>NC_044917.1:8031714-8250839 GCF_003576645.1 Ipomoea triloba | reverse complement strand
ATATATATATATATATATATATATATATATATATATATATATATATATATATATATATATATATATATATATATATATATATATATATATATATATATTTCTATTCATATGCGGTGTTGCTCCGGTGCGGTCGTGCGACCTTATCTTTGACGTCCAATGTGCCTAATTTAATGGTGGCAATTTCAGTTCGCGCAGGTTAAGTGGAGGGCTTTTTAGTACATTGTGTGGTGTGTTTTAATACATGTTGTGGTGTTTTTTATTACGTATGTTGGTACATTTAACTGTGTTGTGGAATGATGTGTTTTAATCCATCCTCTGGTGCATTTTCATACGTAGAATGATGTGTAACTGTGTTGTGGAATGATGTGTTTTAATCCGTCCTTTAGTACATTTTAGTACGTAGAATGGTGTATGTGTATTTTAACACATGTTTTCTAATAAGTGTAATAGTGTATGTTTATAATCTGGGATGGTGATTTTCAATAAGTGGAATTGTGCATTTTAATACATAGAATGGTGCATATTTTAGCACATGTTTTCTAATATGTGTAAATAGTTCATGTTTATAACCTGACATGAGGCACATTGTGGTGCATTTTAATACGTAGAATATGTGTTTTATTACGTGTATTGATGAATTTTAAGTGAATATATGCATTTGGTTATAGTGTGAAATGGTGTGTTTTATCGGTCCTCTAGTGCATTTTAATACGTAGAATGGTGTGTTTTGTAACACACACACACACACACACATATATATATAAGGAAGGATAAAAAGATGTCGTATCATAACTAGCTAAACCTAACCCTAATATATTTCGAATATCCGGGCGTGTCGGATATAAAAATATCCTACCCTACCCAACTTCCCTTATTTGGCGTCGTTTCGCCCAACGGTTTGGATATGTATCCTTGGGTGCATATCGGGTTCGGATGGCTTGTTTCGGATCTTGGGCCGGGCAGGTAATCCGGATATGTTTGGGTTTGCACAGCCCTAAATGAACCCTGTTAACCATTTATAAACTCTTCGGCCCTGCTCAATAGTGGAGTGTTATTGTGGTTTTTGAAGAGTGTGATTAGGAAAGAGAATATGGTAGGAAAGAGAAAAAAGATAAATAATAATAAAACAAAAGCTGATTTTAAAAAAATAAATAAATAAAAAATAAATAAACCGTGACAAAATGGCTATTGGGGAGGGCCTTATAGACGGTTAAAATCAGTCCCCACTTTTTATAGGAGGACTATGTTCTTATTTGATCCAAGTTATGTATGTACAAAAGTGTATTGATTTCGATAAAATATATATATATATTTTTTAAAAAGAGTTAAATCAGATCAATTTGTGCAATTTGCATGGAAAAATCATTTTCCTATCCAGAAAATAGGTTGCAGTAGTAGAATTATATTCAATGAGCATGGTGACGATGTTTCGTCTATCAAGTATAAATAAGGGTGTGTTTGATTCGCACATGAAATCGGAAACAAAATCAAATAATTAATAATGATAATAAGTTTTAGTAAAAGTATTTTGCATGTTTAATAGTAGGGTGAAATTAAAATGATTACCAATATTGATGTTTGGTTGTATATGAATGAGAATACATGTATTTTTTAGAAGAACGGGAATAAATGTTTAAAAAAAAAAACAAAAAAATCAATTAATTGATCATAATATAATGACATTCAAAGCATCAATATAAAAAATAAAAAAAAAATCAAAACAAAAATCTAAAAGTACTAATCCAACTTAAAAATTAGATTACCAATAAGATAGAATAATACTTCCTTTTAATTAAGGAATGAAATTTTTAATTGAAAGGGTGCTCATACCCCATAGTTGTGTTATAAAGTTGTCAACCAAACACTAACTATAATTCTGATTCTCATTCCTAGTGTGTAAACTCATAAACCAAACACACCCTAAATAAAACTTCAAGAACAAAAGAATTAATATACATATAGCCATGAATTTTATATTACAAGGACTAATCTCAATTTTGACGTTGTAATGACTAGGTTTAGTGAGAATAACATAAGCCCACAAATTTTAAGGTTCCCAAAACGCTTCAAATGCAACAGTTTTTTTGTCATGAATATGATTTACACTGCACAAAAGCTGCAGAATCTGTAGACCTGAACCCACCATCATGCCAGGTTTCACAAACTATTCTTTCTGAATCTAAGAACATTTCTGGATCTTTGATCTTGGGGTAAAAGCACTCTGAAGTAATCAGTTTGCTGATTGGAATGCTGGCATGCTGCAGAACAGTATACCTTCAAGGGCTTTGCGCCTAGCAGTGCAACCCGATGCCTTCGTTTCCCTGCAGAGTTAATATGATCCCGGGATCAAGAACTCCGGGTAGCTCGACTCCTCGAGTCAATAAGGGGTTTGGAAGCACTTGGGCGGGAATTCATCAGTATATCACCCTATTGAAGTAGCCTTAATTGAATAACTCGGGGAATGACCACAGTATAAATTTAGCAAAAGCATCAGATTCCAGGAACTCGATATGAGCTGCCCTCCCAATCATTGTGTTCAAGCTCTTCCCTTGCAATGTTCTATCAAAACAAACATCACATCGCATGAAAACTCGATGGTCAAATGACGGGGCACGTATCTGGTCCATGCAATTGTTGAGCATCTCCAGGAATATTGTTCCCTTCTTTGACTTGTCCCCTGAAGATGCTTGGCACATCTCAATCCTAGCAGAGTGATATGGAACGTAACCATCCTGAAAAATAAGGCTAAATGCATTAAAATAATTTTTGGTACTTTCTTTCACACTTGGATCTCTTGAGCATGAGAACTTGAGAAAATGAAAACTGACAATTGAACAGTCAGATAATAACACTTTTTCATTCTTCCATAGCAGATCTTGTTTATGGACAACATGTTTCAATTGTATATTTGAGAAATATTCACATTCAACAACCCCATTTCTGAACATTTGCTTGGGGTGTTGGTCAAGCAGGTTAACTTAGAGATTTACAGATACTGTAATAACTTCTTTTTAAAATAAAAAAATAAAAAGGGTCTGACCTTTTCTTATCAACTGTTGATTTTAGAATCCAGAGATTCTCACATATTAAACCTTATTAAGTAGAGAGGCATGCACTAGTAACAGTTTGCCCTGGACTGAATTAATACGAACTAGGTCTAATTAAAAAATATAAAAAGCTGCAGAAAACCATTGTAATTGTTATGCAGTTATGGAAAGGTGCTAACTGCTAAAGACCATGACAATTTTTCCTCTTTACCATATTTTATTTTTATTGTGTTACAGAGCATTTACAGACAACTATTTTCATCCCTTAAACTTCAAAAAATTTCTTTCCATTAAGCTAAAGAGTTATTTAAAAAATAAAACTAAAAATTCAAGAATTACACTCAAACTCTTCTGTACCTGAAGATATGGACCAAGCCAAACATAGCCCAATTTGGTTAAAATTCATATATTGGCAAGATGGATACTTTTTGTTCCAAATGGAGGCCAAAATGTTAAATGGCAATCAAGTGATGCACACTCATAACTTTTGGACAGCCTTGACACATTTCAGTAATTTGAGCATATCTTACTCATACGAAGTTGGATTGATGCGATTCAAGATTCTGTGGAAAGCTTAGAGAAAGATCTACAACTTTCATGTTTCAAGAATGATGAAATTCAGTTTGCATCATGGTTGAAAATGGCCTCAAAGTTACTGGTTGTGCACACTGCACATTAAGTCTCCTAGAAGGAAAGTGATGTTTTCTCTACCCAAATTCAGAGTTTCCTTAATAAGGGGAGGTCTTGCATGAAATAAAATTTTTATTTTTCAAGTTCTTTTATTATCTTTTCATATTTTATTTAGATTACACTTTTAGTAATTAGTTAGTTCTAGAACTCCTTACCCTTAGTTCTAGAAGTTTTTTGTCTTTCACTCTTTGAGAGTTTATCATGAGTTTCTAGATCTCATAAACTAAAATCTTGTTGAAGCACCCTACTGTTAGGACAAGTTCTTGCGCCTTCCGTAGGTAATCTTTCTATCTTTGAATTCGTGAGAGACTAGGGTGAGTCTCCTATTGTTAGTTTCCTCTACATTCCGCTCTAGAGGGTAAAGCAACAGTATCCAACACATAACTACACTTCCACATCATAGAACCACATGCAACCTTAGAAAGAAAATCCCAACCTCTTCTATAAAACTAGTTAGCCAGGATTTATCCACTTTGACATAACCCAAGTAACAAAAACACAAAATCTCATTCAGACTGCACATGCATGGCAATCGCAAGAATCTTGCAAGCATTCTCACAAGTTGTGTCAAATATCAGATAAAGAGGTTAACTAGAAATTCAATTCAAAGAAAATTAAATACGCATCCATGAGATTTCTGTGGGATATATAATACTTGCAATTTGCATGTCACGGTACTGCTACCACAGGATTAGAGCATGAAATTAAATTAACACCAAATTATTTCAAATACAAATGCATATTCAATATCTAAAGAATATATTGTATTGACCATGTACAGCATCAAAATACCAAAATATATAAAAAGGTCAAGCCCTTATGATTGCCAATCATTAACGTCTTCCTAGTTCTCATGCCAGAACATAATTAGTTTCATTTCTAAGCACCTAAAGTTAGTTTAAATCATAGCATAGATTGGATAAAATACCTGCGGCGAAGACAACAGAACAACGTTCCTGAATTTCTCCAAGGTTTTTTGCTGAGGAAGACAGAAAGTGAATCAGAAGCTGACCAATGAAACAGGAACTATTACATTTTCTTAAAAATTACACAAAATGTACAGCAACACCATCAGATTTTCTCTCTGATGGAGATATCAAGCCTAGTATATTTGGTTTTTACTAGCTTGGAAAACTGAAATGATCAATAACAAGTAGTAGTCACATGTCATCAATTTTTTTAGTAAAATAGAGGACTTAAAAGTGGCCAAGGTATAATATCATCTTTAAAAAAAAAAAAAACCATTGGTACCTTGCTAAGCTTGTATAAGAATGTATTTTTCAAATCAGGGTCATCTGTAAAGGTAAGTTGATGGATACACTGGGTGTTCTTGAGCTTCTTCAAAAGCCACAGGCCAGAATTGAATAAAGAATTTGAACTATACAAGTAACCAAGATGTGGGCCAGAAACAGAAACATATGTATACAGATATCTGAGATAAGGTTCAATTACATTCTCTGCAAAAGTAGAAATGAACTCAGAAATGTTTCTAGTTGATTGAAGGAGGCATCTAAAACTGTGTGGAATATATACCTGTTAACGCAGTTCTTAATATGATATTTCCAATGGAATGTCCGACAAAGCTAAGTTTAATGGATTTTAGATTTCCAGATTTGGTTGCCTTATCCATCTTCTTTCTAATGAAAGAAGTTACCTCCTGAGCCAGCCTAAATCCCATTTCCCTGAAGTCGCCAGAGGTCTTCTCTTCATTGACCTCTGACATAAGAAACTCTGTCTTAGGATCTATCAAAAGCCACTGATTCCTTATGAGCCGTAAGTCTAAATGATGTCCCTGCTCAAGTTGAATTGCTCATGGTCAGAAAAGGATCACCTAAGCATACAAAAACAGGTCTACAAGCAGAACATTTAGAGAACTATAATTCAATTCTCAACAGTTAGGTCTGCAGCATAATATGGCCACAATTTACAATGCAGAGACTAATACCTATCAATCAACTAATTTTGCATATTAACATTAGGGAGCTGCAATTACATGTTTTATTCCTAAGAGCAGATTGCATAAGACCAGTAATTCCCTTCACAGCTGTGCAGTTAATGATGCTAAGAGATAACCACAATGGATTAAAGGTTTTGAAAATATGCCATAAAAATTTCTCTAATTTTTTGTAAAAGCATGATAATGAAATATTAAAGTGAAACTAATCAATTTATACAAATATGATTGATTCATTAAGTGATGAATCTGAACTTGAACATAGAAAACAACTTGACATTTACAAGCAATCTAGGTCTCTAACTAAATGTTGTTAGTTTTAAGGGAAAATAACCCCTTTGTGGTTTCTTAAGCCTTATTTTTCCTTTTTCTTTTTTTTTTTTCTTCTTGCTATGTGTTAATTGACCACCTTTGGTAACTTGATCATCCTAGATACCAATGAGCATGGAACAAACACAAATACTCAAAATAGATATAAAATTTTTTGAAATTACAAGTTAAAACATGTGACAATGTTATGACTTGTTAAAGAAAGGTTGGAATCAGCATCCATTTGAATCATAAGGATGTTATTAGCCTATTAGACTATTACTAAACAGCAAGAGGCAATGCATAAACTCTGAAAATCTAAGGGGCATTATGATGTTTATTCAAGGCTTTTGAGCTGAGAAGTTTTAAGGGAAAGAGAATTGTGGTAAATTGCAGAAAACAGGTTAAAGAATACAAACTCCAAAAATGTAATGCACAATAAGATGATATCCATTGCCTGAAATCCATGGACGAAGACAACAATTTTTAGAACACGAGCATTTTTCCCTGGGCTTCCATCAGTTAATTTATTTATAGCTTTAGAGCCAAACCCAGAATCTGCGATGTCTGTATCCTTCTCCTCCCTATGAATGAAATATGAAAAACCACTTGTTGTGCGCAATGGTGCATTTATAACACGTTCTATAGTCACAATTGGAATGCGTGATGGATCTCCAAATATTTGCATGTCTTGAATGGAAGAATGATTAATCTGAAATAAACCTAGACAGGTTCAAGTTTCTAGAGTAGTGGAAATAATAAAAGCATCATTGTATCTTTAGATAGAACTCACTCTCATTTGTGCTATACTCCGCCGGTGAAGATCAGCACGCATAGCTGCAGCGTGAGCAGGCTGATCACAGTAAAAGCAAACATTCAGATAAGCAAGACTAAAAAGCCAGCTCATTTTAAAAAGACTCATGTGTAATCCCGGTGTAATAAAAATATGGCCATAATAGAACTATAAAATTCTGATTTAATTACATCTTCAGTAAGCTTCTTCAGAACACGCGCTCTTCCACGAGTATGAAGGTAAAACGATTTATCAACATTACTACTTATGTATTGGTGTGGCATCTCAACATTAGAATAAATCATCCATATTGACCATTCTGCTCTTCGATCAATAGCCCATTGTTCCCGAAGGAAATCCAGAATTGATGTTTTATGAGCCCTGGGCAAAAATAAGAAACTAATTTTAGAATGCAAAGTAAAACTAACTATAGAAAATGCAGCTATCCATGAGAAATTTTAAGGGAATACTTCTTATATAGATATATAAAGTATGGATCACATGAAGGCAAGGAATCATAAACTCGGGTGATAGGGCTATATGAAAATTTGCCACCATTCCTACTGTAGTACCTTGATACAAACTTATGATCAATAGGATATTCTTGATTCTCTCTCAAAAAATGATAATCGGTATTACCAATTTGGTTATCTAAATAATCCTTCCCAGGTATATTTCATGCAGCTGTTTTCCTTCCAAAAGTCAATGATGTAGGGCCAAAACCCATTGTATATGTCATAATCTAAGATTGGGCCAAGGTCATTCAACTGAGCTATACAATAAAAGACTGAATCCAATCAATTAGCTAGTATAACGCATGGCCTATATTCTCTCTTATATTTACAATGTCGTACTCTTAACACTCCCCTCAAATGGGACAACCGGGCCATTTTGAATCTAACCGGTTGACCACTCGAAATTGGATTGAACCCTCCCCTAAATGAAAGCAATTAACTAGTTTAACTCATGGCCTCTCAAACAAAAGCTTGGATGACACTAATACCACGGGTAGACAACCGGGTGAACATAAACTCACAAAGTGGACCGAACATGCTCTGATACCATGTTATAATCTAAAGATTGGGCCAAAGTCACTCAACCAGGCTATAATACACATGGGCCAAACCACACTAAAAGACTTAATCCAATAAATTAGCTAATCTAACCCATGATCTATATTCTCTTTTACATTTTTAATGTGAGACTCTTAGCAGTATGCAGATGTCCAAAGTAGATAGAAAATTGTACTAGAATACAAAATAGAGAAAAAAGTGTGCACAACCCCAAATGAAATAACAAATATTGCTCTCCTAAATTGAACCAAAAACTAATGAAGTAATCCAACTAAATTAGTAAATTTGAATTTGGCTGCTTTTCAAGCTAATGTGCATTTAGTTACTATCAAGCTAAGAGGAAAAAGAGCATTCCACCATGGCATTAGAATGCAGTTTTCTACCTTCAAATTATAAAAACAATTCATGTCATTGTTTACAACCCAACACCTTAAGTTCTCTGCTCAGTGTTGACCTTTTTTGTCTCAAAATACTCCACTCATCCTCAACTTTACAAAATGATTTTTTTTTTAAATGATGCCTTCAAACTTTTCTGGCAACCAAAGTCTAATAATATAATAACATATATTCAGAAATATAACACCAAAGCAAGCTAACATCAAGGAATTGCAACAATTGAGAAAGAAGGGCCCTGATTATGCTTAGTGGGGAATCCCATTTTAACTTTCTAATTTCTATCACATCAACCATAAAAAAGGGAATCAGTCATGTCCTGAACTGTCCCATAGCAACTTAGAATGGACAACCTACTGAATTGTATGCTGCCATAATGTATGGACTCTTTCACTTAACACGGAGCCTTACAACTTCATAGGAAAAAACTTAAACAAAAGTATACATTTAATAGAACATCCAGTAAGGATGATAGAATCTATAATGTTTTGCCTAAAAACAGAAAGTCTTACTTTAATTTCTCACAGCTTTCATCACATGACACAATGTTTCTTTAAAAATAATACTTTCATATTTAAAAGGGAGTAAACATCTACTCCATAACATGTTTTGGTAATTGTGGTTTGATCTTTCTTCCTCTAATGCTTCAAAATTTCATTGAACAATGCTCCCTTCTAAGCATCGGCAAAGTCATATTTTCCTTTGGACTTGTAGAGAAAGGAAAATCAATGAGTGGGGCTGGGTAGCCTGGGAGACAAGTGTGATCATTTTCTGTATTTTTAATCTAATGACTCTTGTTTAAAGTGCACAGGCTTCAAAGTCCACCCAGTTAGGGTGATAGTAGAGGTGTAATCATGCCGAGTTGAGCTGAGCCAACTAGCCAAGCCGAGCCCAAGTAGTAGTAGTCAAAGCTAGAAGCTTGGCTGAATTCAAAAATTGAAACTTGAGCTCAACAGAGCTCAAATTTTTTACTTTGAGCTCGACACAAGGTCAAGCTATTCGAGCTTGGCTAGAATAGGGGTTAATAAAGATTTTTTTTTTCCTATTCTTTGCACAAAGTTATAAAAATAAGCATTTTACAATCAAATATCATTAAAAACTCATATTATATCTTGATTATAGCCATTTTTGCTATATATATATATATAGGCTTAGGATCAGGAGCGAAAGAGCTCCCAAGTGAAAAATGCACATAAATCTCAGTCATTGATTTAGTCAAGATCAACTGCTTTTTTAAATAAAAATAAAATAAAATAAAAATTGACACTTCTAATCTAGAAAAATGCGCACGGGAAGGCAACAATGTGCATTACAAGGCACAAAGATGTGCAATCAAAGCAATTATGATACTACAAAAGGGAGTTATTGAACTTCAGTGTTATTGAAGCAATTACCCTCACAAATCCTTTGTACATTTTGATCTGTTAAACTCACGAATTTCATTAGAAATTTAGTTATTGAAAAGACTAAATTCAATCATCCCAAGGCAAAAGATATAATAAACATTGTCTGCTAGTAAGTTAACCTTAATGGCATTTAATAATTTGTATGTTGGTCTTTAATTTCTGACCGATACAGAATCTTCAACACAAATCATAGACGAGCTTTGCATGAGGAGAATGAAAACGTAAAACAAAATGTGTTTGTGAAGTTTGCACTGGTCCAAAATTGTGTACTGCAAGGCACAACAATGTACACTAGAAAGCAACAATGTGCACTCGAAGGGAGAAACTGTACTCTAGAAGAAACAAAAACATGCAATCGAAAAAGGAAAAATGTGCACTGGAAGAAGGAAAAAAATGCACCCAAAGACAAAAGAATATGAACTTACACAAAATTATCATAAAGTCACCGTTTTTTTTTAATGTTCTTCATTCTGGACGGTTGATCTGTATCAGACAATGGCTAAGATGTAACCCTATTTTTCACCTAAACAACTCTTCGCATCTGATCCATTATATATATATATAGACACTCAAATGAGAACTTGTTCCTAGGAGCAAACTAAGAACCAATCACAACCATCCATCTTCTCTAACTTCAAAAGTGCAATTTTTAACAATATAGAGCGCAATTTTTTACAGTATAGAGTGCATTTCTAGATAAACTCATAAACCATAAACCTTAAAACCTAAACCAAAAAACTAAATTCTAAACCTAAACTATAAATACTAAACCCTAAGCTGTAAAAAGTAAACACATAAACCAAATCAAAGAACTAAACCATAAACTCTAAAAGGTGTTCCTAAGTGCACTGCACTTCCAAATTGGCCAAAAATGCACAGTTTAGTGTTCGAAAGTGCACTTTTAAAATTGGAGAAAATTACCAAAATACTTAAATACCATTGCAATTTTCTCTCCTTGCTCTAGAACTGTTAGATTTGGCTAGAAGGACAATTGAGATTGGTTGTTAATTTTCTGTTGGGAACAAGTTCTCTCTCTCTCTCTCTCTCTCTCTAGGGCTCTCCCAAATGGGAGGTCACAAGTTTGAACCCCAGTGGGGGCATTGACTCTTTGAGCTTCAATAGGTTGAGAAGTATGTAACAGATACTACATTGTAATAAAGTTAGTAGTACTCTCTCTCTCTCTCTCTCTCTCTATATATATATATATATATAAAAGTTAAATTTGTAATATTATGTTTATATTATATATAAAATATATGAAAAATAAAAGTCTCGATTAGGCTCACGAGCTGCTCAAACCGAGTATTAAGGTAATCGAATTCAGCTTGCTTCATTACTTGCATTACTCCAGCTTGAGTTCAACTTGACTGTAACCGAATCGAATTTGAATATTCATCGAATCGAGTCAAGTAGCTCACAAGTAGCTTGACTCACACCCCTATGATAGAGAAATATTAAGGTTTTTGAGACAAGATGTATCCAGTGAAAACAAACCTGTGAAACTTCTGAAATACACCCCATAAGTAAACAACTTGATTGCCAAAGCAAATAAACAGGCTGAGCAGTTCCTCAGTAGATAGAGAATGCAGGACTTCTTCAGATATGTTGTTTGGTTTCTGTCAACAGCAGAACAGCATATAAGATAGCACAGAAGAAAAAATAAGGCACCCCAACTGGATGCAGAACAATTAGCTCCCACAGGAGGAAAGAACCTTAGAAACATTCTGCCTACTGCTTGGAGCCTGTCCTGAAACTGCATTGGCATCAATTGCTGAATCTGCATCTGTGGGGAAACTTAACAATTCTTTAACCTCATGTTTAGAAGCAAAATCATTTACATCAATAGCCCGATTAATAGCCTTGCTGATTTTCTGTAGCTCTTTAACAAGTATGTCACGAGCATTCAAAAATCCTTTGACAAGCATTGCCTATTACAAAAATACAATAGGTCAAATAGAACTTGAATTTACAACAATGCAATGTTTTGACAGAAAGGAAACTTTTGTTACCCAGAGTTTAGAGAAGAGAACTTACTTGCTTTGACTTATCATAGTCTTCAACTGCAACATTATTCTTGCAAGAACCGCTGTATAAGCCCAAAACTATAAGTTACTTCTTCCATAAGCTTAGTTCTTGCAAATTAGTTGGAAGTTGGAACTCAACACATAAGACCACGAGAGATAACTCAAATGTATGGCATCATTTTAATTCCCATTAAACCAATTGAGAAATTGAAATCTCATACAAACCTTGGCCTGTTTGATGAGGAGGTGTGCAAACCACTTCGCAATAGGCAAATGTGTACACTTGCATCAACAAGTACAGCATGGAAAGCATCAAAATGAACAGGGCAATAAGAATGGAGTCCAAGAAGAGCCTTAGGAGGAATTCGAAATTCATGGACTGCAGTGGGACATATGTCTAATGAGCCCTGCAAATCACTCCTGTAATTCATGTGATGAAGTTATTCAACAGGGAATTTATCTAAATCAATTTTAATTGCAATTTTAAGAAATCAGGAAGAAAAAAAATAGTCCTAGAAACCAAAATTAGAGGGAAAAGTACATAATATCAGGTGAACTAACCTGTTCTCCAACACAGGCGCATACAAGAGCTCAAATTTCAGAATAACGGCAGATGAAGATGGTCCCTGCTAATTTAAAGGACCTATCAGTTGCCAAGATAAAAAATCAATTGGGATAAATAAACACTGGAGGAGAATGGCATACTATATAAATATACTCCATAGAATTCAAACCATGCAAATATAGTATAATAAAGCACTTACGCTTTCATATTCACTCTACCACAGGTATCTCCAATGAGTTAAAGTCCAGGTTATTTCCAAAGCAAAAATTGCTATTGTGGTCTTACATCCCCTTAGGAATTTGTAAATCTATGTGGAAAGATAGAGTAAAGAGTAGATAGAGATATATTTAAACAAATGAATAGAAAATAGATGTATTGAAAGGAAAAAAGACTATAGGAGAAACAAATTGTACTCCCCAACAAGAATTAATCCTGCCCCTCAGCTAAAGTTGATAATTGCTAATAATTTTCCCCACACTTCCCTTCTAAGATAATGTGTTATTTATAGTCTATAAAAATATAGTAAAAAAGGTAAGAGCCAATCAAAGATAATCAATCAATCATTAATTCCTTGATGTTAGCTCCCCAAAATCATGTAATTTGAATTTCTTAATTAGTTCCCTGTCATTGCCACCCCATATCATATCAATTGCCTCTAGCGCCTCCAACTCTCCCCCATCCCCATTGTCCTCACCTTTGCAGCAATTAGGGCCCTTAAAGACTTGTTTGGACAGTTGTGCATCTGGCTGTAGGTTGCTTACATCTGAAGCAAAGACCTTTAGCACACAAGTCTAAATACACCTAGTCTGAGTACTGGCGGGCACCCCTTTGCCTCACTGCAGCATTGGGTGTGGCAGACCACAATTGGTGCTGAAAAGTTGCAGTGCTCTTACCCATATCATGAAACTTAGAGTAAATTGTAGTTTATGCGGCCAAGGTTTATTGATCACTTGAATAAAAAAGCTGATGATATTCAAGTAAATAAAAAGGCAATTTGGTAGAATGTTGATGTTTAGGCAGTTTAGTTGTATAGTCTAGTAAGGTAGTTTCTTTCTCGAGAATTAGTGATTCTTTTCAGACCATTCAAAGCATGCCTTTCCATCCAAAATCAAGCCAAGTCATTATATGTTAATGATATTTATCATTCTTATTCTGTAATCTCATTCTTCAGAGTTAGTGCTTCTTCTCAGACCATTCAAAGCGTGCATCTCTGCCTAGAGCCAAGCAAAGTCATTATATGCTAATGATATTTCTCATTCTTACTTTGTTGTTCAAGAGTTAGTCAATTTGAAGAAAACTGGTGTAAGTATGGAGAAACTCCCCACGAAAGTCCAGAGTTTAATAACTTAATTCGTCAGCCACATACTAATTGGTAGAACAACCAGTCAACCACAGAACAAACAGTTGATCATGAGAAATTATTGGGGTGATTTACTTTTTAATGCTAGGCCCAGAGTTTAAGTTATGTGAGTTGGGGCCTATAAAGCTTATTTGTGACAAACAGGCAACAACATATCACATGCAACCCACTCTCCCATGAGAGAACAAAGCACATTGAAGTCAACTGTCATTTTATTCAAGAGAAGGTTACTTCAAGAGAAATTATTACATCTTTTGTTCGCTTAAATGACCAGTTTCCTAGGATTGACTGCATTTGTAACAAGCTTGGCGGTTATGATATACGCTTCCAACTTGAGGGGGAATAGTCTTAGGATTGTACAGTTACTATCCAATCATCTGGTTAATTCTTCTCACTAAGCTAGAGCAGGTAGTCTAAGGGTCTATTTTAGTTGTATATATATTAGTGCGCATAATCTATTGTAATTCAAGTTTTTCTCAATGTTGTAAAAATTGCTAGGTACCCCTCGAGGTGTTTGATGGACGCCTAGGTGCCAAACTAAAAAGACAAAACAAAAAAACTTGATTTTTTTGCATATGGGATATGGCATTCTGGTTCTTTAAACTTCTAGCAAGTATTCCTCCCATAAAATATAAATGTCCAATAACACTACTGTTGCAAAAAAATCAACCTAGGCGTCCACCTAGGCACCCTAGGCCGAGGGGATTTCCATGTTAGGCATATGGTAGGCAAACGTCTGACTAGTTGGAATAGGCGGCCAAATCAGCAAAATTGGCTGATTAAAAAAAAAATTATCGGTTTGTTTCGCTCAAAATGGCATACTTGTGAACAAAACAAACCAAAACCCTAAGTAGCTAAGCAAATTGCTGCGAAAAAGGGAAGGAAATCAAGAAGAAATCGACAATCACACATTTGCACCTCACTCCCTCAGCCCCACAACTCATTGTCATCGACGATCATCAGCTTATTGCCTCTTGCACATCACCCAGTACTGCCAGTAGCTTCAAACTTCGAATCCAGTTGATCATTGTTTGGTGAAGGAGCTTAGCTTCAAATTGCTTCAAAGCTGATTGATCATTAGCTCATCGCCTTTGGAAGTCGTCGCCAGTAGTTCTGCAGCTTACCATCACCACCACCAGCTACTCAGCTCATCATCGTCACGCCATGTACAGATTCAATTTTTTGTTTTTGTCTTTGCTTTATATTGTGAATTTATAAGAGGTATATGTTGCTTTATATTGCTTTAAAGTGCTTTTATTCATTTTAAGCCTTCAAATCTTCACTACACAAGGCAGTGTATGTGATATGGGGCAACACTGTTATCATTTATGTGCAATTGTGAATTTGAACACTTTTTTTTATTTATTTAGGCATTTGCCTAGACAGTGCCTAGTGCAATGAGCCCCTAGCGCCTTCTACAACACTGATAACACATGATATTCTAACCTTAAAACATACAAACGAAAAAAAAAAATTATATATATATATATATATATATATATAGGCTACGTTAGCCGAGTGCACAAAAGGCCAACTTTCCCATTCTTCCGTTCGCCCTAGAAGCAGCCTAGTCTGATTTTTACAGCACTCTGTTTTTTCAATACAAACTTTTCCTTCTCCTATTTTATTCAGCATCCAAATAGCAATGAACTTATTATTTCTCAGATTTTGTTCTTTTTACACAAAACTCTAGGATGTAGGATCAAATAAAGTGTAAAGAAGCAGATCTACTTAGCTAATTGCCTATAATCCTATATATTTCTCTGATAGCTAATAAGAGATGTGTGAAGGAAAGAAAATAAGGGGAGAAGCAAATACCTCATATTTGGCAAGAGATAAGTTGAAAGAGACCATCAATAAGAGAAGGATATCCTGCCTTGCATATCTTATTCTGAAAGGTTGTGTGTAGATACTGTGGTCTTTGTCATCAATCCTCCACACTCCATATACATTATCAGAACAGGAGTCAGGAGCTGCATGTTAGAAAAGATGTTACTATTTGCAGATCATAGTCAATATTAGTATAAGTTCAAGCCTGTTACTTATTATGTATATAAGAGAGACATGCAATGCTATGTGCACTCTCTATATGTGTTTGTGTGTGTGTGTGTGTGCATATGTGAGGGCAAAGAAGGCGGAAAGTTCATAGCCACTAAAAATTTAGGCAAATACACATCCTAAAATTCCATTGATCACTAAAAGGACTGTTTCAGTTGCTAAAAGAATATAAAAGAGGCCAATAGATCATCAGAGACCAAAAAAAAAACCTTAATATGTGCTAGTCTGTTAAAAAACTCCATGATTTCTAGATTTATGAAGATTCAGAAATGATAATCAATTGGCCTAAGCACATTTCAGTTTTAATCCCTTGGTCTGTATCAAACTCACTGTATTTTTAAATTCCAGTAACTGTATATATCAAAAGCTTCATGAATAGCTTGTCAAATTAGGCATGAACTAATACACCAAGTCATTTGGATACATGTAACTGGATTTATTCTTTAAAAAATATAGAGCAAATCTATAAGAATTTACCTTCATACTGAACAACTCGTGATGGAGTTCCAACTGAATCAGAAATGCCATCCTCCCATCTCATTGTAATCTTAATCTGATACCATCTAAATATGCATCAAAGACAGAGCAAGTGTGACAATATTGATTTTCAATGTGAGCAAGTTAAAATAGAAATAAGTACAGAAAATAGTGAGTTACATACCCTTGCTGGAACAGGTCAAGATTGTGAAACCGATGAATATAAATGGCAATCTCCTGAACAGCCTCCAACATCTTCTGCTGTGGCTTTCTATGCTTAAGTTTAGCATTATAATTTGACTTCAGCATTGTTGGCTGTTGTAGTATGTGCATTGGGAAAAGCGGTGCAGCTAGCATCAGTACTATTTAATCTTATTAGGGTAAACCGGGGTTGCTTTGATAAGATCAGCTATTATCCATTGAAAACCTCAAAATCTGACAAACATTTATAATGGCTGTTGGAAATTCTAACACTTTGCATCCAAATTGGTTTTACTCGAATGCCAGTGCAATTTGGTTTGGTTTACTGCTAAGAAAACTATATGGTTCACGCCCAGTGAAGAAAACTGTAAATTCACTGTAAAAGGTATGCCTTCCTGAAGTTGTTAAGCGTGGGAGCATCATTATTCATTAATAGCTTAGGCGGACAAATTCCTACACATAAAAACATGTTTTTTTTTAATTTTCATTCATAAAAAAGAATAAAGTGTGAACAAAGAGTAGAAAGTTTATAGCAGGCAATGCCACAGGAAGAAAACACCACGAACACACTTCAGTATATTAATGGTGAAATAAAAGGTATATGATCCCAAAAAAAAAAAAAAAAAAAAAAAAAAAAAAAAAAATCAGAAATCAAAACAAAACAAAAAAGATGAAGAGAACCATATTAAATTCACTACCCACTAAACCAAGGAGAGTCTAAGTAAGCAACAGAGCAATTGAGTTATAACTATAAAAAGAGAATTTCATCTGGCAACTGTTCTGAACATATGCGACTATTCAATATTAGTTCAGCTATCCACATTCAATCATCCCAGAATGTTAAACAATCACTAGCCATCTGCATTTTGTTACTACTTCTGCCATGATATGGAGTATAGTGCAATCTAATTTCCCCCAAAAACAAAACTCTACTCTAATTTAAATTTTAACTAAATATTTAACTTTTTTTATAAATTTAAATAAGGTTAGAGAACAAGAACAGAAACATCTTAACCCTCTCTACAAATTCCAGTAAATCCCTCCAAGTGAGCCCATCTACTCACAGCTGCATTGCTGTAAACAAAAATTATGAACAGCAGCACAACAGGTTAAATAAAATCAAACATCAAATTCAAGATCCTGGAAGAAACCAACTGCCCAACGGCCACACAAAAAGTAGATTAAATTCTGCACTTAAAGAGGGGTGAAGGAAGACAATGGCAACAAAAGAGAAGAACAGGGGAAAAGGGTCAATCATTTAAGCTATGAATGAGCTAAAAGATAGAAAATATCCTAATTATCCATTTCTATAAATCTAAAACCTTTAAAGTTTCATCAGCAAAAAACAATTGCCAAAGCAAATTATATAAAAATCACCATAAAAGTATCTACATTTGCAATGGGAAAAGCTTATGCAAAGATAATAGATATAGATAAACAAAGAAAAAAGGCAACATAATGCACTGATCAGAAAATGTTCAGAGGGAAGTAAAATAAGGACCTAAAATGGAGCGCCCTGTTCTTCTATATTCTTGTTCAGCTGGCGAAAAGCAATGATAGTCAGCGTCGCAAGGCGGTAAAGATGATAAACTATGAACATGCAACGTGACAAATTGCTGAATAGGGTCGGGGAAGGCGGCGAAAATGGTGGCTGTGCGGCGGTGGCAGAGCTGGGGAGAAGAGAAATTTCAGGGGGTGTTTGGTTCACCAATTTTGGATATGCCAATCGGGTAATCAAAGGTTAAACTGTTGTTTGGTTTCCATTTTTTGTAAAGTCAAGCAATGGCGATGAAATACCTAAGGAATGACAAAATTGATTACCGAGCTCCATTCAGGTTTCATTACAAAAGGCGAAATCCCTCGCCCCAACTTATATCCTTGCCCAGGTTTCATTTTTCTCAACCTTCTTTCGTCCGCGCCATCCCTTCTCCTCTTCGCGCCTCCTCCAAGTTATTTCTCAAAAAAATTAAACAGTAGAGTTCAAACTGTGTGTTGCTTCACCGGAGAAGAAGGTCGTTGTTATGGAGAAGCTGCGCTGCTGCAACTTACCCTCGTTGCTTCATCGTCGCGGCCTCGGCATTGCTGCGGAAGTCGCTGCTTGAACTTGCACCACTGCTACCATTGTTTTTTTGGCAGAAAAGAAAACGACCACTGCTCTGTAAACAACAATGGAGATCTAGGGATTTTAATTTTTAACCATTTTCCTGGCAAAAGCTCAAAGTTATGGTTTTTGGTGTTTTTTTTCTTTTTTTAATTTGTACCCATATTTATTTCTTAACATAAATACTCATTGACTCATATCAAAAAAAACTAGTATTTTTATGCGCAATACGCAAAAAAAATGTCCAATATTAGTACTTTATATTAAATTTTTAAATTTATTTAGATTTTAAATATTTAAATTATTGTAAATAATAATAACAATAATGTAAAATATTGTTATAAATTTGATATTTATATTTTAGAAAATTACTAACATATATATAAATCCATTATATAATGTGTATATATTATTATTATTGAAGAAGATAAGAAAATATATGATGGATGCATGTGCATGGTAACAATAGTGGAAAAGATAACGGAAGTTATAACGATAGGGGTATGTTTGTCCAAAATATTATAAAGTACAACTTTTATAGCATAATGTATAAAAAAAAATTTAACGGAAAAAACGGACATGAATGACGGGTATAACATTCATTCATACTTATTACGTAGTATGTTTTTAGATTAGTTTTTCATGCGCATTGCGTGAACGGATAATGACTAATGTTTATTTTTAAATAAGTAGTTCAAAGTATATCAATGCAAGATTATATAGGAGATGTTCATGCATAGGTAATCGAATGTTGAATTTGTTTATTTAAATCGGTAATTCAAAGTACATAAATGCAAGATAATATTTGAGAGATTGATTTTAATTATCACTAAAATAAATGTTTGTAAATCGACGAGGGTTTTGTTGTCGACGACTGCCGGCGGTGTACAAGGGTGTTGGCGATGCTAGCAGAAATTCCATCGATGACTGTTGGCGGTGTGCAGGGGACTAGGGCTAGCAACCCACCAATGGCATTGTGCTAGTGGATTTGAGTAAGCGGCAATAGACAGGAAAGGCGTCCGCTGATATGACCACGACACCATGGACCAAAGCATGGGACACTCCGCCGCCGACATGACCATCAAGCTCTAGCGGGCACGAGCTCATCTTCAACAACTACAAGACCATCATGGCCAGACCTCAACCAGAATCCGGCATCGACAAGCTCCGCAAACTTCTTTCCATTCAAACAGCAAGAAGTACATTTTGAGTGGTCAAAGGCATTGACTAAGCTCACGAGATACTGAAACCTCCGGTGCCCATTTTCTTCCGGAGAAAGGAAAGAGGGAAAAAGATGAGCTTGATTTGCTGGATTGGCCAGAGAATTCAAAAGCTTTTCTTTTAGGGAAGAAGATGAAAGCGAAGGACAGCTTAGGAAATGCACAAATTTATAAACGTTGAAATGCCCAACAACCTGAATCTACGTCGAGTCTCTGGGCGGCGTGATTCCTCTGCTCATAACCCTCTGCCGCGGCGATTTCACCCCGAAATATTGGGGAAGAAGAAGGAGAGGAAAGTGGAGTCGTCGGCGAGCATGGTAGACGAAATGCTGGCATAGAAGAATGTGGAATCAATTCTATTCCAAGGAAAGAAGCTTGCACATAGTTCAATGAGACTCAATCTTAGACTTAGAATGGTTTCAGGATGGTAAAGGGTTAAGAAAATCTTTCTAAGTGTGTACAAGAAGCTTTAAGAGATTAGAGAAAGATTAAAATCACAGCTTCTTACACAAGTGGAAGAAAATGGACTTGTTGAATATAAAGGATGACGAACATAATTTTATTGATTCAAACATTCAAAGAGATGTCCTAAAAATGAAGATTAGAAGGTTTGAAGGTGGAGGAGATGGACTCTCATCACATTATGTTGTTGGAGATATGCATATATAGGGATGAGTTCAATAGCTAGGTAACCGTCATATTTTGAAATAACAAAGAGCTAACGGGTTCCGCAAGGACATCCCAGGTGGTAAGAGCGATCCACCTACAGCCGAGAGGTCGTAGGTTCGGACCTCAAACCTCAAACTCCTGGGTTTGAGCCGATCAGCTATACCAAGCGGTTCTTGAGCTCCTGTCAACAACCTGTCACAAATTTCCTTACGGTTTGAGGGGTTCCTAGTGAGCTCTTGAGATCCTACTAACATCCTGTTGCTTTGTGAGGCATTATCTTGATGGGTTGTTAATGGGGTTTTGAGATCCCACTAGCATCTTGTTGGACAAAATATTTGTAACAATTTGGAAGAGTTGCATAGTATTTTTGTGGGAAACGATGCATAGTCATGCTACGAGAACGGGGACAATGGTGGAAGAATTGAATTGTGGCCATGATGACAATGTGCAGGCGACGACGGTGCTACTTTCCGTCACGGAGGAAGCGGCATGCAGAAACGGTACGGCCGGGCAGATTTAACAATAAAAGCTAATGGAGCCGGAGAATCCTGGGGATATGGTCCACGCGCGCGCGCGCACACACACACACATATATGGGCATGAATGTTATCTATCCCACGCAAGGATATGATCTATCCTCTGGCTTTATGATCCGGATTGATTTGTTTTTCACCTTTTATTTTGTTTGTTTTAAGAAGGCGTATATATTTGTTACAATTGAGATTACTGTTACTATTTTAATGCCATTTTATATATTCAGATCTTATTTTTTTTAGCTTTCTTGATTCATTCAAAAGATAAAAATTTGGCTTTCTACATTGAGACTCAACATAGACTGATGATGAATCTTTTTGGTGATTTTTTTTTGTTGCGCAATAGCTGGTTGGAAGGGGCTTATGACAGTTTTGTATATTGGGAATGATAATTATATTGAGTTGGTCGCTTCTTTCATTTTAGTCCATAACTTTAATTTGCTTCTATATTTAATGTGCCAAAATATTATGTGAGTCATCAATTTGATAGAAGTTCATCCCTTGCTGCTTTGGTTTGTTCAGATGATCAGTTTGAATTTACTTGTGTTCATCTCTAACTATTGGGTTTGTTCACTATTACACATGTAGGTCCAAGCATACATTAAAGATATTATTTAGTATCCCATGTGTAATTAATGTATAAGAAATGTTGTATGTAGAATATAATGGTACTCTCATATCATAATACACACTCCAGTTTGAAGTAGTATCCTAATTTCCTACAAAATGGATGATTAGGAAAATAAAGGTGATAGTGCTCAAAAATAGAATAAAATGAAGGTGAATATGGTTTTGTTATAGATTAAAATAATATGCGATTGTGTTGAGACATGAAAGAAAAGCATTTTTTTAAATTAGGTCATTTTTATTTTAGCATATCTTACTATATTTACTATAAAGTCTATGCAAAAACTTGTGTGGGACCGTCTCACGGGTCTCAATCCATGAGATGGACCAGATCTTTGATTAATGAGGTCAAAGATCTGACCCAGTAATCAAAGATCCGACCCGTCTCACAAATTGAGACCCGTGAGACGGTCTCACACAAGTGTTATGATGTCTTTGATTCTGAACCACTATCCACTCCCTATTTTTAGTTGTTTTTTATAGTAATTGTCTAATTCTTAATAGGAAATTGATACTCTTTTATATATTTGGTGTCTATAGGTGAAACTGCCTAAAACGAGTAGCAAAGGAATGATTTTGGAATGTTTTGGATCAGATTTGGAGTCAGAGGAACTTGCCTAAGGAAGGAAAGGAGCAGTAGAGTGCAAAAGGGAACAAGATCCCAAAGTTAGAAGAAACCCGCAGACCTCACGGCCAGGCCCACGGTCGTGAGCCCTGCGATGCTATTATATATTTTGCGTTTGTCTGTTATTTTGCTTTGTTCTGAATCCTAGTTTAGTTTAGGTTATTTGTCATCTTCTCTTTAGATTTCCCTAGCATAATTTAGCCTAGTTTTACATTAGATTATTTAATTTCAAGCTTGGATTGCAGATTGGAGTGAATTTCTTCTTCTTCATTAGTAAAGATTTCTTTTTTCATTTATTTACTTTCTTTTCAGATTTTTGCAATATTTATGATGATTTATTATTGATTTGCTTTGTTTACTTTTATAGGTGCGTGAGTAGTTAGCTTTTGGGTTTGGATTAAGGTTTTATTGCTATTCTTGATGTTAGGTTTGCAATTGTTGCATAAAGGAGATGAATTGTTCTCCTAGGGTTTATGTTTGAATTGGATTGTAAATTCTTCTTATTGATAATTGATGTGTAACTTTTATTGATTTGCTTTGGAGATACTTTTATCGCAACGAAAGTTGGATGAAAACTCAACCTAACCAATTCAAACTCAATTTCCTTACTATGAGAATATGGGTAATTTGGGGGCTTATAATGTTTGTGTGTTTCAAGGTTTAGGATTGATGCATCCCGAAAGTGGGGCAATCCTACTCTAATTCTTGTTTATTGATTGCGAAAGTAGCTTGAACTTGAATTCTCTTGTGCATTGCCAATAATCCCTTGGTTAATTGTTTTCCCCTAATTCTGATATTGTTAGTGCATCAAGATAGTAATATCTCTAATCTGGACCCATTCTTTTATCATATAGTTATCCATTGTTTAATTTGCATTCCTTTATTTCCATTCCTCAATCTTAGTTTGATTGGATTCTAGTGAATTCCAAATCTTTAGTGCCTAGAATTTTACATATCATACAAGTACGTGTCATAGTCTCAATCCTCAGTGGAACGACATTTACACAATCTTTTTACTATCACCATTTTACTCATCATGTTATCCTAAAGTCTATATACTGTAACATGTTTTTCTAATTTATATAAAGACCATATAATGTAATTGAATTTTTATTATTAAGATATATTTATAAAATTTCTATAGTTGTAAAAGCAATCTCTGTCATATAGAAATGTTACACCACTTTAATGTTTACAATTCTAAGATTAAAAAAAAAACGGAAAAAAAATCAGACAAAAATTAAACTTTACGTTGAGTTGTTTAGTAACTAAATACAATATATATGTGATGACAACTAACTCAACAGTATAGTTTAACAAATGTTGTATATAAATAATTGTTTTTCATCATTTTTAATTACTAATTGTAAATTTTACAAGTTTTTATTTATTTGAAATCTTTTAATTATTTTGTATTAATAATTATACAATATATCCCGTAATTAACATGTAGATGTTGACTCAAAATTTAGGATAAAAAGTTATAGTTTTAATATTTTAAAAATTTTATTTATATTAAATAGTGTAGCTTTGGACAATTATCGTAATCTTTAAAATATATTAATATGCTATTTTTGAATTGATCAATTGCATTATAAATGAATAAGTTGAAATTAACAAATGTATATCATTAAAAATCATTGCATTTATTGATAATAAAAATTGTTAAATTATCTGGGCATTTTATTGAAAAAAGAATGAGATTTATTTATTAGTTATATATTTCTTAAATAACAAATTATAAATATTTTTTATCTCATTTAATTTTTAGTTTTAACAATATGAAATGTTAAACATTTTATTGTATATGTTTAATTTGATAGATATTGTTATGTAATTTTAGGTCAAATTATTATATAATGTTTTAATACTTTTAAAATTATTGCATGGTATGTTTATTTTATAATTCATATAATTAATAAATACATGTACATTTTAGGAACTCAAGTGTGATTATTCGAATGACTATGACTCTGATAGATCTAAGATTATCATTCAAATTACAAAGAAGACAATTCCAGTTAATGCTTTCATATGCAATGTCTATTAATAAAAGTCAAGGGCAAAGTAGAAAATATGATCTCATGCATGTTAAATTGTTATTGAGGAAACCAATTTTTTGTCAATACTCAATTGTATGTTGTTGCATTTAGAATTAACAATCTCAAATGTCTCAAAATTTGTATTTGCGGGGACTCTAGAAGAAATTGTACTTCAACTAATAATATAATTTACCAAGAAGTCTTTAATAATTTATCATTTTAAATAATTTGTATTGAAATTTTAATTAATTTTTTAACTAATTACCCATCTTAAATATCAATTCATATTTTAATTGTAAATATCTATATTATTCATAACTTTTTCATATCAAATCAACATAACTATTAAATAACAAAACTATATAAATGAATAAAGCCTATATCTTCTTTTTATATATGAAAATAATCTAAATATTTCAAATTGTTAGTTTGTGCATCGCACGGGTATCATACCGGTAATTATTAACTCTTAAACTCTTCTTCCTCCCAACTTGAAATAATCTTGAGAACTTACTTTATAATCTTCAAATATAGAACTATTGAATGATTGACTATTGAGAGTAGAGTTCTTCAATTTAATTTTTACAATTATAAAAGAAATACTAGACAACTAATTAGATTAACTAAGGGTGTGTTTGGTTCATTGGTTTAGTCATTAGGAATGAGAATCAAAATCATTATTATTGTTGGGTTTACAAATTTCTAGAACACTATTATGGGATTTGATTACCTCTTAATTTAGAAAACACATTACATTCCTGCCAAAACCTTGTGGTCTAGTGGCACCCGGAAAAAATACATTAAAAAAAAAGAAAAAAAACACATTCCCTAATCAAATAAGAGTTTCATTCCATTATTTTCCTCCTAATTGGTTTTTTTGATTTTTAAGTTTGGATTAGTGCTTTTAGCTTTTTGTTTTTATTTATTTATTTTTGTTGGAAAATAGCATAAAAATGGCAATTTAAGTGGCTATTTTGTGGTACAAATAAATGTGTGGTCCACTTCCGATTTGGGTCGGGTCAAAGTGGATTCGGGTTCTTCGTAGTTAGACGAAGAGATTGATATATTGTACGCACAAAACGAATAATAGGTGAATGAGAAATTGGTTCTCAAAGTTGACCCATTTGAGTTGGAAAAATGGTGGGAAAGCTTGGCTTTGTCCCACATTGGTTTGGGAAGTGGGTTTACACCACTATTTATACAAGAGCCTTTCTTAGGCTTAGTGAATTGTATAGCATAGAAGCTCTCTTTCGCGCGCAAGGGGGGTGCAAATTAAATCCCAAAATGAGCCTGAAAAGGCTTGTCTCGTGTGCGTCGGCGCTTGCGGGCACGAATGTCGCTCAGAAAATTAGCTGGCCTTGCGACCTAAGTTAGTTATGCCAAATTTTCGCACATTTTTCCAACGCGAAGCCTCTTGATTCGGCCAGGACCCGAGGACTTAATGGTTCGGCCTCTAGTCCTCGGCCTAAGTTAGTTATGCCAAATTTTCGCACATTTTTCCAACGCGAAGCCTCTTGATTCGGCCAGGACCCGAGGACTTAATCGTTCGGCCTCTAGTCCTCGGCCAGGACTTGTGACTGGCTCGGGCTTCTAGTTGCACGACTCGCGTAATGGTTCGGCCTTCCGTAGCCCGAATCATTGGTCGAATAGTAGTCCATTCGTGTAATTTGATCACCTCGGTGTAACTCCTTGTGGTCTCGTTTCGCCTCGGGTACGATTCGAGTAGTGACCTTTCAAGTCTTGATTCATCTGTTACGCAATTAATTCCGGGTTAATTCCAATTTTTATTATCTGAATCAATTCTCAGGTAGTGGTCTACCGTTACAGGGGTTACAAGGCTGAGTTTATGATCAGATTAACTACTACGATTGAATGCTATTAAATCCAGCAACTCCTATATAAGTTGATGGTAGAAGCAGCGGATTTACACGTAATGAAAATAAACTTTTCTCTCTCGATAATCTGCTTCTACTCCTTTCTTTGCATACTGTGTTCAGGCCATTGTTCTTGTTCGCTGGGTTTCGAAGTTTGAGTGCTCAAACTAGAAATCAAAGCTTGTTTTATCCTGGGAAACCTAGGCTACAACGCTCCTAGCACCAAGGGAGGTAGCAAATAAGGTTTTAAGGACAATGTAGTAAGTACATGACTCAAGCTTACCTTTGTCCAGAAATTGCTTTCGTATTTTTGTGCTTGTTATTTTATGGAAATATTATTTTCGTAATATTATTTCTTAACAATTTTTTCATATTGGTGCTTTTGATGTCTTTATATTTGAATAAATTGTCTTGATTTTTTGTTCTTGTATTTTTAAAACATTTATTCCTATTATATGATCATACATAATCAAACAACAATATTAGTAATCATTTCAATTCCACCCTACTACCAAACATGTATAATACTTTCACCAAAATTAAACTCAT
This sequence comes from Ipomoea triloba, assembly GCF_003576645.1. Classification (NCBI taxonomy): domain Eukaryota; kingdom Viridiplantae; phylum Streptophyta; class Magnoliopsida; order Solanales; family Convolvulaceae; genus Ipomoea; species Ipomoea triloba. The sequence continues at coordinate 8,224,249 of NC_044917.1, read as the reverse complement.
TATCATTATCAAGTATTTGAATCACATTCCCATGTACGAACCAAACACACCCTAATTTATTATCATCAAATTAAAAGCAATATTAGATCGCGCAATTACATCAATGCTTATAGGATTGCTGATTTCTACACGGGGTGACTCTCAGGTTTACTTCATCAAACGAAGGGCCAATACAAATAAGTACTAAGACAGTACAGCGACACTTTGACTGTTGATCCAACTTATGTTCCAAGTCTAGTCTCTACTGTACGTTGTGATACTCAGGTTCATTGGATTCTATACCATAGATTCATTTTATTACAGTACTATATTGTTATGTCATTTTCGTTGCATTTTGAAATATTTGACTTATTTGTATGAATTTAATTTTGATTTTTTTGCTTTTTGTATTTATGGTGTTTGGATAAACTATTATATTGCATATGCTTACAAACATGTTAAAGACCACACTTCAAATTCTAAAGTTAGAACAATTTTAGTAAATAAGACAACTATGCAAAACCATTGTTATATATCGATTATAATGACAACGATTATTTTAAACCATGCATTGTTATAATGTTAAATTCCAACAAAGACAACAAATACATGACAACGGTAAAAAAATGTTGTCTTTACCAAAAAAAGACAATGTGTCTTTGAACGGAGGTCTTCAAGTACGTAAAAAACCCTTTCATCAACAACAAATTTTCCCTCAAAAAAATTGTTGTCTTTAATAATGAAAAGGAAAACAATTATAAATTATTGTTTTTGCATGGAGGTATTTAACAATGCATTCATCAACAACAATTTTTTCCCCTCTAAACCATTATTTTTTAAGAAAAAGGCAAAAATGATATTGTTGTCTTTGAGTGGAGTCTTTAACAATCCCTTCATCAACAATAATTCTTTCCCCTAAAAGGCAAATTGTTGTCTTTAACAACACCTTCATCAACAATATACATATATATATATATATATATATATATATATATATATATATATATATATATATATATATATATTCCAAAATGGCAGATAATTTTATATATAATTATGATTCAAAAATTATATATATTCCAGAATGGCAGAAATCACAGAATTCATTATCCAAAAAAATTATATTACACATTAAAAGATTTTATATATATATATATATATATATATATATATATATATATATATATATATATGTATGTATATATATATATATATATATATATATATGAATGGACCATTCAAACATGGGCCTTGTGCGGTCGCCCCGCCTGCCCTTGTTCAGGACCGGTCCTGACCGTTATGTTTTCATATGTTGAATAAGAAAATTAAATGTGCTGATAGATACTTTGTACGCATTGAAGCGTAAACAAATGCCTTGATAAGGAGCTAAATAATTGCCTTGAAAGTTTAAGGTATTAGGTAGGCTTAACTTTCTTGTATATACTGTACTGGCCTGTTTTGTTGACAAAGTCTTCAAGATCCTATAAACATGCATACATATATAATATAGTCCTTTGTATGTGTTCACGTAAGCATAATGTGTTCATCAGAGAGTAAGGGGGAAGAGAGAGAAATGGAGATCAGAAGCGATTCTGTAACAACAGAAGAGGAACCCATCACGTCTATGCCAACAAGATCACGGGGAGGATGGAAAGCCATAATGTATATTCTTGGTAATTAATATTTGCATTATTATAATTAGTTTTAGTGAAATTAATAAAGTTTAATTTTACCCACTCATTGGGATATTGATATGAATTACTTCGTCAGGTTTGATTTTCTTATTTTGGTGTTTATGTTCATGAATTGAAGCAAATGAATCGTTCGAGAAGTTGGCGTCTATGAGTTTGATTGCGAACATGACAGTGTATTTACGTACGAAGTACAATTTGGAAGGAGTTTTTTTGGTTAACGTTGTTACTATATGGAATGGGACTTCCAACATCTCAACTTTGGGCGGAGCCTTTGTCTCTGATGCGTATTTGGGCAGATTTCTTACACTCTTCTTTGGCTCACTTTGCTCTCTTATGGTACGTACTAGACATTGTTAATCAAAATCCTAATAGAGTAGTTAATCAAAATTAGTACTAGGCATAAAAGAAAATATTTTAATTTTAATTAGTTAACATATTAGCTATTAACAGTTTTTCAGCTATCAACTAGACATATCAAACAGAACTTGAATCCAGAAAAACTGTTCTACACATGTTTAATAATTATTTGTGTGTCGTGGATGCAGGGTATGGGAACTGTAACCTTAACCGCAGGTTTATCTTCGCTAAGGCCACCGGCATGCCACAACCAATCCGAGAATTGCCAACAACCCTACGGGTGGCAGCTTGCCATTCTCTACACAGGTTTAGCGTTACTGTCACTGGGCTCCGGCGGGATTAGGCCCTGCAACATCGCCTTCGGGGCGGACCAATTCGACACCGACACGCCCAAGGGCAGGGCGCAACTCGAGAGCTTCATCAATTGGTGGTATTTCTCATTCACCATTGCGCTCTTGATAGTCCTCACGGGCGTGATTTATATCCAGACGGAAATGAGCTGGACCATCGGGTTCGCTATCCCCACTTTTTGCCTGGTATTGTCGTTAACCATATTCTTGCTCGGCCGCCACGCCTACGTGTATAAGAAGCCGCAGGGCAGTGTGTTCGTGGACCTGGCTAAAGTCGTAGTAGCCTCTATCCGCAAGAGGCATGTTGAGTTGGGGGAGGGGTCGTTCTACGACCCGCCCGCGGAGAAGCCCAAGTTGCCCAAGACAGAACGGTTCATGTTTCTCAATAAGGCGGCGGTGATTGTCGACGAGGATGAACTGGATGAGGAGGGGGTTCCGAGGAACACGTGGAGGCTTTGTAGCGTTAATCAAGTGGAGCAATTGAAGTGCTTGTTTGGGATTCTCCCGGTTTGGATTTCGGGTTTGGGGTGCTTTGTGGTGATGGACCAGCAGGGCTCCTTCGGGAACCTCCAGGTAAAGAGTAAACGAATTGAATCTAATTAAATAGGTTACTATTTGAATTCACTTACATTCGTATTTGGTTCAATTCGAATATTCGAATTCAAAATGTTATATATATATATATATATATATATATATATATATATGCGATGCGAATCAACCATAACTTGCGAATTACTGAAGAATAGCACAGAACCACTACACAGCAATGGCTCGCATGCATTTGTGTCCAATGCATGCAGTGCATTCATGTAGTAGTTGTGATGTAATCCTTCAGTAGTTTGAACCATAACTTGCGAACCACTGAAGAATTGCACAGAACTACTACAGGGCAACAGCTGGCTTGTATTTGTGTATAGTGCAGTGCATTCACATAGTAGTTGTGGTGTTCAGTAATTTGCATATTACATTAAGCATTTGTGTCCAATACAGTGCCTTCATATAATAGTTGCGGTGTCATACTTCTGTAGTTTGCAGATTTGTACATTAAGGTCGGTTCTCATCATATATAATATATAACTTCGAATTGAGTCGAATGTAAAGTATTTGATTTGTTTATGCCAGGCTATTCAGATGAACAGAGCAATCGGGTCGCATTTCCAGGTGCCCCCAGCCTGGATGGGGATAACCTCCATGATCGCCCTGACCCTCTGGATTCTGGTGTACGAGCGGCTCTACATCGTCTCCTTCCGGAAAATCCTGAACCGGGACGTGAGAATGACGCCGGGCCAGAAAATCAGCGCCGGCATCGTGACCTCCATCCTCTGCATGGTGGCGGCGGGCGTGGTGGAGGAGAAGCGCCGATCCTCCGCCCTGAAACACCACACGTTCGAGTCCCCGCTCACCATCGCGCTGCTGCTCCCGCAGTTCGTCCTCTCCGGCATGACGGAGGCCCTCGCCGCCGTCGCCATCATGGAATTCTTCACCACCCAAATCCCGGAGGCCCTCCGCAGCCTGGGCGGCTCCGTCTTCTTTCTCTCCCTCTCCTTCTCCAGCTACCTCAGCTCCTTGATCGTCAACGTCATTCACGCCATCACCGTCAAAACTGGCCCCACTCCCTGGCTAGGCGGCCACGATCTCAACAAGAACAGATTAGAGTATTACTACTACATTATCGCCGCCATTGCCGTCTTGAACTTCCTGTATTACACCTTGTTTGCTAGCAAGTTTGTTACTTGTAAAATGGACGACGCTACTGAGGCTGGAGCCATGGAGGATTCCAGTTGGCGTTTGACCAGAAACTTGGAGCAAAGAGATGAAGAAACTGGGTCGCATAGGGCCTCTGCTTAACGCACTTTGTGTGAAAATGTGCAATGCATGCCTTCAATTAAAAAATAGAGCAATGCTACAAACTCTGATCTTCCTGTATTTTCTCTTTAAATTTCTTCTATTGGGTGTCATCGTGTAATTGGTAGCTAAATTTATTTATTAGTTAGTGGTGGGTTTAGATTAGCCAATTCATTAGTAGTTTAGCACCCAATGGAAGCAATATCGTGAGGGGAAAGTTGGAAGGTAAAAATTAGGAGAAAAAAAAATCATTTTCCTAATAAATATATATATTTTTAAGGGAAGTTACGATGTCATTTACTTCATTTCTCTGTTTTTTCATTTCTCCAATTTTCTAATTTTCATTCTCTATTCCTCAACTTTTTCATTTATCTAATTTTCTGATTTCATTTTGTACAACAAAGATAATAATAATAATAATAAATCTATGTGCATTAAGGAGGAGGAAAAAGGTAAAATTTAAAAAAAAATAAAAGATAATAATATAACGAAAAGAATAATAACGGGATTCGAAGCATAGACCACTCTCACCCAACACTATTCACGTGCATATTTTCTTTCTCCAAAATTATACTACCTCCGTCCCAAAATGGTTGTCTGGTTCGTTTAACGAGGCTTGACTGAAGTAATTTTTAATCTAATTTTTCATATTATTAAGTTTAGCATTAATATATAAGATTTATATATTTAGAAACTACATTAAAAGTACTATTAAACACAAAAAATTAAATTTAAAAATAATAAAAAATTACTAAAGAAAATAAGCAAAGAAGAAAGAATTGGTTTGACCAATAAATAGTAAATAGGACAGGTAAAATGGGACAGAGGGAGTACATGAAGTTGGAGAATGAAGAGGAGTTAGGCAAGTGGAGAGATAATTTTAGTAAACAAGTTTTTCATTTACTACTCTTCCACCCCTCCAATTCTATGTTTTTTTCAGAAAATCCTCCATTTTTTCATTTTGGTAAACAATCCAGATATTTTCTCCTCAATGTGGCTTAAAATCATTAGTGCCCATGAATTGGGTGATCCCACCATTAATTAAAAAAAATTAATTGTCAAATTAAAAAAGGTCAGATAAGTAGGGGAAAATTGGATGTGAAAATTTTGGAGAGGTAGATAACATTACTCATCTTTTAAAACACATACAATATTTGTTTATGTTAGTTACACAAATTAAACAACTCTTAGTACTTTTTGCTCCATTATTTTGTTAATCTATTTTTCTTAGTTGTTTGTGTGGATTATTTCAATGATATAACCACTTAAACACTAAATCTATAGTTATGATCATTATGCATTTCCAAAAAAAATTGATACAAATAGGGATTACCAATGGGATTTCATTTCACCATTTAAAAGACTTTTAAATGGGTATATTCAATCATCAAGACTTTTGTAGATTCAAAAAGTTTGTAGGGATGCAATTCAAATATACTTCCAAAAAAAAAAAACAAAAACCCACGGGCCTAGTTTAATTGTTTACATACGTTCTTACTCTCTATTGGATTTCAAGTATAAAAAACAAATGTGTCATTGTTTTACTACTCTTAGGATTTTGCTTATGTGTATCTTCTCGTAGATGTTGATAACATTCTTGTGATGGGCAATGATCAGACTCTGGTGACGCATTTAATTTCTAAATTGTCTACTACATTCAAGATTAGAGATCTTGGTGAATCTGCTTTTTTTTCTTGGCATTGAAACTGTTAAATGTGATGATGGCATCATACAGTCTCAAACTCGCTACATGAATGACATTCTCACAACTGCACAACTGTATGATAATCTTACATAGTACAAAAGTCTAGCTAGTGCATTGTAGTACTTGACTGTGACTCATCTATCCTTGAATTGGCAGTCAACCAACTCTGTCAATATATGCATGCTCCAACAACTTCACACTGGGAACAACTCAAACGAGTCTTAAGGTATGTTAAAGGCACCCTATCCTATGGCCTCCAGATATAAAAGTCTTTCTATAGGGAGCTACATGTCTTTTCTGACTCTGACTAGGCTAGATATCCTCAAGATAGAAAATTCACAAGTGGCTATGTTGTTTTCCTTGGTACGAACCTTGTGTCTTGGGTCTGCAAGAAACAAAGAACAGTTGCCAGACCATCTACCGAGGCAAAATACAAAGCTCTAGCAGATGTCTGTGTTGAGGTAGTATGGATTGTTTCTCTTCTTCGAGAACTACACGTGCCAGGTATATCAACTCCCAAGTTGTGGTGTGATAATCTTAGTGCAACATACATGTGTTCCAATCCTATTTTTCATGCTCGTACAAAACATGTGGAAATCGATTATCACTTTGTTAGAGACAGAGTTGCCTCAGGAGATATTCAAGTCAACTTCATCTCTACAAAAGATTAACTTGCTGACATATTTACAAAAGCTCTACCTGGATCAATATTTTCTTTTTTTTTTTAGAGACAAGCTACAGGTTACCGACATGCCATGTGCTTGAGAGGGAGTATTAGGACTTTAGTATTTGAGTCAGACTATGATTACTTATCCTAGTCTCCCTATCCTAGTCTTCCTATGATTTCTCTTGTATTATATATATTCCTATGTATTTTCAAAAAAAATATATATATATATTCCTATGCATGTACTCCTCCCATTAAGTTCTGTTAATACAAACCTACAGTTTTCATCCTCGAATAGAATTAACTCTAATTTCTAAATATATAAATTTTACATATATTAAATACTAAATTTAATATCATTGGATTAAAAATAATTATAATCAAGTCTCCGAATCAGCATAAATGTCTCGACTGGAGTATTAAATAGGACACTAGGAGTTTAGGACTTGGCAAACATAATTATGGGTGGAGTACTTGCTAAGTTGCTATCATGGATTACGGAAGATTGTAGTGAGCATTGAGCAATGGTCAACATGGCACCAAGATTCCCTCTTTTAAAATAATAAAAAACTGATTTGGTTTTGCTACCTACCATTTTATGCATCAATACAAAAGGTCCACGTTGGTGCCAATTTATTTATTTATTTTTTGTTGAAAACAAACCAGAAGCTTCATTTAATCCAGTCCAAAGTCAGAACATTACAAAGATAAGGGGATTATCGAACCACTCCAAATAATCAGCTCTAAAAACGGATTGCTTAGTGGTAATGTGAGTCGTCTGATTCGCTGATCATTTGACAAATAATAAAAACACTTGAGAGAAATTGCTCAATAATTTTTTTTACATCAATAATAGTTAAATTAAAGTAGAACTCTCCTTCATTTTGATGTACACTCTGAGTCTTGACCACCGTGAAAAAGTCTGTTTCTACGAGGACTTTATCCAGTTGAGTGATTCCCCGTGAGTAGGTGCCATTCCACTGGATGCCTCTTGCTGCAGTAAATCTGCCATGCATCTTTGTCTCTTAGCACACTACCAAAGCCCATTGTCTCATGTGCTACATTAATGTAGTTTCCCCATATAAAGCGATTTTGAGGCCTGTGGCTCAATGAGTAAAACATAATTTTTGTATTAGAATGTTACACGTTTGATTCTTAATTACATGTTATTATACACGAATTTTTGTATTAGAATGTTACACGTTTGATTCTTAATTACATGTTATTATACACGAGCGATGTATACACTCTTAGATAGTAATTGTGAGCTATCATCGTCATAAAAAAAGGAAATTCTGTTTTTAAGAATTTATTACTTGATTATTAAATATTTATTTTTAGTATTACTGAAGCAGAAAGAGTCACATCGCCTCCACTGAGGCTCGAACCTGCCCCCTTCAACATAGGGAGCAACCAAATGCCATTACTGGATACCACTAGACTGTAAAAGTATCTTATTCAAAAGTATCTTATTCACAAGTGTCAGTGAAATAAAAGGATTTTTTTTTTTTTTTTGAATACAAAAGGATTATTTAATATTTGAGTATTTTGCTTTTCGGATTATTTACCTACAGTTATTTCTACGTATAGTAGTTCATATACTTTATTACTCCATACTTGTTTTTTTTTACGTATAGTAGTTCATATTACTTTATTACTCCATACTTGTTTTTTTTTGTTTTTGTTTTTCTTTTTGTTTTTTGTTTTTAACTATAAGGTGAACTTGTTTGGTATAATTTTTATGGGTCACACTTGTGTGAGACTGTCTCAGGAATCCTTATTCGTGAGACGGGTCGGGTCGGGTCAACGCACCATGCAAATGTCATACTTATATGCTCAAATATAACACTAATCAAGAATATAATTTTTGTTACTTATAAAATAAAAAGTAATACATTTTTCATAATAAGTAATGTTGACAAGTCTCCCTTACTTATAAGGGCAAATATAATACTTTTGAGGAAAAATGTAATACTTTTTAATCGAAATGTAAAAGTATTGTATTTACCTTAAAAGTATTACATTTACCCTTATAAGTAACAAAAATTTTATTCATTATTAGTATTGCATTTGAGCATATAAGTATGACATTTGTGCATACAAGTGTTACATTTGCATATTGACCCGACTCGACCCAACCCGTCTAATGATGAGACGGTCTCACACAAGTTTTTGCCAATTTTTATAGAGTTGAGAAACTTTTCATGACATCAGTTTCTTTAAGTTTAATTAAACATATTAATGAATTTGCAGTAGTAATTTAATAAACTTTTAGTATTTATGTAAAGAATTTACAATAGTGACGAATTTATAATAGTGACATAATAAATTTGTTGAATTAATAAACCTATAGTATTAACTTAATGAATTTTTAGGTTCATTAAGAAATGACAAAAATGTCAGTGAAAATAATCTTAGTTAAAAATTATTAATCATTTATTTTTTATACATTAATTTCGTTTATACAAAAAGAAATTAGAAAAATAAAAAATAAATTTCGATATATTCTTATTATAACTTACCTTGGTATATGGATTCAATATGTATGATTTTATTTATTTATTTATTTTTGATATATTAGGTTTCTTAGACTAATCTTTAAGTCTCCATAAATTTTGCTCAAAGGTGGCAAGTTGCCCAATCAATCTTTACTTCATACCCCTGCTTGTACATTATGCACACAAGAAATCTTCATTACTTCTGAGTAATTTTTTGGACTTTAGCTCTCATATCTTCCGTGAAAATCAAATTTCCACCCGTCGCTATAGTAAGACTTCTTGTGACTTTACTTTATTGAGCATTTGAGCAGTGGAAAAAAAAATATGCTCAGACACAAAAAAAAAATATAAAATGAAAGTTAAAATTGGAAAAATACTGCATGTACTCCCAGTTTCCCATTTCTTACTTCAACTTCTATTTCATCTCACAAATCCTTGAAGTGGGACCCATGTGATAACAATACTTTATTCTTATTTGTTACATCACAGAGTAAAAATGAAAAAGTAAAATTTGAGAGTTCATCCACTAGAATTCGTTTAAAATTGTTTATAAAAAAATTGTTTAGTCTTCAAAAAATAAAAAAATTGTTTATAAAAGTAGCGAGTGTGAAGCATTCTTGACGCGCGAGGGTACTGCCTCTTCTCTTGTACACATTTTGAACTAGACAACGGCTACTCTCTCTCTCTCCACTGCACAACTTTCTATACTTCTTTGAAAGTGGTCTTTCTTCTCAGATCTCTTATCTTAATTATAATTATGGGGGATTTTTCAGAGTAAGGGTTGTAAATGATATCAATTACATTTACTCTTTTGGAAACCCCACCGCTATGATTCAAGACTAACCCTGACCCCCTCAAAAACACCCCTATTTCACTCCCTGCCAAGCTTTTTTGGTTGGTGGGCTTCTCTGCACAATACCCAGAGGCCAGATAATACTGTTCTCCGAAGAGAGGGTACACTTTTGAAACTCGATTCAAAAACCTCTTAAAATTTTGAAAAAGAGTGCCATTTTTTTTTTTCAAGAAACCAAAATGGGTATTTGGGTTTTGATCTTCTCAGCGATTTTGAGAGCAACCCTTTTCAGCAGAATCTCTCTTGCTCTCAACCCTGATGGTATGCCCGTTTTACTTTTTTTCTTATTCTCCCTCTTTATGTTTTGGTTCATTTTTCCTGAGGTGTTCTATAAAGATCTGTTTGTGGGGCTTGTTTTTATGATTGTTTGCTTAAAATATGCTTTTGAGCTAAGAAAAGTTGAAATCTTTACGTGGCTTGATACTTGTTTGTTGTTTTTATGAAGGTGTTGCACTGTTGGAACTCAAGGCCACTCTGAATGACACCAGAAATGTTCTGAGTAACTGGAGAGACTCTGATGCAACTCCTTGTACATGGACTGGCATTTCTTGCCATCAAATTGAACAAAGAGTCATCTCTATGTATGCTATTCCTTTCACCCTTTGTGTGTGTGTGTGTGTGTGTGTGTTTTTTTTTTTGGTCTCAACTAGCTATGCTATTTTCATGGTTTTATCTGTTTCTTAGGACAACTGAACTAGTTCTTATTCTTTTTCCTTTTTATCTTTGGGATTTCAGCAACTTACCTTATATGCAACTTGGTGGAATCATATCCCCCAGCATTGGTAAACTCGATAGATTACAAAGGCTGTAAGTTCATTAATGTTCATAAATAGAAATTAAAATTTCAATTTTTGCAGTGATGCTTAATCTTCAGAGGAAATATATTTTAGTGTGCATTATTTTGGTAGTAAAACTTCTTATTTTCACTTTAAAACCAGGGCGCTTCACCAGAATAACCTACATGGTGTAATTCCGAATGAGATTGGCGGTTGTACTGAATTGAGAGCAGTGTAAGTGCCAAAACCATTCAGTTTTGAGGGGTATAGCGAAATGACATCGGAGAACTTGTAACAAAGGTGAAATTGTTTGTGGCTATAGGTATCTTCGGGCTAACTATCTTCAAGGAGGCATACCTTCGAACATTGGGAACCTTTCTATGCTTAACATATTGTAAGATATCTATGCTGTAAGCTGTTTATGAATGATTTTGATGATTAACTCACCGTGATCAAGAATTTGAATTCAATGTTATATAGGGATTTATCAAGCAATTCACTCAGGGGTGCTATACCTTCTTCTCTTGGAAAGCTGAAACTTCTCCGTTATCTGTAAGTTGGAGTTGGATGATTAACAATGCTTTTTATTTCTATACATAGTGTTCTATGAAGGAATTCTGTGCCTATTTAATAATATGTTCACTGCAAAATACTTCAGCAATTTGTCCACCAACTTTTTCTCGGGTGAGATCCCTGATGTTGGAGCCCTTAGCACCTTTGGAAGCAAATCGTAAGTCCCTTGATGTCTTTGTAATACTTTTCTTCTCTTAGGGAATTGAAAATTAAAAAAAGGTTGTTATGATGCTTAGATTCATTGGGAATTTGGATTTGTGCGGCCAACAAGTGTTGAAGCCGTGTAAAACATCAATGGGATTCCCTGCAGTTCTGCCTCATGCTGAAAGCGATGAAGCATCAGGTAATCATGTATAGTGTTTTACTACTACAAAATTACAATTTCTGGTGTTTCAAGAATTTTATCCCAAGGCTATGAATACATTACTCAATCTTGACCTTTCATTTGAGATTTTGAGGTATACTAATATGTTGTAAATTGATTTGGTTTATTCAGTCCCAGTTAAGAAACCATCTCATTACATAAGAGCTGTGGTTATTGGTGCAATGTCTACCTTAGGCGTTGTATTCATTGTGCTCCTCGTATTCCTATGGGTTTGGTCGGTATCAAAGAAGGAAAGGGCAGCAAAGAGATACACGGAAGTCAAAAAACAAGTTTATCAAGAACCAAGTGAGAAGATTGAATCACTGAAGTCTCCAATTAATTTTCCCCAATTTCACTTGTATTGTTCTTTAACCTCCAATATTCCACAGGTGCCAAGCTCATTACTTTTCACGGTGATCTTCCGTATCCTTCATGTGAGCTTATAGAGAAGATTGAATCACTCGATGAAGAAGATGTCGTTGGTGCTGGAGGATTTGGCACTGTCTATCGAATGGTTATGAATGATTGTGGCACATTTGCTGTAAAACGAATTGATCGGAATCGCGAAGGTTCTGACCAGGTCTTCGAGAGGGAGTTGGAGGTCTTGGGTAGTGTCAAACACATAAATTTGGTTAACCTCAGAGGCTACTGCAGTCTTCCTAGTGCAAAGCTTCTGATCTATGATTACTTGGCTATGGGAAGCTTGGATGACTTCTTGCATGGTATGTAATCACTGGTTTCCTTGGCATTCAATGTTAATTTGTGTATTTGTTTATTTATTGTGTTTTCGTGTCTAGGTCGACCTCAACATGTGGATGAAGATAGACCATTAAACTGGAATGCACGTTTAAGAATCTCTCTTGGTTCTGCAAGAGGACTGGCATACTTACACCACGATTGTAGTCCTAGAATAGTTCACCGAGATATAAAATCAAGCAACATACTCCTGGACGAGAACCTAGAGCCTCATGTTGCGGACTTTGGCCTCGCCAAGCTTTTGGTGGATGAGGATGGTCATGTAACAACCGTGGTTGCAGGAACTTTTGGTTATTTGGCTCCAGGTTGTGCACATTTGCTAATAATTCGTTTGATATATATAAATATACCAATCTAGGGGTAACCCCAGCCAATATGGCAAGAGATCCACGCTCGTAACCATAAAGGTCACGAGTTCGAATCCTGCCCCCTTGGTTTGAGCTGGTCAGCTATGGGTAACCTAAGCTGGTTTACTTCTTTGTGATCCTTTGCTGGCTAGGGTCACAAGACGGGGTTTATTCACACTCGAAAGGGTTGTAGGATTTCCCTCGTCATCCAAAAAAAATACCAATTTGAGTAAAGGCTAATGGCCCTATACACGTTTTGGTGAGCAGAGTACTTGCAGAGTGGAAGAGCCACCGAAAAATCTGATGTCTACAGCTTCGGTGTTCTCCTATTGGAGCTTGTCACCGGGAAGAGGCCTACCGATCCAACATTTGTAAAGCGAGGCCTAAATGTTGTTGGCTGGGTATGTCATGTCTGTCTCATACAACACATACATACATCTTTTGCATAATATTGTTACACAATAGCCACTGACACCACGAAATGTATATGCAGATGAATACCTTGCTGAAGGAGAACCGAATTGAAGACGTGGTAGACAAAAGATGCACCGATGCAGATATAGAGACAGTAGAAGCGATCCTAGAAATCGCAGCGAGATGCACCGATGCCAATCCAGATGAAAGGCCTTCAATGCAGCAGGTGTTGCAGTTCTTAGAGCAAGAGGTGATGTCGCCCTGCCCCAGCGAGTTCTACGAGTCTCATTCGGATTATTCTTGAACACATTTGTGAATTGTGATGAACATTTAAGGTTGTTGTCATGCTTCTCTGTCTGCTAGCTAGCTGCTGGTCTAAGCTTATATCAATTTCTTGCTGATGATGGATGTGATGTAGATAAGAGGAGAATTTGTTTTGGATTCTAATCATCCTAACCTAAATGCTTCTTTTCACTAAGGTTGACAATGTTAAAGGGCCAACAAGGTTTTGTCAGTGAAGGAACTACAATGGGTAATAACTATTTATGTTGGTCTGAAAATGAATTTATGTTCACAAATTATTGCTATTTTTTTTTTTTTTTTATGAAACTATTATTGCTAGTTTCAAATTATTGCTATTTTTTATATTCTAGTTTTGCCAATTTTTGTATGAACATTCGGAGTGCTCGAAAGAGAGTTTAGATCATAATTTCTAAACAGTTGAATTGTATTTATATTACTGTCAACTACATTCCTTTTCAATGTGGATAGAAGGTTACTTAAAAGTTGCTTTTTCAATTCTATTTTTTCTAATACACTCTGAGAATTAACTTCTTATTTACTTATTATTTATATGAAATTAAATATCTCATTTATAAAATCTTGAATTCACTTTGACTATACTCAAATTGGAAGTAGATTTCACTCGTATTAATACCTTGAAATGATTACTTTAAATATTATTTTTGGGTAATTTTTTCACAACCTCTTACATGATGAAAATTAATCTTTTGGGATTGTAAAATGACACAATAGTCTTCAATGGATGATCCATGCACATGATAGGTAGGTTTTACCTTTGAATTCCCATCGTAAAGATATATTTACTTTATTAATTGTCCAGTAAAATACGATGTCTTATAATTTAAGAGTTTTTAAATAATTTAGCTTATATAAATCTCTTTTGGAGCGTTACCACATACTAAAAATTTTAAATTATTCCTTTGGTGAAATTTCTGATAATAGCAACTTGAGAAATCTGATTTATTATTATTATTATTATTTTTGTATTTCAAAAGTTTTGATTTGATTGCCATTGTTGCTCAGTAAGTGAAATCAGAAACTTTCAGTAAAAAAAATTAATACTTTTGGAATAATAATTATTCCATCAGTCTCATTTTACCTATCATGTTTATTATTTGTTAGACAAATCAACTTTTCTTTGTTCGCTTATTTTTATTAATGTTTTATTATAATTTTAAAATTTATTTTTGAATAGTACTTTTATTTAGTTTCTAAATATATAAATTTTATATATTAATACTATATAAAATATTATAAAAAATTAAATTGTAAATAAGTTAATTTAAGTCTAATTAATCAGGCTAGACACATAAAATTTGACAAACGAATTATTGCTTTTTAGTTTAAAAGTATATGTTTGTGAACATGTAACACATAAAAGTATAACGTATCATTTTCTCAATCAAAATACAATATTTTTGAAACAAAACCTTTCTTAAAATAAAATGTAATAATTTTGAAAATTAAATCCATCTCAAATCTCAATAGACCAAGTTAGACTGAATGTTGTCAAATCATCGTGTTCATGCCATCAGGGAATCGAACTTGTGACTTATAAGGTAAGAAGACCACAGCTATACCACTTAACCACAAGGCCTCTGGCAAAATAATAACATGTTTTATGAGTTAGAATAATGTACTTTATGTGTTAGAATGAAATTTTTAGGACAAAATAATGTACTTTATAAATTAATATAATACGGAGTATACTTTATGTGCTAAAATAATATATTTTATGAATTGAAATAATGTATTTTATGTATTTTTAGATCGTAGTCCACATGTGGACCACAGTCCACACAATAATAATTGTTGAATGATGTTTTGCTTATATGAAGTTAAGCCCAATACAAAAATGACAAATTCACTATAGCACAAAATAGTATGGGCTAATCATCATTTGAGGAGGAAATGAATATGACGGGCAACTATAGGAGTCCAGTTAATTTTTATTTTCTTTCTAACTGAAAATCTAATTAAAACACCACAATGTTTGGTCTACTCGATCGGGTAACAATCTTTATATCGCGTCCGCCTCGATTCTTCGTTGTTTCTTCCTTTGGCCTTGGGTCTTGCGAGAATGGCTTCGAAACACAACATATGGTAGAGTTTTGCAAGAATGAACACATCAAAACTTATTATGCACGAATTGATCACATATGGGCATAAAACATTGCATTTATTAGGACTCTGTGAGTCTGAGTTATGATAGGACTATCTATCCTAGTCTTTCTGAGAGTCTTCTTGTATATATTCTACCTTTGTCATTGTATTCAGGTTAACTCAATCAATACAGATATTGTGTTCTCATCTGGTATCAGTTTGTTCAGGTTCTCTCCTGATGGCCGACGGTTCTGTTAATTCTTCCGAACGGACTGTCTCGGATGCCGCGGTCACATCTGCGGTCTCTTCGGCGGTGGCCTCTATGTCCATAGCTCATCATTATGTGAGTCTCAAGTTAACCAATAATAATTTTCTGTTTTGGAGAACGCAAGTCGTGCCGTTTCTTCGCGGTCACGAATTATTAGGGTTTGTTAACGGATCGTATCCGTGCCCTCCTGCCGCATTACCTGCCGCTGCTGCGTCGAACCCTGCTGCCGGTGAGTCCTCCGCCGTACCGCCGCTGCAGCCCAATCCTCTCTACACTACATGGATTCGACAAGATCAGGCTGTATTGAGCATGTTGATATCTTCCCTATCGCCGGAAGTTATGCATCTAGCTGTTGGTTGTCCTACTTCGCAAGCCCTATGGCGGTCGTTGGAGCAGGCGTTGGCGTCTTCGACTCGTGCGCATACGCTTCATCTCCTCAGCCAATTTCAAACGATTTAGCAAGGTGATTCGTCCATTGCGGATTACATTGCGTGTGCCCAGGTGTTGGTCGAGGATCTTGCCCTCGCCGGTCGGCCCGTTCCGTTGGATGAGCAGAATCTTTACGTTTGTCGGGGCTTGCGACCGGAGTTCATTCCTCTCACTGCTTCCTTAGCTGTTCGTGGCCAGCCGGCCTCTCTTCAAGAACTAGCGTCGCTGCTCGGAACCCAGTCGTTCATCGCTGGTGGGAGTTACGGTGGTGTTGTAACGTCTGGCCCGGCGGCGTTTGTTACTCAGCGCGGAGGCGGGCGT
This sequence comes from Ipomoea triloba, assembly GCF_003576645.1. Taxonomy (NCBI): domain Eukaryota; kingdom Viridiplantae; phylum Streptophyta; class Magnoliopsida; order Solanales; family Convolvulaceae; genus Ipomoea; species Ipomoea triloba. The sequence goes on along the minus strand of NC_044917.1, from coordinate 8,207,644 downwards.
CGGCCATGGCGTCGTGGCGGCCAGCAGCTTCGCGGTGGCCCTTCCGGCGTGCAGTCTCGTCCCGTTGACGTCGCTGGGCAGTATCGTGGCGGTCAGCGGGGCTCCTCCGGTGGTGGCGGTAGGTCTCGTGGAATTGGAGGCCGTGGCGGTGGTGCGTGGCAGCCGCGTTGTCAGATTTGTGGGATTATTGGTCATACCGCTTTGGCATGTTACTCGTATGTTGGCCCGCAACCTCAGGCTCATATGGTTTATAATGATAATGCTGCACATGTTCCTCCTGATTCTCATTTGTGGGTGCCTGATACTGGAGCCACTCATCATGCCACCCCTGATATAGCTGCGTTGTCTGCTTCTGAGGAATACCATGGTGATGATACTCTTCGAGTTGGTGATGGTAAGGGTTTGATTATTAGTCGTATTGGCCATGCTACCGTTCCTACTCCTTCTAGAGTTTTTAAGATGTCTGATATTTTACACGTACCTGGTCTATCTTCTTCTCTTTTGTCTGTTCAGAGGTTTGCAACTGATAATCATGTCTTTTTTGAGTTTCACCCCTCTTATTTTGTTGTGAAGGATATCACCACCAAAGCGATCCTTCTGCGCGGCAGTAGTTCGGGGGGTCTTTACACCTTGCTTGTTCCTGGATCCCGTCCGCAAGCTTTTCTGTCATCTCGTGCCTCTTCTTCGGTCTGGCATGATCGTTTGGGTCATCCGCATCAGCGTGTCCTTAGAAGTATTTTGCCTTTCTGTTCTGTTAGTAGTTCTAGTCGTAATAATAATTGTACTTCTACTTTATGTTTTGAGTGTCAGTTAGGAAAATCTTCGCGATTTCCGCTGCCGCGTACTCTGTCTACTAGTTCGAATATTCTTGATTTAATTTATACTGATATTTGGGGTCCAGCTCTTGTTTATTCTTCCTCTGGTCATCGCTACTTTGTTCTGTTTGTTGATGATTATTCCCGGTATACGTGGTTTTTCCCCATGAAATTAAAGTCAGACTTATATGCTATCTTTGATCACTTTCGTGTTCTTGTTGAACGTTCATTCAATAGGAAAATTGTGTCGGTCCAATCTGACTTAGGAGCTGAGTACAAAAAGTTACATTCTCACTTTCAAAAGCTAGGTATTCATCATAGACAGTCTTGCGCATATACTCACGAACATAATGGTAAAGTTGAGCGTAAACATAGGCATATCGTTGAAACAGGTCTTACTCTTATGGCTCGTGCCTCTGTTCCTTCTCGATTTTGGGATTTCGCCTTTGAAACCGCAGTTTATTTGATAAATAAAATGCCTTCTGCTGTCTTAAATAATTCTAGTCCTCATTCTTTATTGCATAGGTCTCCTCCGTCATATTCCTTTCTTCGTGTGTTTGGATGTCTCTGTTATCCTCACCTGCGTCCATACAATCGTCACAAAATGTCATATCGGTCCTCTCCCTGTGTGTTCTTAGGATATCCTGAGTCGTTTCGGGGGTATAGGTGCATAGACTTACGAACTAATAAAGTGTATATTTGCAGGCATGTTCAGTTTGATGAAACTATATTTCCCTTTGCTAGCAAGCCTGCTGTACAGGTGCCCCCTACTCCGCCACAACCTTGGGGAGAGTCAGTACTACAGCCTTCCCCATCTGCTGAGGTTGCGACACCTATACAAACGGTTTCTCCCACGGTTGCGGCGGCTCCGGTTCGGCAGCGAGGGCGCCCACGAGGCAGGTCATCCAGACCCACGACTCGTACTCATTCCATGGCTACTCGCAGCAGGTCCGTGGCTCCGCATGTGGCTCTATCTGCTCAGGTCGCCCCTCTTGAGCCTACTTGTTATACTCAAGCAGTCAAATTTTCTGAGTGGCGTGAAGCGATGGATCAAGAGTTTAATGCACTACTCCACAACCACACTTGGGATCTGGTTCCACCTCGTCCAGGTATGAATCTGATTGGCTGTAAATGGGTTTTTCGCACTAAACGAAAAGCTGATGGTTCGATAGAAAGGCACAAAGTGAGGCTCGTGGCAAAGGGGTTTAACCAGGTTCCTGGTCAAGATTTCTTTGACACATTTAGTCTAGTTGTCAAACCTACTACCGTGCGGCTTCTGTTGAGTTTGGCTATTTCATCTGGTTGGGTGGTCCGCCAACTGGATGTTAACAATGCTTTCTTGAATGGTAGCTTAACTGAGACTGTTTACATGCGTCAGCCACCTGGTTATATTGACACTCAATTTCCTGATCATGTATGCTTACTTAAACGCTCCTTGTATGGTCTCAAACAGGCTCCTAGGGCATGGTTTAATCGATTGCATGGTTTTTTACTCTCTGCCGGGTTCACAGCATCTAAGACTGATGTTTCTTTGTTTTATTATTCGCAAGGGTCTGCCTGTGTTTACCTGCTAGTTTATGTTGATGATATTCTTGTAATTGGGAATGATGCACAATTAGTAGGTGATTTGTTATCAAAATTGTCTGCCACATTCAAGATAAGAGATCTTGGTGAGCCTGGATTTTTCCTTGGTATTGAATTGGTGAAAACTAGCACTGGTGTTCTCCTTTCTCAACAGCGTTATATGAACGATATCCTGAAGCGTGCAGGTATGATTGATTGCAAATCGCTAGCTACTCCTATCTCTGTGTCGAAAACTCATGTTACCACTGCAGAACTGTTTGATGATCCTACCAAGTACAGGAGTCTGGCTGGTGCCTTGCAATACCTCACTGTTACAAGACCAGATCTGAGCTTTGCAGTCAACCAACTATGTCAACACATGCATGCCCCGTCTATGTCACATTGGGAACAACTGAAAAGAGTCTTGAGGTATGTTAAGGGCACCCTATCCTTTGGTCTCCGTATCACGAGATCTCTGTCTAGGGAGATTCATGCTTTTTCAGATTCCGATTGGGCTGGTTGTCCTGATGACCGGAAATCCACCAGTGGGTATGCGGTTTTTCTTAGCACAAATATGGTGTCTTGGGTTTGTCGAAAGCAGAGAACTGTTGCTCGGTCATCCACTGAAGCAGAGTATAAGGCATTAGCTGATGTATGTGCTGAGGTGCTCTGGGTTGTATCTCTGCTGCGTGAGATTAACATTGCTGATTTTTCGGTTCCAAAGCTATGGTGTGACAATCTTGGAGCTACATACCTGTCTGCGAATCCTATTTTTCATGCCAAGACCAAACATGTGGAGATTGACTATCATTTTGTCAGAGACAGAGTTGCAAAGGGGGATATTCAAGTGAATTTTATATCTACAAAGGATCAACTGGCAGACATTTTTACGAAGGCTTTATCAAGTTCTAGATTTTCTTTTCTTAGAGACAAGCTACAGGTTTCCAGTTTACCCTGTGCTTGAGGGGGAGTATTAGGACTCTGTGAGTCTGAGTTATGATAGGACTATCTATCCTAGTCTTTCTGAGAGTCTTCTTGTATATATTCTACCTTTGTCATTGTATTCAGGTTAACTCAATCAATACAGATATTGTGTTCTCATCGCATTCAAGTCCTAAATCTGACTCTTTCTATAGCTATCTTTGGCGCTTATCAACTTGTGATTATGTGTACTCTATGAAGAATTTATGTGTATTTTATTATATAATTCTATGTATTATGAATTTGAATATCATACCCTAGTAAACATAAATGATATTTCTTAGACTTGTGATTATGTGTATTCTATTAAGAGTTTATTTGTATTCTACTATAAAGTTCGGTACATTATGAAATTCGAATCTATACCTTTCACTAGACAAAAATGATAATACTTAGACTTGTGATTATGTGTATTCTATTAAGAGTGTATGTGTTTTCTATTATATAATTCTATGCATTGTGAATTTCAATTACCTGAGTGGTTTAAGTTTTTGTACCTAATGTTATTGTAGCAATGTCAAGCCCCTTGGACAGTAATCCGACATTAGCGAAAATGCACAAAATTTACAAAAGAAAGAGAGATGATGCGTATATTTCGTTGTCTGTCCATGTAGACCTGGATCCAGAAAATGATGAGATGAGGACAAATCGAAGGAACGATGACAGACAAGTAGCTGAGGAAAGACAAAGACCAAAATAGTCCAAAAAAGAAAAGAATAAGAGGACGATGAACCAAAACACAAGAAGTACATGAACATCAAAACAACACCTAAGCAACTGTTTAATCTTGTAGGTAGTTTGAGCTAGAACATCATGATGCTCTAAAGGAGATAGGATTTGGATCACTGCTTGATGTAAGGGTCTGGGCCTGTGATGCCAAGCTAGTCAAGTACCTGTTGGAAATAATTCTCGAAAAAATCCAAGAAAATGGACGAAATAGGAAATCCACAAGAAAAATAAATAAGTAATTCTAGGAATTTAAACCTACACAAAGGTTAGATAAACCTGGAATAAATCGAGACGAAGATGAACGGACTTTGGGGTAGTTGTAAGCACGAGTCGAGTTGCCTCTACCGCCTCCAGGGGTGCTGGAGCGTTGCGATCTAGGTTTCTCAGGATGAAACGTACTACGATCCCTGCGTTTGAGCACACAAACTTGGGACCCGACGAATGAGAACGTAGGATGAAAACAGGTGGCTTGAAAGGAAAGACAGCAGAGTTTCGAGGTGGAAAATTCACTTTTGCAGAGTTATTTTAATGTGAGTATCAAAACTCATTAAATGCTCATACTCTCCTGGTAATTTATAGTAGAGGAAAGGATAAATAGCATTCATTCTTCATATGCAACCAATTTTCTCATTCACCCATTATCCATTTTGAGCGTATAATATATCGATCTCTTCGTCTTACTACGAAGAATCCGAATCCACTTTGACCCGACCCAAATCGGATGTGGACCCTACATATATTTATACCACAAAATGACTACTTAAAATGCCATTTATGCCATTTTTTCCAACAATACATTCTAAAAAGGTTGGATGTTGGAAGATGTTCAGTACAGCTTGAAGATGATGAGCTGTTTTTGGAGGAAGAGGATGTATAATACACACTTGGTGTCCCTAGAGGACAAACTCATGTAGTAAGGGGCACAATTGCCAATGAAACACCTAAGTTCAATGCCTTGGTTGATGCATGGACAGAGCGATGAGGGATAGATAAGGGAACCCCATCAACAACTGCGATGTTGAACAAGATTGTTGAGAGGCGTGATCATGGAGACATTTTTAAAAGGGATTTTGTGATCTTCCTAGTAACTACACTAATTAAAGGTTACAAGAACCAGTTTTGTAACTACAAGATCCTATATTCACTGCAAGATGTTGATAAGATAAATGATCTCAATTGGTGTGATTACACAATTAAATGTCTCCTCTACACTACTGAGACATGGAAGAAGAAGCATGATGCATCTTACATTGGACCTGCAACTTTCCTAATGGTACACATTACTATTACTTAGACTTTTGATTGTGTGTGTTGTATTAACAATTTATGTGTATTCTATTATATGATTTTGTACATTATGAATTTCAATGTCATACCTCAAGATATAGAAATGATATTTCTTAGGCATATGATTATGTGTATTATGTTAAGAGTTTATGTGTATTCTACTATCTAATTCTATACATTATGAATTATAGATATTCCATACCCTAGTATACAAAATTGATAATACTTAGACTTATGATTATGCGTATTATATTAGAAGTTTATGTGTATTATACTATCTAATTCTGTACATGATGAATTCCAATGCCATACCTCAATATACATTATTATGTGTATTATGTTACATGTGTATTATACTATCTAATTATGTGTATTATGTTAGATGTTTATGTGTATTATGTCATATAATTCTGTGCCTTATGAATTTCAATTCCATAACTCTCACTAGACAAAAAATGATAATTCTTAAACTTATATTTATGTGTATTATGTTAGGTGTGTATCTGTATTCAACTATATAATTCTGTACATTTTGAATTTAGATTGAGTGTGAATTTTTATTTCTTTAATACTTGTATACCTAGATCGGGTCTAGGTCAGAAGATAAGTTGTGACAAAAATCCCTCCCACTGTTAGTGCCTGGACCACATAGGAGATTAGAGCAAGAATATATGTGGAGAACAAGTTTGGGGCATTTGGAAAGAGGAAGTTGATCGAGAGGAAACCAATACTGGAGGAGACATCGACTCAAGTACCAACCCAAGCAGAATTAGTTCAAAAAGTCACAGAGGCTTTGAAGAAAATGGCGTCAAACATTGTGGAGTTTGGAGAAGTCATGACAGAGATTAGGACACAAAACTCTGTTGCGGACATCTTAAAAAAAACATTCACCAACTTCTCCAACTCTGTAAACATCATTCCAAGCCCCAATCCAACCCCACCAGAGAAATTGTTGAGAGATGATGACGTCTTGAACCAGCCCAACTTCCTAGAAGCGGTTGTTGACCTTGAAGCAACTTTCTATGCCACAATGAAGAGCATGAATGCTGAAATCCCTGCACCTTCTTTTGATCTTTTGACACCACACCACCACCCCCACAATCTGAAGCTACTACATCCAAATCACCTGTAAGAGAGCAGCCAACAACATCACCAGCACCAACAACAACACTAGCACCAAAAGCACCACTAACAGCAGCACAAACAAAAACAACACCATCACCACCATCGACCCCATTGGCAACCATGCTAAAAAATTTGGTGGACGATATTGGTAGACAAATAGGACCATAATTAGAAGCACAACCGCAACAATAAGCTCCAACAACAACACCCCCACAGCAAACACCAGAATAGATGGAATTTGACAAATATAAACTAAATATTATTGATATTATTTCTGTGTATTCTATTTACATTTTATGCGTATTTTATTATATAATTATGTGCATTATTAATTCAATACCATACCTCTCACTAGATAGAAATGATATTTCTTAGACTTGTTATTATGTGTATTTTGTTTATAGTTTATGTGTATTCTATTATATACTTCTATACATTATTGATGTCAAAACCATACCTAATGAAACAGAAATGATAATACTTAGACTTATGATTATGTATATTATATTAAGAGTTTATGTGTATTCTATTATATGATTCTGTACATTATGCATGCTGATAAATGGTTTTCTGTATCTACTCAGCATTATTGTAGAGTTTGAAGATGAGATTGAAGATGTCTAAAGGAAGAAAAAACCACAAAGAAAATTCAAACAACTACCATTGATCTTACAGTCACCCTACTGGACAAAGAACCATTCTTAGTTGAAAAATGTTTCAGCTAGGGAGAAGATCATCTCAGACTACGCATTCATACAAGGAAGTGACGAATACCCACCATTGTAAGTAATTCTTCTAACCATATTTTTCACCTAATTAAGGTAAGCTTTTCACCTGATCCTTTATCTCTCTCTCTCTCTCTCTCTCTCTCTCTCTATATATATATATATATATATATATATATATATATATATATATATATGACATAAAAATATATTCACTTTAAATATTATGTACTAAGGTTTTGTGGCCCAATTGATAAGGTGTTGGTCTACGAAATTAGAGATTTTGGGTTCGATCCCAGTGGAGTCATTTTTCACTAAAGATAAGCTATTAAATATTGTGCACTAAGACTTTGTGGCCCAGGCCTAATGGATAAGGCGTTGGTCAATGAAACCAGACTAAAGATATTCACATTAAATATTATGTATTAAGATTCTGTAGCCTAATGGAAAAGGCGTTAGTCTATAGAATTATAGATTTTGGGTTCAATCCCTAGCAGAGTTATTTTTGCGTATACCAAGTTGGTCTACAGAACTGTACGGAATCAAACTAAAGATATTCACATTAAATATCATGCACTAAGACTTTGTGGCCCAATGGATAAGGTGTTGGTCTACGGAACCAGAGATTCTGGGTTCGATCCCCAGCAAAGTTATTTTTGCATGCCCATCGTACCGATATTGTGCCCAAGGATTCCGCAATATGGGGATAGGTTGGCAGAATACCCCTAATCGTGCGCCATAAAAAGTTTTTCAATATCGGGGAGATTCGCAAGCTCTACACTTTGCTCTATTTGGTATAATGTCTCTCTAGGAGGGTGGCCTCACATACTTTGCAATCAAGGCTAGGTTGAATTGATACACATCTTTAAAACCCATCCCACCAAACTTCTTCGGGTAGCAGTGTCTCTTCCAACTGAACTAGTGGATGCCTCTACTATCCGTGCCCGGCAATGGATTCCGCACCATGCAATAGGGGCAACATGGGGATAGGTTGGTAGAATACCCCTAACCGCGCACCATAAAAAGTTTTTCAATATCGGGGAGATTTGCAAGCCATACAGTTTGCTCCGTTTGGTATAATGTCTCTCTAGGAGGGTGGCCTCACGTACTTTGCAATCAAGGCTATTGATACACATCTTTAAAACCCATCCCACCAAACTTCTTCGGGTAGCAGTGTCTCTACCAACTGAACCAGTGGATGCCTATACTATTCGTGCCTCCACCTCCCTACCAATACCTATTCATGAGCTTTTAAGGTTTGAGTAACAGGACTTAGGCAAGAAGAAGACGCTCATTGTGTATGTGTGTATAGCTTGTGCAATTGTTTTGAGGAGGACTTCCTTACCAACCTTAGATAGGAGTTTCTTGTTCTAGCTTCCTAGTCTATTGCGCAACTTGTCCTTAATATATGAGAATACCGCATGTCTGTTATGACCAGTTATAGACGGTAGGCTGAGATACTTTCCAAATCCTTCCACATCACTAACATTAAAGAACTTAGCCAAGCCTGATCGTACAACTACATGCGTATTTCTGCCAAAGGAAATCGTGGACTTATGAAAGTTAAACGCTTGCCCAGAACATAGCTCATAACGATCCGGGCAAGATTTCACTTTGGCTACTTCACTCTGCGTGGCGTTGAAGAAGAGAAGGTTGCCTTTTGCGAAGAAAAGGTGGGAAACTAATGGCGCACCCTTTGCTAAATGGCAACCATGAATCTTACCCGACTTCTCTACATCTTAGAGGAGTAAGTAAAGTCCTTTTGCACAAATAATAAATAGATACGGGGAAAACGGGTCACCCTGCTTGAGTCCACGGGGATGGTAATATCGGGCCAGCCAGAACACCATTGTTTAGGATATGATAGTGGATAATGGAAACACACAACATGATCAGTTCCACCCATTTCGTCGCAGAACTATAAGCCAACAACATAGCTTTCAGAAAACATCACTTCATATAGTCATAGGCTTTAGGCGTATCAAGTTTGAGGGTAGCCAAGTTGTCGCGACCCTGTGTCTTTCGCCTCAGAAAGTGTCTGGCCTCTCCTATGACTAATATGTTACCAATGATAAGGCACCCTGGTATGAATGCATTTTGTGATAGTATATAGGCCTGAGCATCGGTTCGGTTTGGGCGGTTCAGATTTGAGAACCGCCCAACTGATCGGATTTCGGATAGCATAAGTTATCCCATATCCGTGCATTTTGAACATATCAACCCCTCGGTTTTAATGTTTTCGGATTTCTGACGGATTGGGTCTGATTTCGGATTTTATCGGATTGCAATAAAATTTTTAAAAAATGCAAAATTAAGTACTAATTAAAGTAAAATTTTTAATATTTACAGTTCTAATTTCTAATCCTTCAAACAAACTAACAAACTAACAAACAACTGAAAAATTAAAACTTTAACTTTAAAATTGAAACTTATAAGTTAAAACTAACAACTTAAAAGTTAAAACTAATAGTAAGTCATAAACAACTAACAGCTTACTACTAGTTTTATACTTCACACTTTATAGCTTATAAGTTATGCAAAAAATTAATTACAATTTTACAAAAATAATATTGTCCAATCAGTTCTAAGTCCTCACTGCTTACTGAAAAGTTACAAATTTAAAAATCATTCATCAACCATCAATCATCATTCATCAACCATCAATCATCATTACTCAGCAACTCAGCAGTCAACACTCAACATTCCTCATCTTCCTGCTCAAATTGCAAACTTAAAACACAGTTAGATGTCACATGAAAAGTCACAGTTCAACAGTTCATTTAGAATTAAAAATAAGCTCAGATTGCTTTGTTTTCATATCAAGGTAAGATTTGTGGCAAATTGCTTCATAAGTTTTGGATCAAAACCCAAAACTTGAGCAACATACCAACCCAAAATTTGAATCAGACCAAGTGGAAGCATCATCATAGCCAAAGAAAATTGCAATGGAGAAGGGAGAATGATAATACCAGATCAGATAAGTGCATACTGAACTGATATTATTATACATTTATACCTGCAGCAGAGTGAAAGCTCAAAGGGGCCAAGGATTCAAGGCGGTAACAAGTTAATTGTTACCAAGTCAAGGAAGTCATTTTCGTTTGTCATGTGCTCAGTGCTCATAAGGTCATTACTCATGTCATAACTCATAACAAATTATCAGAATTTAGAAGATAACAGATTTACAGAAAACAAGAATAACAGATTAATATAAAATGCAGAGCATAATGAATGAACATTACTGCAATGGTTGAAAGGGATGAACTAGTTCCAGCAGGACCAACACTCCTAACTCCACTTGGCAACTCTGCAAATAAAAAACATAAAAGGATTAAATTTTAAAAGTGAATAAGGAAATAAGGAATAACATAAATAAAGAAAGAGTTACCTTTTTCAAGTCTTTCACAATCATCAATATTTTCCTCAATTTGGATTGCTTGATTTGGTAATCTCAACCAATCTTGTGTACAAATTAAAGCTTCCACAATTTTAGGATTTAAGGAACTCGTAAATGGATCTAACACTCTACCACTTGTCGAAAAATCAGATTCAGAAGCCACAGTTGATATTGGTACTGTTAGAATATCTCTTGCCATTTTTGAGGGAATGAGCAATCTCTCACTGTTTACCTTCCACCATCTTAGAATCTCAAAACTATTCTTATCTTCCACAATACTCTCAGTCAAATATATTTGTAGCTCAGTCTGTTTAAGGCTTCCACCACTCTCCATTCTTTGCCTTTTCAGTTTGCTTTTCAACCTAGATTGTGGCCTACCAACAGTAGTAGCCTGCACATTCACTGGTTGAGAAGTCAGAAGGTGTCAAGGTCAAGGGGTGAACGACTGCGCAAATGAACGCTATCAGTGTCCATAAAATATATATACACAACTAAAACGACGTCACATGGTATGTATCCTAAACCTAACCCTAAAAAATATCGGATATTCGAGCGGGCCGGATATCAAAATATCCAACCCTATCCGAACTCCCTTATCCGACATCGTATAGCCTCGCGGTTCGGATGCTGACTTTCGGGTCGGATTGCTTGCTTCGGATTTTGGACCGGGCGATTTTACTTTTAGTACTCAAATAATGTACTTTTTATATATTAAAATTTTACTTTTAATTTATGGTATACATAACTGTGCGAACCATGATCAATATAATAATGATTGATTATGTGGATCATGGTCAATGCAATTACGACTCCTAAAATTATAGCAAAGGTTGAAGTACTGTAACATGAACTGGCCCATTCGCATTTGGAAGGTGACCTAAGAGTATATGGATCTGTTAAGCCCAAAATTTTAAAAAATTAAAAAGAAAAAAATTTGTACACTGTGTCAACTTTTTTTTTTTTTTTTTTCTTTTTGAGTATTACGGACTGGCAGTAGATTCAATATTGTCTCCATTGAGGTTAGAATTCACAACCTCCCATATAGAAGATTAATTTGAGGTCACTAGATCACAAGATCCTTGACATCTCTGTCAACTTAGTAACATTTAGAATTTTTGACACAAGAGTTTTAATTCAAAATTAAATCTTATTATAATTAGTTGTAATAAATTCAAAATTAAATGTTATTATAATTTATAAGTACAAATTAGTTTTAATTCAAAATTAAATGTTATTAGTTTGGGAACAGTATTATAATGCATAGCATATTTCCTTTTATACAAGCCTCGTGATTTAACCCAACGTACTGAAAATTATATAGAATTATAAATAAAATTTGGTTAGTATTATAAAACAAAGAAAAGTTATCAGAAGTGATAGGGAATGAGCAAAGATTTATATTTGGGCATGTGAAGAGATTGTAGAAGCACATGGAGGGAGTTGGATGGTCATCCTAGCCATGTTCCTTTCCAAATCTTTTTGCTGATTATATATATATATATATATATATATATATATATATATAATATTACAACTAATTATAATAACATTTAATTTTGAATTAAAACTAATTTGTCACACTGTCAAAAATTCTAAATGTTACTAAGTTGACACAGGTTTTTTAATACTCATTTCCTCTCTATCTAATCAATTTTCTTTTAAAAAATATATATAGCATTCTTAATATTTTTATTTTTAGGGCGAGCCTCATGTGAGATCGTCTATCGAATCTTTATTTGTGAAACATGTCGGGTCACGATAAAAATGTAATATTTATACTAGAAAATATAATACTAATCAGGAATACATTGTTTGTAACCTATAAAGAAAAATAATGTAATACTTTAATTTTGAGAAAAATGTAATACTTTTAAATTAAAATGTATGGAGTAATATTTAGGTTGAATAGTTTATGAGAAAAATGTGATACTAATCATGGATAAATTGTTTACTTTTTATTTATGCGAGAAAATGTAATACTTTTAAATCAAAATGTAATACTCTGTATTAATTAAGCATTGAAGAGTTACTTATAATGAGAATTGTAATAATTATGTGGAAGAATGAGTCAATACCATCTGTGGTCCTCCGAGTATAGTGATTTTGTCACGTCTAGTTCTACACTTTCAAATTAACCCGCCATGATCTTTCGACTTTCAAATTTTTATTGGTCCAAGTATACCAACCATGGTCCTTCAACTTTCAAAATTTAACCAGTCATGGTCCTCCTGGAAGTTAAAATTTGATAGTTTAAGGACCACGAGTGGTTAACTTGGAGCACAGATGGTAACAATTTGAAAGTTGAAGATCACGGTCCACAAGTGATTAATTTGAAAGTTTAAGAGTAAACGTGACAAAATCACTATATTCGGAGGACTCCATATGGCATTAACTTGAAAATGTAATACTTATATAAAATCCGACTCGTCTTACGAAGGATGTTAGACGGTTTGATAAGAAAATTTGCCCTATTTTTAATATTTGGGTTAAAAAATAAAAACTAGACCCACATAATACATGGAATCCACTCACTCACACACTGTACATGTTTGTCAAGCAGTTACTATCATAAACATTAAAGATACATGATTCTGCTTGCTGTTGAAGAAAAAGAATGATTTGCTAGCTATTTCAATTCCCTTCTCCATATATATTCCAAATGCTTTTCACCCCACCAAATCTAATGACGATTAGTGAAAGCAAATCCCCTCACTTAATCCCTGTGAACAAGATTAAGAATGGACCACACAGCACCATTCAATTCATTGTGAGAATAATATCTTCTCTATTATCCACTACTACAATATAGGCATGTACATAGTACAACTTTGTCGTCACAGCTGTCTCAATTTGGAGAGAAACCATATTCATGTATATTATAGGTGGCATGTCTTATCCTGTGAGCAAAAGAGTGGCCTATTACTACTCTCCTACACACACTATTCTCCTTAAAATACGAAATTTTTTAAAATAAGTAAAATAAAAATGATAGCTACATACCTAGATAGTTAGCCCTAACCCCCCAAAAAAAATACATATATTATATATTTTTTGAGTGTAGTCCAGAATTTTCATCGTAGAACACAATAACTAATTTCTTCATTGAATTGTAAGAATCTTTAACGATGGGATAGGTGGCCTAGAGATTTAAGACTGTTTCATACTTGCGGCCAAGAATGGGCCTCTTGACGTTAGATAGCCTTGCATATTCATATAAAATTTTGGAAGAATTTTTTTCATTTTTGGTTTCACAAGAGTCATGCTACTTCCACATTTGACCTTAAAGTATTATTTTTACCAATTTTTTTTTCTAAATTTTCCCTGCATTTGGTTATTCTGATTAAATCTCCAGTAGAAAATTATTGTAATGTTTTACATTTCTACTATCCGAGTGTATATTAAGTAAATCTCGCATTGTAACATAACCAACAAAGCACCACAATGGAGTAATTAAACCAATCTAGGTTGTTCATGGTTGAGTTCAAACCAAAAAAGTCAATAAATCATTCTCACTGAAAGTCAAACTTGAAACCTTATAATTACCAAGTCAATAATTCAACAAAACTTGTATTGAAGATTTGGTGAAAAAGACAAAATGTGGCCCCAAAAAAAAAGTTGTGTACCAAATGTACCAAAAAAAAAGTTTTGTATCAAAATAACTTAAAGGTCACACTTGTGTAAAATCGTCTCACGGATCTTTATTCTTAAGACGGGTTAGGACGGGTCAATATATGCAAATGTAATACTAATTAGAAATAAAAGTATTACATTTTCCTTCAAAAGTATTGCATTTTCCCATATAAGTAATAAACATTTTATTCCTGATTTAGCACTACATTTTTTCATCTTGACCCAGCTCGTCTTATGGACAAGGATATGTGAGACGATTTTACACAAATTTTTTCCATAACTTAATAGTCATAACACTAAAAGTGAAAAAAAAAAAAATCATTTCAAAATGTTCAAAAATCCATCCACAATAAATCATATTGACCAAATGATTTTGTGGTGTCACAATTCTAGGCAGTTTTGCAGGAAGATTCCCAGGAGTCCATGCAATTCAAACCTTGGTTAACTTTTGGAAGGTCGAATGCAAGTTTTTTACCCGCCCTAATGGTCATGTTCTTTTCCGTTTCCAATCAGAGGAGGACCGAAGTGCAATACTTAAAGATGGGCCTTATTTCTTGTTTGGGAAAAGACTCTTTCTTAAATCACTTTCGGAAAAGTTCAGATTGGAAAATGAAGATTTTAGCATCTTGCCTATATGGGTCAGATTTCCTTTTCTCCCCCTTGAATGCTGGTCCCCTACAGCATTAGGAAAAATTGCCTCGTGTATTGGCATTCCGATTTGTGCGTATGAAAAGACCCGAGAGCAACGCATGGGTAGAGAAGAATTTGCTAGGATTCTTATTGATGTTGACACATCAAAACGTGCTCCAGATTCTATTTTGGTGAATATGCCAAATGGGGATTCTTTTAGGCAGAAAGTCACCTTTGAACTCAATCCATGTTATTGCACCAAGTGCAAAAGCAATGACCACCTTATGGATGAATGCACTGGAAATAAGCGTTGGACTAAGAAGAGAAACAAAAAGGGCAAAGCTGCAAAATGGGTTGCAACTAAGGCATCAAGTTCGAATAAGGGACAAGATGATCTAGGCGCTGCTTCGAAATATCATACTAATATCCAGGAGCCGTGCCCCCAAGCAAATGAATCTCCCAATCTTTGCACAGATTTATCAGACCAATCAATGCATCCCGAGCNACATAATGTGGACATGTTTTATTGATTTGCTGTATTGTTTTTTGGTCCTCTAATTTATTTGGACCATTTTTCCGGTTTTACATATATGGAGAGGATCTCAATGGGTTGGACATGCCAATTCAATTCCACGAAATGGCCTCCACCTATTCGAGCATAGGATTAATCCTCCTCCATCTTGTTTTTCTTAGTTGGCTTTGCCACTGTTTTGGTTGTAACAATGTACAGCATGTACTAGATGTTTTGATCTGGGTCGGGGCATGCTTCGCTCCCTCGAGAATATACATTTACATTTCCTCGAAAAAAAAAAAAAAAAANACATAATGTGGACATGTTTTATTGATTTGCTGTATTGTTTTTTGGTCCTCTAATTTATTTGGACCATTTTTCCGGTTTTACATATATGGAGAGGATCTCAATGGGTTGGACATGCCAATTCAATTCCACGAAATGGCCTCCACCTATTCGAGCATAGGATTAATCCTCCTCCATCTTGTTTTTCTTAGTTGGCTTTGCCACTGTTTTGGTTGTAACAATGTACAGCATGTACTAGATGTTTTGATCTGGGTCGGGGCATGCTTCGCTCCCTCGAGAATATACATTTACATTTCCTCGAAAAAAAAAAAAAAAAACTATTATTCTAAAACAAATGACACATACGTAAAACATATAATTTTTAATACCCTCATATCAAGCAAGTCTAAATACAAATAAATAAAATGATTTGCAAAATATATATATAAACCTCATCATTCTGAAATTGAAAAAGATAATAAAAACAGAGAACATACATATGCTGTTAAATGATTAAGAGTTTCCTTTGTGAGGACAACTAAATCCAACAACAAAGTGACTCTCATGTTTTTATTCCCCAAAGATAGTCAAAAGATAGAGGCCACCCTAACAAAGAGAATCACTACACAATTAGTCAATAATCCAATACTAAATATACAAATTATGAAATATATTTTTTCGATTCTACCAACTTTATTTATGATATCTAAAACAGAATCTCCACACAATTAACCGACAATCCAACATAAAAGATACAAATTATGCAAAATGTTGCTTCAATTCTACCAACTTTAAGATATCTAAGGGCATCACTAGTAGTTGTAGTTGTTGATGAGTTTTTATATATAAGTGTGATTAGAAAAGAGAAAATGAGAGGAGGGAAAAATTAAAAAAAAAACAAAAAACAAAATCTAAATCTGGAAAAACAAAAAAAGAATTAAAGATTTACGTGCCAAGTCAGGCACGTACAGTGCACGCGGCCGACTGTCTTGTCTTTTTTTCTTGGTGGAACCTACAAAGCTGACAAAAACATTGGTCCTTCAGCAAAGACCAAGGTTCTTATCTCTCATATCCCTCTCTCCTCCACCTCAGCTTGACCTCCTCAAAAACCTATCCAAAATGCATTGATGGAGATATCCTAAACATCTTGTCTAATATTATAAGTAAAAAGTGATGGATACATTTTTATAAATAACTAATCATTTATTTACAAAAATATTACCATATATTTCTATATATAATAGTAGGTGTGACGACGTCTTTTCGACAGTGTTTTTATCAAACTTTATAATACTTGACTTGATCAAGACGATTAACACATTTTTTATAATTATTAAATATTTATAAACTAATCAACTAAAAATTTGTCATAAAACATTCCGTACGGGATTTAATACAAGAATTATTATTGAAAAATGCAATATAATTAGAGGAATGTGTGTGATAAAGCATGCACGGGATGGTCCAAATGATCACAATCTACCTAGCACACCACGACTTTAATGCCTGAAGTTCTGCATGTGGGCCCCCGAAATCGCAGTTTTTGCGGGACCCGTGATGAATCTACGAATGTTGAACAATTGTTATACCAGAATTAGGGTTCATATTGCATTGTGAACCTGATATAAAAATTATATACATTCAGTTAACACATTTTGTATTTACAGTTAATAGTTTTTGTATATGGAAATAAATAACTTGATAATTGTTGATACATAATATGATTGCTACAAGTACAGAAATCGTCAACTACAGATACAGAATCTTAAAGGTTATTTTTGGACCAGGATCTACAATACAAGGTAGATCATAGTCTATGGTATAATTTGCCACCTTTGAATGAAAAGTAAGCAGTACAACTACAAAATCTTATGAATAATCACAATGGTTAATTAGGAATAAGGGCTAAATTAATCACATTGAAAGTGTAAGTAGGTCATAAGTTAAGGGCAAATTATGCAATGGACCCGGGTCCACTTTGAAATGTAGACCCAGATCTATGTTCACAATTTTAGAACTCTATGTTCACAATTTTAAAAGTTTATATTCACAATTTTAGATCTCAAGGTACAAAGGATCTTGAGCTTATATTTGAAAGAAACCAAGATACTAAATTAGTAGGATATTCGAATGCTGGTTATATATCTGATCCACATAACGCTAGATCCCAGACCAGATATGTTTTTCTTTATGCAGGTACTGCTATTTCATGGAAATATGTTAAACAGACACTAGTAGCTACATCATCTAATAACTCAGAAATCATTGCTTTATATGAAACCTCAAAAGAGTGTGTATAGTTGCATTCATTAATACACAATATTCAAAGATCGTGTGGAATAACAAGTATTGGTCATACCCCCACTATCCTGTATCAGGATAACACAACATGTGTTACACAGATGAGTAGTAGATATGTTAAAGGAAACTTGACAAAGCATATTGCACCTAAATTTTTTTTTTTTTTTATATCCACACGAACTCCAAAAGAGTGGTGAAATACAGGTTCAGAAGATTCAATCTACTAATCTAGTGACAATCTAGCATATATATTTGTTCACTAATTTCCTACCTACATCTACATTTGAAAAGTACGTTCATAAAATTAGAGAACGTAGGTTAGAGAAATTATTATCTTCAGGGGGAGCAAAAGAGTATGATTGATTTATTGGTCGCGATGATAAAATATTTCAAACCTTGAAGAATTCTGATTGTACTCTTTTTCCATTAACTAAGATTTTTCCCACATGGTTTTCTTAGTGTAAAGTTTTTAATGAGGCTGATAGAGTAAATTAATTCGAGTCGGTTAAATGTGACCAGGAGCTGTATTATAGGTGAAATAATATGGTTGGGAAGATTAATAGAGGCGGTTGGTGTGTCCGAGAAAGTAATTAAAGACCTGACCACGTTAGGTTGGGAGGCTCCGAGTAGAGTGATGTAGGTTGGAAGCCAAAAAGTTCCCCCAAAGGTACAATAAATGTCCTATTTATAGAAGGGAAGAGGGAACACATGACGGGTGCTCGACATGCTCTCCAAGTGTCGTAGGTAGATTCGATGGTGAGGTTATGCTTGCCAAGTGCATGTCTTTAGAGATTTGACACGCGAAGGGGTGCTTGCAGACCGAGAGGTTTAATGATAATGAGACTGGGAAGTAGGTACGCTCGGGAAGCGTATTATGCTCGGGAGTGCATTATGGTCGCCACGAGCATTATGATCAGGAATGCACTATTGAGGTCGGAAAATAAACTAGTGAGCTGCGTAGGGCAAGTGGGTTGCCCTATAACCCGACCTATCAGAGGCCATCAAAGCAACACATGTATTACCCATAAATCGTGTACTCTTTTCTCGAATAGGTTTTTCCCACATGATTTTTCTACCGTGTTTTTAGCGAGGCACGATTATGGTAAAATAATGTTCAAGGGAGAGTTATAAATAAATAATAAATATGGACATTATTAGTGTAACAGACATAATGGTCCATCATTAAACCTGTCATTATTGTATCCATTACATTTTATATTATATATATACGTTGACATGTATTGTAAAGGGTTCTTGGTTAATAAAATTCTGATTACTCCATATACTATTGTCTCTACCTTCTTTCTTTCTATATTCAATACTATCTATTCTGCATAGTTTATCGGTTAGGAGCTAAAGGCCAACTAGTACACAAGTACAACAGATTCCTGTAATATATTTTATCATTTCTTTTATTGTTGCTTACGTGTAATAACAATTTTTTATATTTTTCTTTTGACGCCTAAATTTTCATTTAATATTTAATTGCCACGAGGATCATTATAGGATGATACACATAGGAAAAAAGAATGGTTGGAAAAGTAGTAAAAAAAAAAACAAATTTGATATTTTGGCGGGAGACTTAAATTTGACTTTGACCGACCTGTTAAAAACTGAAAAAGACTTAAAAATTGGACGAATTGCATTAAATGAGTTAATTTAGGGATTTAGATTGCGTTTGGAAACCCGGAAAATGATTTCTGAAAATTATTTTCCGAGTTTCTCATGTTTGGCTACACATGGAAAACCTAGTCAACGGAAAATAATTTCCGTTAAATGGGGAAAAGCAAGCCAACGTGGTGAAAAGTGACTTCCAAAAAATGAACCAAACATACAAAGACAGTTTTCCAGAATACATCCAAACACGGAAAATGAACCTATTTTCCGGAAAATGACACATTTTCTAGAAAACATTTTCCAAAAATCATTTTCATGCTTTCCAAACACACCCTTAATTGTAATTTTTTAAGTTCAGTGACCTAATTGCATTATCGTGTGCAGTTCAATGTCCTATTTGACCTTTATTCTTATTTTTAAATTGTAAAATTTTTATCACATATTATGATTTTATTAAGAAAAATTAAAAGTTATAGTTGGCTCTTTTTTTCTTTCCTCTTTTTCAAATTTCACCCCTGCAATCAATTGAGTTGTTCAGGCGTGTTATAGTTGGCTTTTTTTTTTTTTTTTTAAATCAGTTAATAGAACTCAATAATTAAGTAAAAAAATATTAGTAAAAAAAAAAGGTTAAAAAGTGAGGTGGTTCACATATTAAAGACACCACATCTAGTTCAACCACTTCCATTATTATATATTTATATGCCAACAATTAATGCATTAAATGATCTAAACCAACGACTGCATAAAAATGTTCACTTATGCTGTTTTTCCCAACTTCCATGTAAACAAACATTGTATAACATTTGTACGGTTCTTCTGCCATCTGCATGCCCTGCTGGAATCTACATACTGCGACGGTGTACACATCAACACTCACCACTCCATTTCTCCATTATGGTACCTAACATTAAAGCAGATGTCAGATTAGATCGAGTAACATTTTGTACAGATTACATAACATTAAATGAGTCAACACTCCATTCCTCCACCATATTATAGTACATCAATTTTTATTTTTTTTTTGGATGGTTAAAAATTTAAGTAACATTTTTGAATTAAATATAATACTTTTTTTTTTACATTATTTTATGTATCTAATACGATTTAATTTTTTATAATATTTTGTTTAGTGCTATTAAAAATTATATATTTAAAACTTACGTAAAAATATTATTAAACTCAAAGAGATGAATTTAATAAGTTCTACATTAATCTTCCAAACTAGGGATAGATGTATTTACAAAAGGCCAGAAGCCAATACCCCAAAGTGACGAATATTTTTGTACTCGAAGAAAGAATTTTAACACTCTATGCAAAAGATCTTTTTGGATATAGATAAAATATGAATTAGCCAAAGATCTTGTGGTCAAGAGGCATAACTGTGACCTTCCAAAGTGAGAGGTCGCCAGGTTCAATCCTAATAGTATTCAAAAAAAAATGTGGATCAAGTAATTAACTTGAATTTAAACTAAATTTGAATCAGATCTACTAATAATCTGATATAAGAGTGTAATATAAAATTTGTATTTATAGGCACAGAATTTCACAACACAAGACACAAAAATTCATAACATAAGACACAATTACTAATTTGTTTTATGTACAGAATTCATACTCTTAAAATATACAATTTCATAACACAAAAACTTACAACATAAAACACATATACCAAAATTAATACTTGTAAGGTACATAAATACACCAAAATTAATACTTGTAAGGTACATAATTTCATAACACAAGACACAAAAAAATACACCAAAATTAATACTTGTAAGGTACATAATTTCATAACACAAGACACAAAAAATCACAACACAAGACACATACGCATGCCATATATTTACTTATTTTTCAAATCTGATTTAAATACAAAATTTGTGTTCATAGGCATAGAATTTCACAACACAAGACACAAATTTATAACATAAGACACAACTACTAATTTGTTTCAAGTGAAAAATTCATACTCTTAAGGTCAGGTACAAAATTTCATAATACAAGACAAAAAAACTCACAATATAAAAGACATACACATGCACACCAAGGTCCACTGTGCACTGTGAACCATTGTCCATGGTATAATGATTGACCTATAACGGGAACTAAAAAATGTTGGTCCTGTTGTTTGTTAAAGTGAATGGTTCATATTAAGTATGGACTAATTAGTAGTACTACCTCCGTCCCAATTTATGTGTCTGATTCGGTTAACGAGGCTTGACTGAAGTTGTTTTTAATTCAATTTTTCATAATATTAAGTTTAGTATTAATATACAAAATTTATATATTTAGAAACTACACTAAAAGTACTATTAAACAAAAAAAATCAAATTTAAAAATGAGTAAAAATTACTAAAGAAAATAAACAAAGAAGAAAAAGTTGGTTTGACCAATGAATAGTAAGTAGGACAGGTAAAATGAGACAGAGGGAGTATAAGATAATCAACTTAGGCGTTCCATGCATCTATTTCTTTAATGTAACAAAACTAATTAGACCAAATCTATTCTTTTTGCAAACTAGCACCAATAACCCAATTGCACATGAGACACTACCAACAAAAAAGAAGCAGACAAGCAATGTTGATGAAGACAATGACAAACCTATCCGAAAGCGCGCGAATTAATAAAACTTAGAATAATTTCAACCAAAAGTAGTATCTACTATCTAATACCGTACCAACTACAATAAGTATTTAGATAATTGTTTTTAGAAAAGTGAAAGTTAAACATTTGTTTTAATGCCAATCATAATGAACTTCTCTTATATAGTCTTGCATTGATATACTTTGAATTACTTATTTAGATACAAATATTGGGCATAAATCAGTTGCGTAATGCACATGTAAAACTAGTCTAAACCTAACATCGGTAGAATTCATATTAAATAAAGAAATGTATCTACGTAGGGGATTTTAATTTGAAATATATCCCTAAAATTCTAGCTATGGTATAATATGAAATTCACTTCTTCATAAGAGTTAGTTACTAACAAAAATAATTGAGTAGTCAAATATAATCATTTTCGGTGAACTTGAATTGAATAAGGAAAGAGAGGGTCCCCGCCCGAGAGGTATGGTCTATGATACACAATTCAAATTTTTTTTTTTTTTTTCTTTGAGAAAAGAATTCAATTTTTTTTTAAAAATTGAATTATATTTATACTAGTGTAAATCCTCATAATTTTTTTTAATGTGGGCATGCAAATGTTACTTAAAGCCTTTTCAAACTATATTTTTCTCAACTCAATAAGTACACTTTGATAATTAATTTCTTATTCACTCACTATCCATTTTGAGAGCATAATATACTAATTAAAGTTATCATCTCAATTAGGAGAATCTAAACCTACTTTGACTTGAGCCAAATCATAAGTGAACCCCTCTAATATTAATTAATACCTTAAAATGGCCAATTAAAACTACAATTTATGCTAATTTTTCTAAGAATCACCAATGAAAATTAGTTTTTGGGACAAGAAAATTGACACAATAGTGTTCAACGGATAATCTCTGCATAGGATAGGTAGTTGTTTCCCTTTGAGCCCTTCATTGTAAATATATATTTACTTTACGGTTGTCTAGTAGAATGTGATGTCTTAACATTTGTGTAAACAATGATGTATCTTACAACTATTGTTTAGTTATTATGAGTGTGTCTGTTTTAACCGCGAAGCACGTTACTTGTTCTGATAGAGTTTCTAAAAAATCATGTTTACTTCTCTCTTACATAAGTGGTTCTTTTAATTTCCTGAGTATCTCGTATACTCCACTCATATCAAACGGCACTTTTAGAATCATTAAAGCATGTATACATGCTAACTTCGTGTGGAGTCACTGTTCCATAGTCATCATGTTAAATTTCTAAGGAGGAAGAAATCAAACTCCTTGCATTTTTTGCAGTTTTCATATCAAACATTTTAATCAAATTCTTTACGTACTTTGATTAAGACATAGACAACCCTTTCTCAGATTGTCAGACTTGAAGAACTAAGAAGTGCATCAGCTCACCAACTACAATCATTTCAATTTCTTTTTTCATAATATCAACAATTTCTTTAGTTTTATTCTTTGAGGTTGGTATAAACACTATATCATCCACATAGATCTGAGCAAATTAAATGTAATTTGTTTTCTCCTATTCTTGATTACGACAACTGATTAATTTGGTCAAAAGATTCGTTGAATCTCATGGAATTGTTTCGTTATATGTCAAGTCTTAACCATCTTATAATCATTAAAGATACTAACAAGAAGTTTCTTGCTAGAGGTATCCTTGGCCACATACTTTGATTCAAGTGAATTTCACAATTCCTTGGTCGATTCCATATTTTGGTAAACATCAAAGAG
Source organism: Ipomoea triloba (assembly GCF_003576645.1). Lineage (NCBI taxonomy): Eukaryota > Viridiplantae > Streptophyta > Magnoliopsida > Solanales > Convolvulaceae > Ipomoea > Ipomoea triloba. Next base: position 8,183,702 of record NC_044917.1, on the reverse strand, counting down.
CTGAGTGTATCAAACAAATTAGATTTTGAGATTCATTTTGATTATATTCCGATGGGTAAGAAGTAACTACCGGACAAGTTAGATATAATAGATTTTGAGATTAACGAGAACAAGAAACGATAACAGTGGTAGAAAATAAAGAAAAACAAGATTTACATAGTTCGGCAATGTGCCTACGTCAATGGGACGAAGCTATTCTTTTATCAATTGTAATAGTGATGATGAAATTAAACACTTAGGGTTACAAACATCATATTTATATGCAACCCTAAATATGCATATGTACAAAAATATCCATGTACTGTACTGTGGGGTGTTGCCCCCACACCCGACCCATGCCACTTCGCGTTACATGTCAGTCACTTCTCTCTACTCAGTTTCATCCAATACCTATCATTTTTTAGTAAATATGAGACATCGACAATAATATTAGATAATTTAAAATGAAAGAACCTTGAGGGGTACGGTGGAATGGTTAAGAATCATTGTTGACTATCATATATATATGTGGATATAGTGGATCATTGACGAATAAAAGATTAGTGATAATTTGAAAGAAAAGAATTGAAGTAAAATAACTAAGAAGCACGTATGACATGGCACGAAAACATTTGAAAGCAAAGTTATATTGTGTCCCATAATTTGAATGCAGAAGCATTTATCCAAATTCCCATCATTTTTGATTGACTTGGAGGACAAGTGATAATAAGGCAAACGTTCTGCGCAGTCACAATGAGACATGATTGGGATCATATATATGAGGAAGTGTTATGATGTGTTTGAGATATAATGCTCTCTAATCATATATAATTAAATATTCCTATGCTATAATTTAGGACACTACTGTTAAAAGACATGCCTAGAAAGGTTATTTACTTGGCAGACATGGATTTCTTCTTGTCTCTTGCTTTGCATCTACATCTACATTTACTTGTTTAACCAATATGCCGGTAATTATTTCTTTACGTTGACATTTATCATCTCTTTTTCTAAACTCAATTATTTCTTGCGTGGAATTAAATTATTTAAGTAGTCTATATAATGAGAACCACATGTGCATGAGAACTCATCACAACCGTTCATCTGTCTGGATTTAACGGATCAGAAATATTTTTTTTTTAAATGTGGTGATATTTTTGTAAATAATTAAAACTTTGAAGTGCAAGTAAATTGTGTTAAAAGTGTAAGTAACAATTTCATAGAGTGCACCTAAGTGCAAGTAAAATGAATTACAAATGCAACAATATAATATACACCGAGCAACAATATTAAGTGCATGGCAAAAAACTTGTATGAGACCATCTCACGAGTCTCAATCTGTGAGACAGGTCGGATCTTTGATTAATGAGGTCAAAGATCTAACCCATTCATCAAAGATTTGACTCATTAATTAAAGATCCGATCGGTCTTACGGATTGAGACCCGTGAAACGGTCTCACACAAGTGTTACCCTAAGTGCATATAATGTTATCATTAAGTACACCATGTGAATAGGTAATTACTTGCACTATTAAGTTAAACTGAAAATGATTGCACTTTCAAGTAATTTTACTTACATACTTGCATCAGCTACTCGCACTTTTAATACATGTTACTTGCACCAAAGTTCGAGTTATTTACAAAAATACCACTACTTTCTTTTTTAAAAAAAATACATACAATCCTTTTGATGACTTTGATCTGGACAGATGGACGACTGCGATTGGTCCTCATTCATCTCTAGAGCATCCGTTCTTACCTAAATTCACTCATATATATATATATATATATATATATATATATATATATATATATATATATATATATATATATATATATTTATTTATTTATTTATTTATTTATTTATTTAAACCATGATATGTATATACACACTTTATAAAATCTAAATATATCTTTATTATTCTGCCACATTTTAAAAAATGCTTATTTTTCTCACTACAAGAATTCGAGTAGTTATATTTCCATTGTGATCTTAATTAAAATCAACACAATAACACTTGTAATAATGACGATGGGTAACAGTGTTACATAACAATTTTGGACAATTTCATCTATAAAAAAAGTGCAATGTACAACATTTTATGCATAATGTACAAAATTTTTAACACTAGAGAAATATACATAAATCAATGAAATAACTTGCATTCACACATATAAAGTGTTTAGACAATTGTAAATGTTATTCTTATTTTAAAATATTTATGCATATATAATTGATGAATATTTGTCATTGTCTAAATCAAAGTTATTATTTTTTTTTACTGAAACAGTACAATTATTATTTAATTTTGATAACTACAAAATCAAGCCATCAAACTAAACACAAAAGAATATGTTTAATTTAAAAAGATAATAAAATGAATATGTTTAATTTAATAATCTACGCAGACGTTACCGTGGCGAGGTAACCTATTGAGTAATGGACCAACCTGCTAATTGGTATATAACTCAATATATTTAACTACTTGAGGGATCTAATTGTACATTATTTTAAGTTTAATGATCTGATTGCATTTTTGTGTTCAGTTCGATCACCAATTTGAACCTCTTTCCTTCAACAAATATCTTCAAAACAATTAATAAATTATGCCAACTATAATAAATAAGTAAAATACTACTATACAATACCACAAAGAATGATAGACCGACAACCTACAAAGTATAATTACATTAATATCATATATTTTAATTGGGCCAGATCTGAATTAGACGGGCCTTGACATATTATGAATACAGTTCTTATATCGTGGACCGCGGTCCACAATGCATTGTGGACCGCGGTCCCAAAACGACGTCGTTTCAGTAAGTAGGAGACGGAGCCTGTAATTGACACTACAGTTCATCTCAAAAGATACTGTCTTACATTTGTTTTGATATTATCGAATGAAACTGTAGTTATATCGAAATGTAACTGTAGTTGTGTTGAAATGTAACTGCAGTGTATATGAACTGATACTGAATAACAGTTTCACATTTGTGTTTTATATTATCGAATGAAACTGTAGTTATATTGAATGTAACTGTAGTTGTGTTGAAATGTAACTGCAGTGTATATGAACTGATACTGAATAACAGTTTCAGATTTGTGTTTTTATATTATCGAATGGAACTGTAGTTATATCAAAATGTAACTGTAGTTATGTTGAAATGTAACTGCAGTTGTGTTGAAATGTAACTGCAGTGCATATGAACTGAAAGTGAGTGGCGCGAATTCATCCGTCTGTTTTCATTAATCAAAACGACGTCGTTTTGATGCGCGGTCCACGATATAATTTGTGATTATGAATATTCCTTCATTTAATATATTAGTGACCATAATTTACAAATCCTGTAACATATATTTCTTTCAAAAAATAGATATAGGAAAATGCTATTAGTGGAATGAATAACTTTTGGAAAAAAAAAAAAAAAAAAAAAACCAAAGATTGAAAGCATCGAGATTTGGGATTAATGGCTGTGATTACAAAAGTTTAGTAGATTGGAGACACATTGTGTCTCCCTCCCAAGTCCCAACAACTAAAGCTTAGAGCAACTTTTATACTGAGAGATTTTTAGTAATTTTAACAATGAGTAGTAGAAAATAGAGAGTAGAGAAAAAAATAATAAAAATTTAAAAATAAATAATGTAGTATTTTCGCGACCAACTAGCATGCGTCATTTGGGTGCGGCAAGTGCACCTAGCGTGCACTAGCAGCACTTTTAAATTTTTATTATTAATTAATGGATCTCATAAAAAAATTTAATTTACAAAAGAAAAAATCACCAAAAAATATCATCCCCATCAGCCTAAAAACCACCCCCCTTTTTTTTTTTTCCTAAAAATCATCCCAAAAAACTTCTAAGGGATACCTTTATGGCTTTATATAGGAACATAATAGATAAGAGCAATAGCCAAGTAGATAAATCAATATCAACTCCATATCCTGCGTGCATTTCTCATGCTTGGAAGTGCGCCTTAATTGTTAAATTGTTATATCATGGAACATGGTTTACACTGTACTATGGATCTTGGTTCATGTGTTTACGTTTTGTGTTATAACTTTTTGTATCTTGTATTATGAAATTCTATACCTTATGAGTATGAATTTTGTATCTAAAATAAATTAATAATTGTGTCTTATGTTATGAATTTATGTATCTTGTGTTGTGTAATTTTGTGCCTATGAACACAAATTATGTACTTAAATTTGAAATATATGTAAATATATAACATGTGTATGTGTTTTGTGTTATGATTTTTGTGTTTGTTGTGTTATTAAATTTTGTACCTTACGAGTATGAATTATGTACCTCGCTTTTTCAATCCAGCTGAGTCCGTAATGCTATGTTATGGGTCTTGTGTTGTTATTTGTTGTGTTTTCTGTTATTAAATTCTATACCTTACGAATAAGAATTATGTAACTTATTGTTTCAATTCATAGCTGATAATTGTATGTGAACCCTAATCCATGATATAAATTACCTTAATTATCAGTCTTATCACCAAATTGGTTGTGTAGACTGGCCTTCATCAAACAGTCAACTTAATTAGCCTACCAAGTGGGCAACCATACACTAGGTCGAGCTCGTATTTCTCGTTATCTAGTTCATCGCTTGACCTTTTGGACCAATAATCATGTTTATCCAAACAATACCTACGCACTAAAAAAAAATTGTTAATGATCCCACTTATTTAACCAAAAACCAACCACCAACTTTAATCACTCCTTTTCATTTAAATTTGATGAATGTAATAATATTCACCTAAAAGGTTTGTGGGTAGATGGTGAGGGGGCATAATGTCATGTGACATTGGCCAACATGCATCTTCAATTCTCCAGCAACAACAACGATGGCTAAACTAACATGGAACTTCAAATCTGGACCCAACTCCTGCCATCCATGTGCATCTACAATTACATGCATTCTTATCTTATCCCATATATATATATATATATATATATATATATGAGATCAGGATTAGGTGCGAAGAACAGCTACTATGAGAAAGTGCGAATAAATATGATGAATGACTTTTTTAAAAAATTCTATACAAAATGTGCAATTACAGGAACACAAATGTGCACTCGTATGCCAAAATTATTAATTTAAAGCACAAAGATGTACTTGAAAATCAACCGTGTGCACTGATCAGAAATGTGCATTCAAAAGCTCAAATTTGTGCACTCGAAGGCACACAAATGTGTACTTGAGGGCCAAAATTTGGCATTTGAAAGCACACAGATGTGCAATCGGAGTAATTTATGGTACCAAAAAGAGAATTTATTCAACTTAAATGTTATTGAAGCAATTACCTTTACAAATCGCCAAATTTTTGCACTCAAAGAGAAAACTATCTATTGAAACAAAGCATATGTACTCGAAGATTAGAAGAGAAAATATGCACTTTAAGAAGGAAAAATTGTATACTCAAAGACAAATAACATCTTAATTCTTAACTAACTTACACAAACTTACAATAATGAGACTAACATTATTTTTAAATTTGTCTTAATTCCAGTGGTCTGGACTGATCAATCGATGAGATTAAACCATATTTTTCACCTAAGCTATTCTTCGCATTTGATCCGTTATATATATATATATATAACCTCTTCCTCTCCCTCTACAAGACTACATCTAACCATCCGTGACCGACATAGCCTTCTTAATTTAACTGCTAACCCTTCACAATTTGGAAAATAAAATCTCTTTGCCAACCTATCTAATATCTTTTTCAGATGGGTTTCAATTTTAGCAAATAAAAGCTGACCTATTTTGCATGTCAATGCAAGTGGAGAAAAAAGAAAAAGAAAAATATATCCAAAAGAAAAAGAGTAATATAATGATGCAACTGCAAGCAAAGATTGGTTCAGTATATCACAGAACTTTATAGTAGGATTGTGTTGTCAAATACTTATTATAGTAATGACAGAATGTACATTTGTAATATAATAACTTTATTTATTTATTTATTTTTGAAAGCAACTTTATTTATTTATTAATCATCTAATTGGGATCAAATGGGACATGCCTCCGGGTGCGAATGTACGAATGTACGAATGTATTGTCAAACATTTTCTAAATGTTCATACATCTTTTTTCCAAGTTTTTTTATTGATTTTATGATTGTGCATTTGAAAACGCTTGAGAGTGTATTCATAGATTACTGAAAGTGCGTTTTAAAACTCTTGTGATGAAACAAGGACGAAGGTCATGAGAATCAAGTAGTGACTTCCGTGCACTCCAAGCATTTCTAAATAAATCAAAATCACAGAAAGTTACAGAAATGCTAGCATTTTTCCCATTTTCATTAATTTTACGATTGTGCTTTTCGAAATGTTTGACAATTTTCAAATGAGAATAAAGCCCGCTAAAAAGTGAGGACTGACATCAATCATCTATTTCCATCAATAGTTGAGGATATTAGTAAAAAAAACACAGGGTTATATATATATATATATATATATATATATATAAGGGGGGGGGGGGTTTAACTATAGATGTGGTCATTTGTTTCCTATTTTCTATGACCATCACGGTTGCAAATTAGATTCGCAATTTCTTGATTATTGATCTAGTGTTCGTCAATAAAAAGTGATCAGTATTTTTTTACGCTTGTTTTTAGCATAATATTGCATATATTTGGATGTGTGTGTGTGTGTATGCATTTTAGGTAGTACGTGGATTCAGTTGTGTTGGTCGTACAACCTATTGTTGTGAGTTGTGCATTGTAGGCTAGTGAGCTGTGCATTAGCGCACTTAATGCGGTGCATTATAGGACATTAATATGTCCATCGTAGGATGTGGGGCTATGCTTATGCACGAAATTCAATATATAAATGCACAACATTCTGTATAGGAATGCACGATCAAAACAAAATGAATACACTACATGTGCCAAGCTAATAATCAAAGTAGATAGTTTTAAATGCACGACATTCAATATAGAAATGCACAATATTCTGTATAGCAATGCACAACATTTTGTATAGCAATGCACAACATTCTGTATAGGAATAGTCCAAGCGAATACCAACGGGTTCAATAGACTCGTTGAACAGTCCTGTTAGACTCAACAGTTCTATTGAACCTATTAAACAGACCCATTGATCCAGCGAGACTCCTCAACGGGTATATTGAACACATTGAACAAACTATTTGTCCAATGGGATTGTTTAACGGGTTTATTGAACCCGTTAGGGAGCTAGTTGACTAAGAAAATTACCCTTCGGAGTAGTTTTCCTTACCCTTAATCCACGGTAACTAGTACTTTATGATGACTTCATCACAACCACAGTTGATTTCAATGACCAAGATTAGACCACATGTTTCCCCTGAAAAAGTGGTTAACATCAAATGAGAACTAGTTCCCATGTGAGAATTGTAGACTAATCTTGTTTGTTTTTTTATATTTGGATGGTCTAAATTTGATTTAATAAGAACATATAGATTGATTTTTTTTTTTAAAATGGGGATAGTTGTGTCTTTTTGTTTTTGTTTTTTTAAGTTTCTAGATTTTCTTAATGTTATTTTCTATTTTCGTGGAGCATCAATGCTACAAATTGGAGTCCCAATTTCTCCACCATTAATCGAGTGTTCGTCCATAAAAGGTGGTTAGTATTTTATTTTTCCACTTGTTTGTTAGAATATAGTATTGTCTATATTTGGATCTCATTGTATATGTATGTATTTTGGATAATATGGTTGTGCATTCAGTTGTGTTGGTTGTGCAACTCAATGGTGTGAGTTGTGCAATCCGTTGTTGTGGATTGTGAAACTCGTGTGTATGAGTTGTGCAACGTATTTTGATTTTATTTGTTCTTCGTCCAGTTAGTGTCAATATCATGGAACATATCAATAGGTTCAATAGACATGTGGGTCCAACGGGACTACTCAACGAATTTATTGAACTCGCTAGGGAGCATGTGCTTGCTTCTGTTGGTTTTGCAACCCCTTGTGCTATGGTGTGTAACCCGATATTGTGGATTGTGCAACTCGTGGTGTGGTTGGGCAATGTATTTTTATTCAATTTATTCCTCGTCTCGCGGGTTGAAGGATCACAAGACATATCAACAGGTTCAATAGAATGATAGATATGTTAGTTGTGCAACAGGTCTATTGAACCCGCTAGGGATCGGAGCAAGTGCTCATCTGTGTTGGTTGTGCAACCTGTTGTGGTGTGGTATGCAACGTATTGTTTTGTGTAGTGCAACATATTTTTTACATTAGTTACTAGACTCCTAATTTACTGATTTAGCCTTACGTAGTTACTTCGTATTATATTGTCCACTCGTGCCTTAAGAATTCATCCATAAATTTAGGATCAACATCTGACCATTGATCTTGGAAAATCTATAGTCAATATTAATACACAATTCTCAACCACGAATATTATTCAATGTGAAAAAGATTAAAATGGTAATATGATTAAAAACATAAAGTGTTTTTTTTTTTCAAAACAATAAACATAAGATTATTTATGTTGTTGCTAAATAATTAGAAACTAAAATTGTTATATATATATATATATATATATATATATATATATATATATATATATAGTATGGTTCACGTGCGAAGAGTTTCCCAGATGAAAATTTAAAAAAAAAAAAAAACATTTCTTGAGAACTGGTTCATTTTGCTCACACCATTGTTGAATTGATGTACCTTAAGTGTTCAATTGTAACATCTTAAATGTTAAAATGACACATCTTAAATGTTAAAATGGCGCACCTTAATTGTTAAAATGGTGCAATTTCAGTGTTAAAAGCAAGGCACTTAAGAATTGAAATAGCAAACCTTAAGTGTTAAAATGACGCATCTTATGCTTTAAAAATACGCACCTTAAGCTTTCAACTGTAGAATTTATGCACCTTAAACTGTCAACAATACGCAAAATTATCATAATGTCATTGCGCTTTTTTTAGTTTATCTTCATTCTGGACTGTTGATTTTGGCAAAATCAATGGCTATGATTAACCTGCATGTTTCACTTGGGAAATCTTTCGCAACTTATCTCTTATATATATATATATATATATATATATATATATATATATATGGTCATAATCAGGTGTGGCCACCCCGTAACGTGCGGTCAGTGCAGCCGCACCACTATGTATACAAGTATACACCACACAGATATGCATCATTACGTACGCATCACCAAAAAACAAACCACTAGGTATGCAAATATACACCAGACAGTGTTAGCAAATTCACTATTAGGGGCAGTGGAGTTATGGTGCATTATTTTGGTGTTTTTGTGTATTTCCATTGTGGTGTATTTTCTAACATTGAGTGGTGCGAATCGCACTGGAAGGCGCGGCCACATTTCAACAGATTTAAAGTGTGTGTGTTTGTGTGTGTGTGTGTGTGTGTGTGTGTGTGTCTATATATATATATATAGTTCAAATGCAGCGGAGAGCTCCAGTGCGGTCATGCGGCCTAATCTGCACCGTCCAATTTCATTAATCTTATTGAAATTCGCGTATGTTTAAGTGGGGTTATTATGGTAATTTTAGTATTTATATTACGTGAATTGGAGTGGTGCATTTTAGTACATAGTGTGGTGCGTTTGAATACATGTTGTGGTGCGTTTTATTACGTATGTTGGTGCATTAACTGTGTTGTGGAATGGTGTGTTTTAATCTATCCGTTGGTGCATTTTCATACGTAGAATGATGTGTAACTGTGTTGTGGAATGGTGTGTTTTAATACGTCGTCTAGTGCATTTTAATACATTGAATGGTGTGTATTTTAACACATGTGTTTCTAATAAGTGTGGTGCATTTTAATACATGTTTTTTTTTTTGAAAACTAGCACATATTTTCTAATATGTGTAAATAGTGTATGCTTATAATCTGACATGAGGCACGTTGTGGTACATTTTAATACCTAGAATGATGTGTTTTATTAAGTATATTGATGAATTTTAAGTGAATAGACGCATTTGGTATATTGTGTGGAATTGTGTGTTTTATCGGTCCTCTGGTGCGTTTTAGTACGTAAAATGGTGTGCTCTGTAACATATATATATATATATATTGCGCGTTGATTTGATGAGTTGATATATATGATCTAATGGCTGAAAATAAGCCACACGACTACACCTAATGACCAGGCCACACCTGATCATGACTATATATATATATATATATATATATTAGGGATTAAAATTATACTTTATTTATTTATTTAGTATATGTTTTTTATGAAATGGGGAAGATAGACACCTGGAATCCACTTAGTGTCCACCACTCACGCCATTCATTATAAAGCCTATACAATACAACATGTTTGTCAAATCAAATTATATTTCCCAATTCAAAGATATTTAAAGGCGAGTCTGCTTGCCGTCGAAGCAAGACTAATAATTAATTTTGCTCTTTCTTTTTTACTTTATTTTTTTTTTGCCACCAAATACTGTACTGATGATGATTAATTAAGGCAAATATGATGGAGCAGCACCCAGTCTAAGCCCTTGTGATTAAGGTGGGCTCCACATCTGTCATTCTTCGAGGAAACCTTCTCAATTGCCCCCCACTACACAATATTAATTAATTTGCCATTAAACATATTTGGAGACACAAATCCAATGTTTTGTGGCTGATTATGTGTTGTATGTCTGTCCTATCTGGAATTTCAATATTAGAAATCTAATATATTTATGAAAAGGGTAATGTGAAAATAATAAAGTGAAACATACCCACACTTGATATGTAACAATTAATCAAAGTAACAAAGTTGTTTGCATTGAAAAAATGCACTAGGTAACAAAGTTGAGCTTGTAGAACATATAATATATTACTCCGTAATATATATATGTGCAATCCAACTATCAGCTTAGACTTTTAGTTGATGAATCACATGATTCAATTTGTTATCAGAGTTAATCTCATGCCAAAGGTCATGGGTTGGGTTTGAATCTCCTCGTCACCCAACGAAAAGAGGCTATGGTCTACGTGTTGCTTGGAACCCGTCAAAAGTAGCTGACTCGCACACGTAAGGAACCTGTTGAACAAATAATATATAACTATATATGTATAATATTAGTTAAGGTGAAACACATTGTTGAATCTGATATGATTCCACATGGACTTATTAAGAATGAATCCAAACATTTGGGAGAAGAATGAATGCACACCAAAACATTTTCCTACCTCCTCTAAATCAACATATGAAACACTACTCCTTAAATGGCAAGCCTATCACGCATCTTTAGATCTTTTTTTTTTCACACCTTCACCATTTTAAGAAACCTTGTGTAGAGAAAATTTTATTTTAGTCCCTAATTATTATTGTATTTTGATATTTAGTTCTCTTTTAGTTTTGTCTCATTACATTCTTAACTTTCATTTACCTGTCATAATTAATCATCAATTTAAATTTCACCACTAATAAAGATGGTATAACATGTAATTTTATATATCATTCAATTATAAGAGTTTATCAGAGATAGAGAAACATTACATGTTAGCAATTTTTATTAAATAATTGGGTGGCGAAAATTTTAAATAGATGAGTATTTTCGGCAATATAAATAAAAGTCAAGAATGTAATTAAGCAAAATTAAAAAAACTATGACTAAATGGGGCAATGCCACAATAGTTGATGACTAAAATTGAAAATTTCTCTAACAAGTTTTGATTGATCTAGAAAAATAATGAGTTGCCAAAAGACCTGTGGCACCCGGTGTCCCGAACTGAAGCAGAAAGAGTCAACAGTTGCCTCCACTAAGGCTCAAACTCACTCCCATCATCCATGTGAGACTGTAAACTGGGACACTGAGTGCCACTAGATCACAAGGTCTTTGGCTAATGATGTGCATTTTGTTTTCATATTATTATTGTTATAACAATTAAATTTGTGTAAACAAAATGAAATTCGTTTCAATTTTTTCTACTTTTTTCAACTATTTTCTTCTTTGTGGCAAGAATTAAATTAAGGTATAATAATATTTACTTAATTTGATTTGTTTCTTTCAACCACATAAAAAAAACGTGAAAACTACTATTTTTTGAATCTACATCCTAAAAGAAATTAAGAATATGAATGTCATACTATAATTATTCTAAGAATACATTATATTCTCTTTATTTAAATCAAACATTATTTCTTTGCTATAATTTAATTAAAATGTACATTTTTATTACAAACGGGTCTACTATTTATGAGACAAAATTTATCTCTATTTTAAAAATTTAAATGCAAAATTTCAATGTCCAATCAATCTTGTAGGTACAAATATCAATGAGAGTTTACAAGATTAATAGTTCACATATAACAACAATTGAGATCGCAATCATATGCACAAGAAAAACTTATGAATTCATATGTTATAACTTAATTAGATAACTCTTTAATTACTATTTGACAACATCATTAAGCATATTATAATCATGCCACTTTTTTAAAAAAAGTTAAGTTATAGTAACTCATCTATATTGCATTATGAAGACTCAATTTATTTTAATATTAAATTATTAGGACATCATTTTTATTACAAGTTAAAATTACATATTTTGATTATATTGAAAATAATAATTTATTTTATATTAATTATTTAACTTGCAGTTAAATTATGCTCCATGTGTTACTTGTAGGGGTGAGAAAAAAATCGGACCGTCCAAATATTTTGGTTTCGAATATTAAGGTCAAAATATTCAGTTATTTCAGTTTTTCGGTCAGTTATCGATTTTTCAAGAGAAAATTCAAAACTGATCAAAAGATTGAAGATTAATCTAAAGAAAAAAAAATATAACCTAATCACATTTACATTTTGCAATTTCATAAGCTATAATATTAATCTTAATCACTTATTGAATTGCATGGCATTCAGTTGTTATATCGTTGACCATGGTCACAAAACGACGTTGTTTCAATAAGTAGGAGAAACAACTCCCGTAAATCTCCATAACTGATACTACAATTCATCTCAAATGATACTGCAGTTGTCATCTCAAATGATACTACAATTGTGTTGAACTGATACTACAGTTGTTGGAGGCAATTTCATTCGTCTGGAACTGCAGTTGTGTTGAACTGATACTGCAGTTGTGTTGAATGGGAACTGCAGTTGCGCGGAACGGAGACGGTTTCATCCGTCTGTTTTCATTAATCAAAACGACGTTGTTTTGATGCGCAGTCCACAGTAAAACTTGCGCATGACATTTTTTAACCATATACATACATATATATATATACATACACACACACACACATGCATATATATATATATATATATATATATATATATATATATAGTTCGTCTATATCTCACTAAACTACTATTGTACAAGATAACATTAATTTTAATTTATTATAAATACTAAGATATTGTTTTTTCCTTTAATAATTTAGTCTTTTAGCGTTAGTTAAATAAATAAAATAAATTTAATTATTTTACTTTTTAAAAAATCGACTATATTTAACCGACTGAAAACTGTTGATTTAGATTATATCGATTATGAAATTGGTCAATTAATTTTCAGTCAGTTATGAATGTTCGGTTAAAATTTTAGTTAGAGTTATTTCTAGTAATGGTCCTCCGACTATGTTGATTTTCCAAAATTAGTCACCGACTTTTAATTTGGACAATTTAGGTCCCTTGACTTTCAAATTCTTTCCAATGTTGGTCCTTTCGTCAAATTTTGGTTAAATTGAGGTCAAATGAAGGGGTAAACTTGTCTATTCACATGTTTAGTGTATTATTACTCATATTTCTCATATCCTATACACTGTATATATGAATATAATCTCAGTCGAAGTCTCAACCGAAGCCATATAATCTCATTCGATGTCTCTTCGACTGATATTATATTCATATATATAGCGTATAGGACAGAAGAAATACGAGTATACAAGTGAACGAACAATTTTACCCCTTCATTTGACCTCAATTTAACCAAAATTTGACGAAAGGACCAACATTTGAAAGAATTTGAAAGTCAAGGGACCTAAATTGTCCAAATTAAAAGTCGGGGACTAATTTTGGAAAATCAACATAGTCGGAGGACCATTGTTGGAATTAACTCTTTTAGTTATTAATCAAAACGGACCGATGCTCACTCCAAATTACTTGTAGCTGATTAAAAAGTAATTGGCGAGGGACATATTGAGCATAATATATATATATATATATATATATATATATATATATATATATATATATATATATATATATACGAACACATTCGTCAATTCATATCACTTCAACGACATAGTTATTGAAATGTTTTAGTTTTTATTCCGTAACAAACATTAAAATATCAAATCACTTCTTTAGACTTTTGTTTTCACAATATTATCATTTGTTTTTGCAAATTGCAATCTTATTACAGTTTCATTATATATATATTTTTTAGTAATCAATATTCCACCACCGAGATTTGATCATGTGACCTTCCCTCAACTAGAGTCATAAATGTGTCATCTTAGCACAACGTGCTTGGCACTCTTTCATCATTTAAATTTGTATACATGCATCAAAATCAAAATGAAACACCTCAAATGGTGATGAAATGCAAATTATTAATGAGTATAAATTGTAAGCCGCAGTGTAAATGATTGACTTAATTGAATCAAACATACATTGGTTTGTGAGGAATAACAAAAGCAACAACTAACAAATGACTCTTATGTGCTTTTATTTATGTCTTCCCACCACCTCAAAGATGGTCAAAAGATTATCCGCATGGCACAGCAGGAAAATTTTGTACACCCCATTTGCACCCAAATCCAAAACCAGAAAATCATTTTGATATTAAAAAAAATAATAATAATTAATCTAAAGCAAATTAAATGTTATTATTAATTTATTGATTTGTATGATTGGAAGCATGCATGGGCTGGTCCATTTGATCAAATTATAAGAAGCACACCATGCTCTTTATGGCCTACAAATCTGGAAGTGGGCCCTTACATTGTGCGGTTTTATAGGGAAGCTTAATTTGAATACAAATTATTCCGTGGATCATTAAAAAAAAATACATTTTAATATATAAAAAATACATTATCTGTATAATATATTTTTAGTACTTAAATAATATGTGTATATTTTTAATACTACTAACTTTATTACAATGCAGTATCTGTAATAGAGTTAAGAGTCAATATTGACTCCACTGAGGCTTGAACCCACCACCTCCCATATAAAGGGAAGAGTTTGATGCCACTGGACCACAAGGTCCTTGGCGCAAAGTACATTTTTAATATACTAAAAATATATTATTTGATAGTATATAAACTAATGTACTTTCAGTATTCAAATAATTTACTTTCAATATTATATTTTATGTACACAAATAATATACTTTTTATTTATGGTCCACACAGTTATGTGGATCATGGTCCACACAATAATGATAGTATTTTGAGTGGGAACAGATGCTTTAATGTTCAAAATATATGTTTAGGATAATGAAGGAGATTTAGAGGTCCTGTTTTTAGGATGATGAGTTGAGTGGGTGGGGTTACTCTGAGTCAACAAAACAAAATAGAAATTTTGCTTAGTGTGAGTAAGCAAGTACAATAGTGATTTTTTTTAGTTTTTGAGTGTGTTTTTATGAGGTGGAATAGAGAGAGTAAGAAAGAGAATGTGAGATATTGATTACAAAAGTAAGGTTTTCTGTGGAGTTCTCAATGAGGAAAAAAAAAAAAAAGCTCGGTTTCTAGTACATGTTTAATTCATTAGTTGTCCCTAGCTAGCGCTCGTGCCGTCGTAAATGGAAATGATGTATGTTTTTGTTTTTCTTTCTTTCTTTTTTCTCTACTCTTTCCTTGTTGGATCTGAAAAAACTTGAGCAAACATCCAATTTGTAGGGCTTCCTTTAATATAAAATAGAAAAAATTATGGAAGTAATAGATGCGTTTATTTTTAATATTCATTTGTAATTTGCTTAGGTTTTTATTTAGTCTCTTCTATCAAATTGGAGAAATATAATAAGTAATGCAATTTTTGTCTCTTCGACCACATGTTTGTATACATTTTTTTTATCTCTTTGATCACATATGTTTGTCAACCTGACTAACACTATTGAGCCAAAGCATATAGATTATTACGAAGGTAAGAGAAGCCACCTAGTTCTTCAGGTCTCAATCATGAAGCCTACCTTCTTTAGCCAAATGATCAGCCACTCTATTCTATTCCCAAAAGATATGACTCACTTTAACAACCCTATTTCTACCATAGAGCTCTCTACAAATCCGAACCAAGTTATTCCTCATATCGCACTACATACCTCTCCTTATCGAGGAGCGTCACTATCGTCTTTACCTAATAATTCACTGACCGTGCTCGATCATATCTAAAACTCTACTACAACTTGCCTTCTTTGTTGAAGGGTTGATACTAGCATCTGTACTTAGTTTCACCTAATCGGTTAGCCTAGTAGGCTTTCCCAATTGAGCTTTCGTGCTTTGGTTTAGTAAGGCTCCTTGATAATTGACTCTAGCAAATGCATCTTCTGGATAATCATTGTTTTGTTGAATCCCAGAGAAAATACACTCGTTACTCCATTTCCAAATCTACCATACTACAACTCCAAACGTGATATTCCAAGCACTCATATTCAGGGACGAGGCAAGGAAAAAGATTAGGTAGGGGCAAAACAACATAGTTGTTTAGTTTCAATCCCTACACCTCTCAAAACAATAAAATGTTTAAAACCCCTAAGCCACCTTAACCTTAAATAACTTTTATATATAATAAAATATTATTTAATTTTATTAAAACATTTACTTATATATATATATATATATATATATATATATATATATATATATTTTGTTTTAATATGAGAATTTGTATTTAGATGTAAATGTGTTGTCTAATCCTTAATGTAGATTTGATTAGATCTAATGGATATAAATTAATTTGGTGTATTTAATTTGACAATTTTATAAGTAGTTGGCAGTTTTAAAATAAGTCAAATCCCTGAAATCCTTTTCTTAAACTAGACAAATTTTGGATGTGCAAATAGAATTTTGGAATGGTCTGGATTAAATCACATGACCACACTTAAACAGTTGTTCTCATGGGAAGGGGGACCGGGAGGGAGGCAACTTCCCTATTACCCACCTCTAGATCAGCACGACCGCACATGCTCATATTGCCCTTGTTTGCAATTCCACCAGGTTCGTGTCCATCCATTCACTAAACAAATTTATGTTCTAATTTCTACCCGACACTAAAAAAGTTTTTTTTTTTTTTTAATGATGAAGAATATGATATAAACGTTTATTCGAATTAGAATCATAAACGGTAGTCTTGTTGGAAAAAAAAAAAACAAAAGTATTAATACTGAATTAGGGTGGTGATTTAGAGTAACACCATCAATGATTTTTTCTGATTTTTAGGCTTTAATTGGAAGAGAGATGTGAAAGGAAAGAGAGAAATTTTAATTCTACAAATATAAATTTTTTGTGGATCCAACCGACAAATAAAAGAGAAAATTTCACTATAGGTGCACATTGGGCGTACTTGTTGTGCCTAGCAATGCAAAGCAATTATTATTATTATTATATTATTATTATATTATTATTATTATTATTATTATTATTTTGCTTTTCATTTTTTCTTTCTATTTTCCTTTTTTCCCATCATCTATCCTCTATGGCACTTTAAAATTTATGAAAAAACTTACACTAATGATGAGGATACTCTTAATTATACTCCATAAATGATCAAATAATTAGATGATGAGAATGACGTTTCGATTGTAATTAGAATTTTGAGAACATAGTTATACTTTCGGCGCCAAAAATTTCAACGCTGTTTGGGTATGACGAGGAAGGGAGGATTATTGGATAAGGAAAAAGAAAAAAGTGAGAAAACGAAAAAGCATTCAAGACTAGACTTTGATGCTTTAGATCGCAGCAAAAGAAGCGTCGAAAGTTGATATTCTTGGGATTCATACACTTTAAAATTCAACAAAAATTCAAAAATGGAATTCTTAAAGCTTTATCCAGCTTGATCATAGATCAATGTGTCCTTTTTTGTCGTGAAAAATGTAAAATATATTTTTAAATAATAAAATTCTCATTTTCTTTTAACGAGGAGGCTAGTCACTACCCTGGAATAAGACCATGAACTGTGTGATAGGCTCAATTAAAAAAGTATTAATAGTAATTGAGCTCATGAATTTCTAATACTAAAATCATACTCCACCCATTTCAAGACATAAAATTTTGATTCTTAAATAGTCACACGCCTCAATAGAGAATAAAATATAATAAAAATAAGATTACAAGTACTATTCGTTCATTGCACATCATATAATTATTAGAGTGAATTGCATTTTTAGTCCTTAACTATTATGGCATTGGCAGATTTATTCTAACTCTTTTAAGTTTGTCTCATTATATCCTTGGCATTTATTTGGTTGTTACAATTAGTTCTCCATTTAAAATTTTGTTATTCAACATTTAAATATTTAATAAATAACATGTAAGTTAGCCACTCAAGCTTCTTAATTGCTTTAATTAACATGTAATTTCTCTTCTTCTCTCATAAACTCTTTTAGTTGGAAGATGAAATTTCATATTAACCTTCTTTATTAAACTATAGAGAGAGAAATTTAAACAGATGACTAATTGTGACAAACAAATGAAAATCAATGATATAATGATGAAATTTTTTTTATTTTTTTAATAATATGGTGTTGGTCTTGTGTCTTTTACTATTGCTTTTGATGATAACAAATAGTTAATCTAGTTAGTTCTCAAGTGTTTTTGTAGTTGTAGGAATTAATTCCAAGAACTTCATTCTCCATGATTAGTCATTCAAGAGTTCTATATTTGAAGAACTCTCTCATATACTTACGCTTTGATTTTAATCATTCTAAGCTTCATGTATACAAATTAGAAATATCTTCCTACATATTTATCATCCTACAACCCTTCTACGTTTAGATTGACTCTTATTTGGGCTCTGAATATAATATCCTTATTCGCAATCTTATAAAGTTTCAAATGTATACACTATTAGTCTAGTTGAGAGACAGAAAGTAAAGTGTATAATAATTTGACATCTTTGTCGTGGTTTAAACACTTGGGTGTATAAGAGACTATTTATTCCAATAATACCAAGTGTAGCTAGATTTATAGCGGCAACTTTGGACACAAAATAGTGAATTTGTTGTACCTTATGATACGAAGGGGTGAAGGTAGTAGACATGCCATCGGGAAGATGGTGCGCGAGAGACCCATGGGACAAGGAGTCAGTGTCTCATCTCACTCTAAGCTACGAGTGGTTGGTATTCGTATAAACGCTATCACCGTAGGTGATTGGTGCGACATTTGCGATGCTCACCAAGGTTTTAAAGTGACTTGGAGAATGGAGTTGTAAATTCTAAAATATTTGTCCTTTTAAGTAGTAGAGTAGGCTCAACCAAACCACTGTTCTTCTTTCCTTATTCTTTATAATTCCAAGCATATTCATTAATGTATATTTACTTTTACCTACGACTAAATATAATTGGATTAGTTGTGAAAGCCACCTAGTTAAAAGAACACCATCTTTGATAGTGAAATGACTTGATATATTTTTATCCTTGATGAATTGATTATGTACTAGTTGAATTTCCATATTTTCAAATATTATCACCCCCATCCCCCCTCCTCCTTCTCTTAATTGGGGCTTTCATGTGAAAATGTTACAATGGTCAATGACTAAATTATTATTATTATTATTATTATTTTCTCCACCTATGCCATTTACCAATATTTAGGGGTGTATGCAATACTGATTTTTGCAAACTTTTAAAATGATAGATGTTAATTGATTTTAAAAGAGTGTTATAGAATCTCTCCATACTTGTGTAGATTATGTAGATAAGAGTTATATCACAAACATTTAAAAATTTGTATAAACTTTAGTAACACACTTGTATGAGACCGTCTCACGAGTCACAATCTGTAAGACGGGTTGAATCATTGATTAATAAGTCAAATCTTTGATGAATGGGTCGGATCTTTGACCTCATTAATCAAACATTTAATGATATATTATATATTTTTATACATTTTAAATAAATTTATGTATTACAATTGAATACATAAAAAGGGATTTGGATTTATTTTTGTTTTGTTTTCTACCTTTTATAAATGCAAAAGTGCACATAATTGTATCCATAACTATCATTACCATTACTTCACCTATCTATCCCTACCTCATACCTACTTATATATCTACCCCTATCACCATATACGTATATATTTATCTAATCTTACCACCACTAATCTACTTATCAAAGTCATTACTTAAAATCATTATTTTTATCCATCAATTGTCAATATAGTTCTTACTTTTTAAATTTTACTAATTTGATCCTCAAATTGTTTAAAATTTCGTCAATTAAATCATTTCAATGATCAAATTGACGAAATTATAAAAATGAGAAAATCACCATTTTGGTCTCTCGGAGGGTTTAATTGACGAAATTTTAAATACTACCACCTACTAAACCAGTGAACTAAACCCGCAATGATCAAATTGACGAAATTGTCGAGGTTCAAGGGTCTTTTCTTCTAAATACTACCTACTAAATCAATAAGTTAAGCTCGTGTCAGCAATTAGTTTAATTCTCCTCACCTGGTTTTTTGTCACTCTACTGGTACCACTTAACCTAACCTAGGTGATTTTTCTGCAACTTTTTTGGCCATGACAAGCTGACTCCCATGGAATCAATAAACATTATCAAATCACTCTAAGAACAATAAACTCCATTGTTAGACAATTTAGCAAAAATAGTATTTAAAGTGATCATTTTGAGGTAATATTTTGAATAAGGTCCATTTCTAATTTGGGTTGAATTAAAGTGCACCTCAGTGGAGGCAAGGCACCCAGTTTACACTCCCACATGGAGGGGAGTGGGTTCAAGCCTCAGTGGAGGCAAATGTTGACTCTTTGTGCTTCAGTAGATTGAGAAAGTAGCTATAAACAGATACCACATTGTAACAGAGTCAGTAGTACTCAAAAAAAAAAAGTGCGCCCACACAATGAAAAAGTATATGAGTTTGCACTAATATATACACAATTTAACTTTTAAAAATGTTTGAATTGTGTAGTTAAGAGACTCTCTCTCGTGTATAGGTTAGAGGAAGGGGGGAGAGGGGGAGGGGGGGGGGGGCAACGCTTGAATTCCTAGCATTATTTTTCTGCCATGCATTAACATGTTTAATTTTAAAACTTTTTAAAATTTGAGAGTTTAATTTTTGTTTCATCAATAGTTTAGAGGATTATTTTAACCATTTTCGAGATAAAGTATTAAGAAGGAAAAATGTTCACACCTCAAAGTGAGACAAAGCACACAAACAAATGGATGGATTGTCTATTTGTCTTGCACCATACTTCATTTGACATTTTCTTGTGCTAACATAAGCATGCTATATTATTGTTTGATGTTTGTTTTGACTTAGATTAGAGGACAAGTAATCAGCCATAGACAATGCAGTTAGAAGTTAAGACCCACATGTTTGGGATCATTTGACTGACCTATTATGTTTTAGATTCTCACTAATCATGATTAATTAATTAATCACTCCTTTAATATGTTAATATCCATGCCTAGAAAGCTGCGCCATTTTTGTCCGACCTTGATTTTTCTCCTCTTCTTAGTTTACTGTCTTGTAATATGTATTGAAAAATAACCTAATCTACTATACTAATAAGAGCCAAAGAGAGTTAGACCTAAAATAGGTAGAAAAAATGGCGGTCAAATTATTTAATCAAATGGATGGTTCAGATGAATTATTTAATCAAATAGATGGTTAAGATAATTCAGATTAATATTATTAATAGAGATTACCTAATTTAACCTTACTTTTATAATTATCCGTTAAGTTTTCCGTTAAATATTCTCTTCTCCGTTAATATTCCGTTAATATTCCGTTAACTTTTAACTTACCCATTAATTTCTATAAGAAAGGTCTTAGGTTCGAACTTCATCTCAATCAAATTTGACATAATTAAGTTTCTCACTCTATTTTACTCTTATTAAATTAAATAAATTAGTAGCTACAACAAAAAATGATACATATGTATTTCTTTAATTTAGAATTATGTGTCTACAATACCTTTATTTGAAAAAATTATTCATTATCAAAAAATTAAATTAAATAAGAGAAATAATTTCATTAGTTATATTGTCTTTATTTTCTCTCATGAAAGATTCTTTACATTCAAATTTATCAGTTGATATTCATTACATTGTTCATTATCTTATTTTTACAATATCTTGTAATTAAATATCAAAGTTATAGTACAAAATAAAGTTATATATTTATTTACCAAGTATTTTATTAATACTATGAAAAAAAATTTAAAATAATTTGAAGCTAATTATATTAACTACTTGGGGATTGGTTAAAAAACAAATTGAAGCGGAATCACTCTATTTTACTCTTATTGAATTAAATAAATTAGTAGTTACACCAAGAAATGATACATATGTATTTCTTTAATACCATAAAAAAAATAAAAAAAGAATAGTTTGAAACCAATCATATTAACTACTTGGGGGATTTGTTGACAATGAAAGTACTCAAATAACCCATTACCCAGCAAATTGAAGCGAGAAACTACATTTTAATATCTTTGGAATACATAATATTTTAAATTTTCAAATTTTTATTAATTAATTTTTTTTCTTAAACTAGGGATTTCTTTATCCCCAATAACTTATTCAACAATAATGGTTGAACCAAATGAACCCCAAGCAGAACACCTAAAGTAAAGTCCATAACTCCTATATCATAATCTCATTGCATAACGTTGTCATCTATGCTACCAACAATAACCGAATTGCAAATAACACACTACCAACAAAAAGGAAGAGAACAAATAGTAAAGATGAAAACAATGACAATGTTACTCAAAAGAGAATTAAGAGCACTTAGAAAAATTCAAATTAAAAGTAGTATTTATTTAGACTATCATTTTTAGACCAAATATTTATACTATAGATTTTACAAGGTTGCAAACATTTATTTTAGTAATAATTATAATGAATTTTCTATATTATCTTGGATTCATATACTTTGAGTTAGATGTTTAAATAAAAAAAATTCGACATTCAATTACCCATGTATAAACTTTTCCTATATAATCTTGCATTGATATACTTTCAAATATTTATTTAAATATAAACATTGGGTATTAACCCATTCGCGCAATGCACGCATAAAACTAGTTACATATATAAATCCCTTGAGGTGACGTATTATAATAAATTAATTTACGATATTATACACACATTAAATTCATTCAAAAAAAATTTGACTTATTTTCAATCATTTGATTCCAAAGACCAAAACTAAAATACTCTTTCTATCCCGTTTTATAATGAGTAATTATGTTTGACAAGATTTTTAGGATCCGTTTGGAAAGCAGGAAAATGACTTCTGGAAAATGTTTTCTGGAAAATGGCTCATTTTTCGGAAAACAGTTTCATTTCCCGTGTTTGGATGTATTATGGAAAACTGTCTTTGTGTGTTTGGTTCATTTTCTGAAAATTGGATAGAATTGTATAATTAAACATTGTAATTATTTTATTTAAAATATAAAAAATTATAATAATATTAAAATAATGTTATTTATTAAAAATAGAATTTATTAAAAAATAAAAATAAAATAAAAAAATGTAGCAAAGGTTTCTGGCGGTTTCCCCACGTCCTTGGTCCATGGTCATGGGTGATATGGCTTGGTTTTGGTTGAGAACATGTGAAACGACCATTTTGGCGATTCCGGAAAATGAACTGATTTTCCTTGGTCAATGGAAAACATTTTCCGGACGTTGCCAAACACCGAAAACTCGGAAAACATTTTCCGGAAGCCATTTTACGGGTTACCAAACACACCCTTATTAAAATAAATAAGATATAGGTCATGTTTGGTAAAATAGTTAGCTTATCAGACAATTTTGGCTTATTTGATCACTATTAGCTGTTTGACTTGGTTAAAAAATTAATATAAATATTTGGTTAATAAGCTTTTTGTAATTTCAAAATGCTAAAATTCAAGAAGCTGTTCAAAACAACTTTTTCAATGAGCTTTTTGATAAAATTAAAGAAATTATACCAAGCAGCTATCAGCTAACACAAATTTACCAAACATCTTTCTACAATCGACTTTGTTATCAACTAGTTATACCCTCTAACCCAATGAGCTAACAACCATTTACCAAACAGGGTCATAATATTCTCTTTTAAAATTTTTCTATCTAAAGAAAAAAAAAAAGGTGAATGAGATCATATAGAAAAATTAAAAGAAGTAATGGATAAATTGAAAAAAGAAATTAAATGTAATGTATGTTTAAATTAAAAAGTAAGTATTATTTTAGGAAAATGATAAGTGTAACTCTTGTCAAGTTTTTAGATTTTATTATATGAAAAAAAAAATGAATAAAAATTATAACATCTTTTTCTTGGCTAAATCATTCAAAATATGAAGTAAAAAATTGAGTAGAAAGTAAAGTCTATGTAACAGCAAATTCAACTTAAGTCATTAATTATTGTGTCATTAACACATTTAGTCGTTACTTTTTTTTTCTTGGTTAACTAAGATGGCTAACTATAATTTAATCAGTTAAGTTTATTGTCCCAAATCCTAATATGTAATTTTTTTCCCCTTTTTGATATAAACTTTTTTATTTGAATGATAAAATTATATGTTAGTGTCTTTATTATTATACCGTGTAATAATAGAAATTTAAACAGAATACTAATTTTAGCAGGTAATGAAATTCAAGAATATGATGAGGCAAAATTTAAAAATTAAAACTAAATGTGACAATGTCATAATAGTAATTAAGAATTAAAAGTGAAATTTGTTCTATAATATTACTCATTATCTTAAAACATGCTAATAAAACATGACAAATTAATTAAGTGACATAGAGATTATTATTATTATTATTATTATTATTATTATTTTGCATACTCATGTGGACGAAGTGATTATGCTTTTCCTAAATGCCACTCTTTTTATTTAAAAAAAAAATGGGCGCAACAAAGCATTGACATTTCAGAGTGATGATATATATATATACATACATGTTTGAAAGTGAAATGAAATTATCTGCCGTCCCTTGCTTCACAAAGTTATTTAAGTAATTGTATGCAGTTCCACTTGCAAGTAAGATCTTTTTTTGGCTTTAAATAACAAGCCAGCTGCTAACTATCTCATTTGGGTATTAATCCTCAGCTCAGTGGAAAAATTCCAGAAAACGTGACGACAAGTCATGTAGAGACACGATATGATTGCCCATTTATGATCCTATCAATTGCACAAACGTAACCTCGCTCAGCTCACCCATAATTCAAAAAATTTTAAAATAACATCCACCAACCTTTTCCATTGACACATACTATGTATTTCAAATGTCTTTGACTCTATCCTATGAATACTAATCATCCCTTCAACCTTGACAAACATCATTCACTCCCTTTTAAGCTTGTAATATGCCCTTTTCATATGATATTATAAGTTTGGTTCAACTAACAATATTTAACTTATTATTCTCAAATATAACATTGTTGATGGGGAATAATATATCGTTGTCTACAGACCCTTTCTTACCAGGGACCTAGTCGGATACAAATCGCCTCGGAGCCTGGTCCATTTTCTGACCTAACCCAACCTATGTACAGCGTCTGACCGACCTCACCTGAAGGTTTATTGAGCCGATGGCTTGATGAGCTGTTATCCTAGCCTTTATGTGCTCGGGTCCAACTTGATTGCTCAATGGCGATCCCGAGCACGTGTACTTGGCTTCTAAACTGACCCCAATAGGCAAAAATCATCTTCTTATACGTGTCCATCTATCTCTCATTAATCGACCAGACTACCGGGTGCATGTAGGGCACATGGCACACATGCCGACCTCTCGGCATGTGGTCTATGGGACTCCCTATAAATACCCCGTTAAGGGCTTGTTTAGGCCAGGGGACCTTTTGGCAATTCTCACACTATTGCTACCTGCTCGGGAACCTCTAACCTTCGCCGCCTCTTTCCCGAGCCAAAATACCTTACATAAGAAGACTTACAATTGTATTCCAGTACACTTACCGACTGCATATAAATACAAATACTTGGTGGAATTTACCACATCAATTGTAATATTGATTGGACTAGGTAATAAGCAACTTCTGAATTGTATTTTAAGATTTATCAACTCTCATTACAAATAAAGGGTAAAACCCTAGATTAGAGCAAGCCAATTTATCATTTAACATGGTGGCAAATGAGCTCTCTTTGTGGGGAAGAATTTCGAGAGAATGCGGGTTCAATTCCTACAAGTGACGATTCCCCCTGGACCGTTAAACGGATAGAGAAAGACCATGAATTTACCAAAAAAAAAAAAAAAAAAAAAACAAGTTAGATTGAACATATTTTGTTTTGCTTACAATGGCGCTATTAATATAGTTGCTTCCCTTTATACGGGAGGTGGTGGCAATACTGACTCTAGTTGCTTCCCTTTATACGGGAGGTGGTGGCAATACTGACTCTTGTGCTTCAATAAGTTGAGAAAGTAGTTATGAACAGATACTGCATTGTAATAGAGTTAGTAGTATTAAAAAAAAATATAGTTGCTTCTTGATTGCTACCATTTTTATTAGCCGTTTATGCAATAGTTACCATATATAATGACAATACTATTATCATGACTTTCCTTTTATTGAGAAAACAATGTATTATGACTTTATAATGACTCTACTATATATGAAATTCACAGTAATTTTATTCATGCAAACCAAACACTGGAATTTAAACTTTTACTTAGCTTTATTCCACATTATTCTTTTCACATGAAATTGCAATTCTTTTCCCACCTAATTCTTTCCCTCCAACCAAACGCCCCGTAAAAGTTGTATATAGTACATGAGAATCGTCCTTGAGTGTTTAACACCGTTGTAGTAGAGGAAGCAACTTAGGAACGAGTCACTTGGTGCTTGATAAGAGCTACCAGGAGCCTAGAAGAGTTTAAAGTGAGCGTTATCTAGGGTAGGTCTTTCAAGGGGTGAACAATGTTTATTATCACACAACGGTTCCACTAGAAGTTGTAAAATAATACTTAATTAAAATCAAGTGGGCTTGTCACCTAATAGATTGATCTTTTAGATTAAGCATTCTTGTTTGACTTAATGTGCAAATCGAAGGCTTGTTGGATCCCCTTGGATTGAGATATATCTAGTAATATTGGTTTTTTTTTTGGAATTTTCATATCTCCAGATTAGACTTTTACTAATAACATCTACTAAAGGATCATTGTGGAGATAAGCAATTTACTTCAACGTATATTGTATATTAGATGTTCATTAATTTATTTCTAATGTGACAATTAATCATTAATTAATACTAGTACATTTTCTTTCTTATTTTTTTTCCTTTCGATTTCATTCAACCAATCTAAAAGAAATATATATATATGATTGAGACATGACTCTCTAAAGGGGTCCTGGTATTTTTTAATTTCAATCAAATGATTGTAATTGATTAGTAACATAAAAACTATACATTATCATTATACCAATTCAAATATTAATGACATACAAAAATTATATTCATAGGCTATATACATAGACCTCTCCAAAACTGTTCAATTACAAAAATTCTTTATCAATTAGTTTTTTCAAAAAACTGTTCAAAACAACTTTTTCAATTAGTTTTTTTTTTTTTGAAAAAGTCAGTTTACATATAATCACCTATCAATTAATAATTAATTTACCAAATATCTTTATACAATCAGCAAATACTATCAACTAATCAAGCTCACTAACTCAATCAGCTAACAGCTACGCCAACAACTATTTACCAAACATCCCATTATATTTTTTAATCAAATTATTATAATTAATTAGTAATATGAAAAACCATATATCATTATTGTACCAGATAGTAATGTCATAAAAAAATATATAACCAGTGAGGTCAAGTAAGGTTTGATTGATTGGAGATAGACGGTAGGAAGTGTGAAGATCACTTAATGGGAAAAGATTAACATAAAAGTTGTCACGGGATACATACATATGCATATATACATGCAAAGCACGAATGAATTGCCACGTCGGATATAGATGGTGACAAATGTGTGCTTCTACACTCACCGCCTCTCTCTTTTTTCCTTTTCTTTTTTATGTTCCGTGATCAATATTTCGGTGTGTTTGCAAAACAACTTTATCAATCAATTTTGTTTTATCACGTAGAAGAACTAATATGAGTGTTTGGTAATATTTTTTTTTTTTAACTTAAGTGATCTTATTTTGCGGAATTAATCATAAATTTACATGACCCCGCTCTAAGAGCTAGTTATGGCAAAGGTATAAAATAAAAAAGTTACTTAAAGTAATTTTATGGTATTAACTAATTGTATTTTTTTAAATATAATTTATTCTTAAATTATTAAGATTTAAACTTTTAATTTTGATTTATTTTCATTTAATAAAAACAAAATAATAGTTAAAATAATAAATAACAATAGCAATGAAAATAACAATTATTGTTATTGTTATTGTTATTGTTATTGTTATTGTTACTACTACTACTACGGAGTATTGTTATTTTTAAAATAAATTTATTGTAAAATTTATACCTAAAATTAAAAATAATTTATGGTAATTTAATAAATAAAATAATATATTCATATCCTTTAAAGTCATTTTTACATGTTATTGCTAACAACTAATTATCAAATACTCCCTTAATATGTTTCTTTAATTATTTGGATTGTATTATGAGTTTTATAGATCTCCTAAATTTACTCTTCTAATTTTCTCTCTTGACATGACATTATTTGGTTGAATTATTTACTATTTTTTTGAAAATAAAACTAAATAATCAATTACTCAATAAAAAAGTGTCGAATACAAGAAAAAATAGAAAAACAATAACTAAGTGACCAGACTAAGAATCTGCCGACGTAGCAAGAGCATAGACTAACACATTCGCTGATTTACGAATAAAACTAGGGGTGAGACGTAATTTGGATTACCAAAACTACTACCCGAAACCTAAATTGAATTTTAAATTTCGGGTGAACCCGATTAGTTATTGGTTATATATTTTAAATTTTGATATATCTGAATATAAATTTGATTCGGGTATTGGATGTTAAAAATTTATCCATATCCGAATCGAAACTCGAACTAACCGAAATTTTATTATAAATATAATAATATAAATTATATATTTAATTTTAGGGAAAATAGCACGTTTTCGCCCTATGTTATGTGCTTATAGCACTTTTTCCCCCTGTGTTATTAAAGTGACAGTTTTTCCCCCTCAGTTATTTTAAAAGTGGTAATTTTCTCTCCTGTAATGTTAAATTGACATTTTTGTCCTTAAAAATATTATTTTTATTCTCCAACCAATTATTACTAATATGTATGGGAGATCACAGTTCGATACGAACCTAATCGAACATGTAGCAATTGAACATAAATAGTATAGACGGTTACGCTTACGATTCAGAACTGAAAAAATAAAATAAAATAATTTTTGAATTTAGACCATTTTTAAATAAGAAATAAAATTATAAAAATAAATAAATAAGTTTTGATTGGCGGTTTAAAATCGAAATTGGAACCGAACCGTACCGATTTATCAAAATAAGTGTTTGATCATTTTCACTATATATGATTGTGGTTAAGTTCCGGTTCACGGTTCAACAATTATTTAATTTTAATTTTTCGGTTCTGAATCGTAACTAGAACCGTCCATACTATTTCGGTATGATTGCTACAATGTTTGGTTAGGTTCGAATCGAATCGTGATCATTCATACATATAAGTAATAATTTGTTGGAAAAGAAAAATAAATGAAATAATTATTTTTAAGGGTAACAATGTCAATTTAACATTTCAGGGGAAAAACTGTCACTTTAATAACACAGGGGTGAAAGTGCTATATGCACATAATATAGGGAGAAAAAGTGCCATTTTCCCTTAATTTTAAATGTATTTTAAAATTAATAATATATATTAATTCTCAAAAGTCTCTTAATTAGAAATTAGTATTTTGTCTTATTTTTAGTTTGATAGTATATAGAAAAATATAAATACAAAATTTATAAAAATAAAATTTCAAGTATATCCAAACTAACCCGAAATAATTTCACTCAAACCAAATATATCTGAATTAAATTTGGTTCGGATATCGGATTTCAAAAACATTATCCAAAATTTTCGGATATCCTAAATATAATTTTGGTGTCACTCGAACCAAACCGACGCCCACCCTAGATAAAATAGTAGTACAACATGTCAAAATGCCTAGCCAATTTCTTGCAACTCTTTATGACGCAGCCCGCATATCAGCATATGATAAGTCTAGGGTTGGGACATTTAGGATTTGACAAATAAAGATTAAGACAGTTTGTTTCCACCATGACTCGCTGCCAACCTTCATTCTCAATTCAATACAAAGCTTCTCTGACCGCCATAACCTCCTCGAGATGTGGGTTTCCCATGCAATGTATGATCTAAAGAGCAAGACTGCTCCGAATGATCCATGTCCTTGGCTAGAACAGATTAAGACGTCCACTTGACAGATCACTGGGGTGTCCGCTGTTGGGGGTTTTGTTGGTTACCACAGGTGGAACAAGTCTAAAGAGAGAGAGAGGGATGGGGTGGGGTGGGGTGAGGGGGGAGGGGGGCTGAATAGACTTGTTAGGGTTTTGAAAACATTTTAACTTTCCGCTCAAGCTAATTGAAAGACAGCTTGAATGACTCGTTGAGTGTGTGCAACGGAAATTCTTCTTAACCCTTTTGTGGTTTACACGTATTTTGTTCTTGAAAATTTATCAAGGTTTGTTCCTTATAAAGTAGAGCAAGCGAGGAGTAAATAAAATAGAGAGAGATAATGAGCAAGCGAGGAGTAAATAAAATAGAGAGAGAGATATTTTTATAGTGGTTCGGCCCACACCAAGACTACTCCACTCTTCTCCTTTTGCACCAATCCCTTTAGTACAAAGAGACCACTCAATCCTTGAACACAAAGCTCGACTTGAGTGTCTAGGTTTTTTAACTCCAAGAGTTTACACCGCCTCTTTCTACTTCTATTGAGTAGAGTTACAAAGGTTGAAGAAAACATATTCTTCGTTCTCTAACTAGAAGACCTTGCTTTGGATAACTTGATCTTCTTGGTTTGAATAATGCAAACTTCTTAAAAATCTGGATAATGCATTGTTTCTTTGATCTCTTCTTTCACTGGTCACTAGATATGAAACTCTTTGAATGCTTGAATACTTAAGAAAATTTTCAGATTGACCAGCACCTTCTGCAGTATTGGAAGAGGGTATTTATAGGCATTTTTAGAAATGTGTTCATTGGAGGGAGACCTATTTCAAACATCTGTTGACCAGTGTGTAATCTGGAGGTTAGGTGAGCGTGTAAGACTTTCCAACTGCCAGTGACTTGTTTTGTGCTGAACATATCTTTTTTATCTACACAAAATGTCTAGGCTTTTTAAGGAAAATCCTCCTTGGGATGTAAACCTAGGACTCTTTTTGTCTTGTTCACATTCATTAGTGTTTTTAAAGTTTTGAACTGTTGACTCAGAGAATGTCTCGGGTAGTTCTTTTCGAATGATTAACTGACACTATTCGAGTTAACGCTTCAAACCGTAACACTCTACAACCTCGCGGATACGAATGGTTGAACTTACCATTCGTTTCACTTTTTACTTGGAAAGGTATGCCCTTCAACCATTCGGCCTCTGCAACCTTTCGATCTTGCAATCTTCTACTCTTCGACTCTTCTGATCTTCAATCTTTCAAAGCTTCTTCCTAGTCTGAGACGTAACCGTTCGGGTTAGCATTTTGACCAAAACTTACTATCCGAGACGTAATCTCTCGGATCACTCATTCAAACCATTCAAAGGAGAAAATAAAGATCCTAAGTCTACAAAATAAAAATAATTGGGATCTAAAATTCCTAATCTTCTGGTATCATTAAAATCTAAATGCAAATGTTTATAACATAATAATAATAATAATAATAATATTATTATTATTATTACTATTATTATTATTATTATATTTTGTTTTTGGTATTTACCTCTTTTAAAAACATATTACATTTATATTTCTTTAAACAAATCAAACACTACAACAACATATATTCCTTCCGCATCCAATACATAGAATTAATGTTTTATTCATTATCTATTTCATCCATATTTAGTAATACTTATATTCTTTTAAAATTTATTTCGTGAATCAAATATGTTATAAGTTTTTTTTTCTAAAATAGTAATGCAAAAAAGAGAACTTTAGACATGATTATTTCTGTCGATTATGACAATTTTTTGGAATTAAACAACCGTTTAATTTGATCATAAAATAATGAAAAGAAATGAAGTTAAAAATTTTGAATTTTGGGAGAATAGCCGTAACCGTAGAACTGCCAGCCTCTCTTTGTGGGGCACGTTCGCGCTCACATGAAAGACCCTGTCAGATAATGGGACCCACCATAACCCTACCCCACCTTAATTACTCTTGTGACCTTAATCATTTAATTCATACGTGTTAATTATACTTATTTTTATTTTTATAATAATAATCATTTATGTTAACGCAACCACAGATGACAGATCAAGTAAGAGAATTTGTAATTGGGATATTATTTTTGAAAAATGTTTCCCATTTTACAATTACCACACTTTGTTGATTAAAAAAAAGGCTTATGTTTACGAATTATGAGTGCATTAGCTAACCTCACTCTGACTTATGTTTACGAATTATGATTTTTCTGAATGTTTTTTGTGGTGTAACTGACTAACTGGTGATGTGGAAGAGAGAAAGGAGATGAGAGAGAAAGTTGATGAGCTCTTGCAAGTATAAGTTTTTTTTTTTTTTTTTTTTTTTTGGTTGAGTCCATTTAAAAAACAAAAAACAAGAACAAGTAATTTTAGTGCACGTTGTGCACACTAGATGGCCAAATCTTGCGCGTGCACTTTAACGGGCACGTAAACTGACATTTTTTTGGTCTGATAGAGTTCTTTTCTCCCTTTCCTCTCTCTCAATTGGCTTGACAAGAATTAAGAAAAATTTTATCTATTGAGATTGCTCTAAGAAATTTATGTATCTAATTAAAATATGACACATATGAATAATAAGTGTTAATTGTAGGGTTCTTTAATATGGATTTTTTTCAATGTTCTACTTTAATGTTTAAAATAACTTTTAAATTTTTTCATTCATTTACAAAAATGCAAATTAAAAATAGAACGATATTTTCAAAAAAAAAAAACAAATAAATTAGAACGATATTTTAAAGTGAAGGATTATAAATGAGTTTATATATATATATATATATATTAAGAGACTGAACATAAAAAGGTGAAAAAACTATATTCAAACATTATAAATCTAATTGTTATTATAATTGATGGACCTAAACTAGAATAAATTGTAAACCAAAAGTTCTCATAAATATTTTGGAAAAAATAATAATTTATGTCCCATAATGTGCCAATTATCAATGTGACTTCTGAATTATTAGATGTGCAAATGCTACCTCTCAATTTTCAAATTAGTGCATATATTGCCCCTCCCGTAATGGACATGTTGTTCAAAACGGTACCGTTTTAAAATGGATTTGGTCAATATATGTACCATTTTAAAAATTAAGGGGCAACATTTACAACTCTAATAATTCAGGAGTCACATTGATAATTGACATATTATAGAATGACATAAATTACAATTTTCCCAATATTTTACTTTATGTATTCGATTAACTCATAAATTGAATGGTTTAATTATTGCTAATTAATAAATATAAAAGGTTGTGGGAGTTATCACATATCAAATTATGTTAAAAAATATTTAATACAAACTTTGATTTAAATGTCATTTTTCTTTAAATTATATGCCTAATTTTAACTAATTTTCTAAAGACACTAATTAAATTATATATGCATTTAGTTGGTGTGCTAATTCATAAAATTAATATATATTAAGGACGTAAAATTTATTGATACTTTTAATTGGCATCCTTAAGACATTTTTTTAAATATCATATTTTGAAAATTTAAAATTTTATAGTTTATTTTAAATTATAAATAGATTTTTACTTTATTTGGTAAAAAGTAAAAAGGTTTAAAATATACTTTTTATACACATAATTATCATAATTATGCACATAAACACATTTATAGTGTAATAAATAGAATTAACTCACAATGTGCTGGACAAGTTAATTTTAAAATTGCGGATTCATGTATAGATCTTTTCTTATTTGGCAACAGCCTGTCACAACTAACAACTGGCTTTCTATTCTCGACT
Organism: Ipomoea triloba; assembly: GCF_003576645.1. Lineage (NCBI taxonomy): Eukaryota > Viridiplantae > Streptophyta > Magnoliopsida > Solanales > Convolvulaceae > Ipomoea > Ipomoea triloba. The sequence continues at coordinate 8,149,433 of NC_044917.1, read as the reverse complement.
TGCTTTTGTTACCATATGTTTCTTTACTGTTCTCCTATCATTGTGAACCGATGTCCCCACTTTACACCTCCCGAGTCTCGACACCCGGGGTGTTTCTGTCAAAGCACAATCCTCATCGTATATTACCTGTATTTATCATTTGAATTTAAAATTACCTTTTTGGTAAATAATGATTTTCTCATAAGTTTGAAATCTCTCTTTTAATTTTTTTAAAAAAGGGTATTATGTATTATGATAGTGTGAAAATGATTGATAAAATGGATGTTATTAATATGAATAAATTAAAGTTAAATATTATGTAATCTAATAATTAAATTAAAATTTGTAAATAAGAAAAAAGAAAAAAAGAGAAAAGAGAAAGAGCAAGGTCTCTATATAAACCCCTAGTGCCTCTTGCTTCTCTCTCTCCTACTCTCACAAAAGTCTCATTTCACATTCCTCTCTGCTTCACTGCAAAATCTCTCTCTCTCTCTCTCTCTCTCTCTCATTCTTGATTTTTTGCTGGGCACTTTTTCCCTCTCGATTAAACCTTAAAGAAGCAGCAACGCTTTGAATTAAAGCGCACCTTCGTGAATCGCAACCCACCCATAGGCCTTTTTTTTTCTTGCTTTGTTGGTTGAAAATGGCGGAGGAGTTGGATGACTGTGAGTACTGGCTTCCGCCCCAGTTCCTCACTGAGGATGACTTGCTCATGGACTTCAAGAAAGGCGCGAGCAAGGGCAATGAGAAGGGAATGGGGTTGGGTAGGGATTTTGGGGTTCCTCAGGAGCTTGGCTATGGCGGGTTCGGGGCTTTTCTCAGCTCAACCTCCGATCTGAGTTCACCCGTTGAGTCGTTAACCGAGACGGAGAGCGACGAGGATGACTTCATCACTGGATTGACCCGCAAAATGGCTCAGTCCACTCTCCACGACTCTGTTTATGACCTCGAAAACACCAAGGTTTTGCTCCACTCATTTTCACCTTTTTCTTCTTCTTCTTCTTCTTCTTCTTTTCTTTGTACTCTGGTTAACGTTTTATGGTTTTTGTAGGCGTGGCGTTTGTCTGGTTCGCCTCAATCGACGCTGTGTGGGGTTCTTGGGGGCGGGTGTGGGTGCAGCCCTAACTATCCCTCGCGGGTCTCATCTCCCCCGACGCCGGAAATGGCGCGCAACGCCGACGACGGCGCTTGGGATCTGCTCTACGCCGCCGCCGGCGAGGTGGCGAGGATGAAAATGATGGAGGAAGCTGCGGCGGCGCTATACCAGAGCAAAAATGGGGTCTGGGCACCTCCTAGGAGGCCCAGTCCCGTCACTGTTCCCTCTACTCCCCAAAATCCCCAGCTCTCTACTTATCAGCAGTTGCAGCTGGCCCAAGTAAGCTTCCATTATTGTTCTAGCTTATTAAGCTTCTGGGTAACCTAAATGCTAAATTTGTTCTTAAAAATTGTCAGTTTCAGCGACTGAAACAGCTCCAGATGGTGAAGAACCAGCAAGGAGGGAGCATTGGGCCGTATCAGGCGGTGAATCAAAGCAGAATCGCCAAGAATGGCGGTGGAGGTGTGGGATTCCGGCCGTCTGCTTGGCCGACCCAGCAACAGTCTCAGCTCCCTGGGTCAGGGATGAGAGCGGTGTTTCTTGGAAATCCGGGCGGCGGCGCAAAAAGGGAGTGTTCCGGGACGGGGGTTTTCATCCCCAGAAGAACTGGGAATCCGTCTGAATCTCGCAAGAAGCCAGGTGGGTTTTTATGGGTCCCCACTCTAACATGCATTCACAACTTGACTTTTCATTTAATATTCAGAGTGTCTGATATGGTGGAAAATGAGAGGGGTTTTGTAGTGTTGTTAGTGTGGGAGCTGTCTCCTTTTGGTTCTGTTCACATGGTGTGTGGTATAAGTTGTGAAATCACAGAATTATCTCACCATGTTGGCCCAGATCTGATCTGTTTCTTCAACATTTTTGTTTGCTACTTTGAATATTGATTGTTTATTTAGTGGTTACCCTACTACTGGGATTAATAAGATTATTGTGGGAAATATGTGCAGTGTGCTCCACAGTTTTACTGCCAGACAGGGTGGTCCAAGCCCTGAACCTGAATGTGGCTGACTCCCATTCCCATCCCCATCACCCTCCTCAGGGTCTGCAACCTAGGTTCAATGCCAATGCTGCTGTTTTTACTCATGACTATGGTACAAATCTTGTCTCTGTTGCCATTTGTGTATTTGTATGTTTAAATATGTTATTGTATCTGTTGGGCACAGGCCGGTCAAGGGCCACGTCCCACCATTAGTGGCTAGGGGATTGTTGAGTGGAGGTCAGTAAAGGGGCGAGTGGAGGCCGGTTAAGGGCTAAGTCTAGCCATTAGTGATTAGGGTAGGGATGGCAGCGGGGCGGGGGTGGGGAGTATACTCCCCGAAACCCCGATCCCGTACCCGTCCCCGGCGGGGAATGGAAAATAGTCCCCATCCTTGTCCCCGGCGGGGAATTGAAAAAATTCCCCATTCCTGTCCCCGATCCTCGAAATTTTTCCTCATCCCCGCCCCCGTTTCAGACGGGGACTGGGCACATTGCCATCCCTAGATTAGGGGGATTGATGGGTGGTTTGAGGATTGTTGGGCGGTGGCCGGTAAAGGGCCATCCTGACTCTTGAAAATGTGATAGTTGTATAATAAAGTGGTGCTTTGGCTGTGAGCTATAGTTTTTGGCATGATGGTAAGTGCTTGATTCTAACAGTATTAATCCTTTGTTTACTATATTTGTTTTCAGATGGTGCTGGTGCTGGTCTAAGGAACCATAGGAGCAATGGTGCCGGCTTGGCTCAACCGAAGAAGCACAACCCGCAGGGCATGGCAAACCACTACAACCACCACCACCACCACCACCACGAGCTCCGCCTTCCTCAGGAGTGGACTTACTAATACATTTTTGGGATTTTGGAAGCTATTCCTCAAGATTAGTATTTGGAAACAAGGAAGTTTGTCTTAGGTAGTTTTCCAAGGGAAAGTGAAGTATAGGGTATAATTTATGTTGGCAACTGCATTAATATTAATAGTAGTAGCTGTAGGGGTTAGTCTTAAGGAGGCAAAAAATGTTGGATCAAAATATTGTGAAAGAAAATGGGGTTTTTGTGGGTAGGTTTAGGATTTAAAGAATAAAATGTTTTGTTGGTCAAGCCTTAATGAAAGAAATATTTGAGAAGAAAAAGAATGGAAGAAACACAGGTTTTTATGGTCAATTTCGTTGGTTCAAGCCACAAACTGTGATGGATTGCAGTTTTTCTTTGCTGTTTGAACGGGAGAAAGAATAAAGAATCCCAATTTTTGTTAGAGAAAGGGGTTGGGGTCATGTTTTGGTTTGATTTTACAGCCCTGTTTCATGATTTATATATAATTTTTAGTAATTAATATATATTTTTATATTTATATATTCTTAGTAGACAGCAGTTGTAGTGTTGTGTGTCTACAAGTTTGAATGGTTGTATGTTAAATCCGTCCACCAAAACTGGCCGGACTTCAATTAATCAATAATAATCTTTATTATTATTTATTATTACTCCGTATTATTATTCTTTTGAAAAGATTGAATCTCCAACCTGACCCTATAACTCGGCTGTTCAACTGTAAATTTCATAATCCATCGGGTCCACCCGCGTTTGCTCGGGGAGACACGAGAGTCGGGAGCTGATTCAGGAAAAATCGTCACTTGTCACTTGAGCTACCTTATTGGGTTGCTATGCCGCTATTATTTTTAGAAGTCCTAATAATCCTATCGTTTTTTTTAGAAGTAAAGGATTTGATGGTATGAAATGACATCTCCCTTAATTGAGGAGTTTGTTTCATAATTTTAATGACAATATGAACAAAATAATATGAAATTATCAACAAACAAAAATGCTATGCCTATTGTAATAACAATATGATCTCATATTGATGCCTATTCTCACCGAACCAATTAATATTACTAAAATGAACCCCCCCCCCCCCCACCAGCAGTTTACTTTACTAATCACTTTTTTTTTCTTTTCTTTTAAGCTACTAAAATTAAAGGCAATGTAGAAATTTTAGAATTTAATAATTTGCTTAAATACCTTGCAAGATGAACCCAAAGTTAAAAATACAATTTGTTGAATAAAAATTAAGAGAATGTAATATTAGATTACAAAAAATTACATTATAAAATAACTTTGCTTCGACTGATCACTTTAAAATCTTGTTTCAGCAGTAATGTGAGAGTTTGAATCCCGCTGAAAACCTGAGGATTATTGAGAGACATTAACTGATCAGATGTGATAAAGATTTCTTGTGGACACAAAACACATATAAGAAGTGAGAACTTGAGAATTGAATGGCAACTCGTAATATATCTCTAATAACTTAAAATTAGTGATGTAAGTAGGGAAACTTAATCCATGATTTTTTTTAAAAAAATTAAAGGAGAAAAGGAAAGGTAGTAAGCATGTTGGGGCATAGCTTAGGAAAGTGTGAGTTGTGGGCAAGTAATAGGGGTTGATGATCTTGGGTGGTGGTGGAACCCAACACCCGCAAAACATCACATGCTTCGATTCTGCCACTTTGACCAAATGGGTTGTACATCAATCCAACCACTTTTGCCTAACTTGTCATTACCATTATTTTATTCTCCTCCTTTCTCTATTACTGCCATTTTTTGCTTGGCATTATTACACAAACTCCTTTCCTTAACTCTACATTATGCTATTTGCTACCCATACTTTAATATATTCATTTTTATTTATTTTTAACACATTCTTTTCTATCTGCAGATTCAACTGATGCTCTATTCTGGAAGAGAAGATGCTCTTACCCTTTTCCTTTCTCCAATGTTTGGCTTTATATATATGCTTTGAACCACAATATTTTTTTTAGACCACGAGTTGTTCCGAGCAGATCCTAACTGTACGAGAAATTTTTAAACCCATATCATACCCAGACTAATTCTCGTTCATACTGAATCGGTCCAATTAAGGGACAAAGTGCTGGCCAAATTAATTTTTCCATACCAGAGGGAATTCGAACTCCCTGATACTTTATTACGCAAATTAAACCATAATCTGCTCCAATCCACCAAAAATTTTATCATATCCTATGAAATCTCATGTTTAGTGTTTATTGTTCAACAAAATGCCACTCGGTTGTTACTAGAGCAACACAGTTTGGAGGTTAAATCTGTCATTTTTCTAACTCTTTAGGAACTGAACGAAAATAGTTGTGAGACTAATTAAATGTGTATCTCGTTTTTCCTTATTATTTTTTTTATCAGATGAATTGAAAACCAAAAGAAAGAAAGAATAGTGATTGAGAGATGTATGGAATCATAAGAAAATTCGTAAAGAATTTGGAGGTGTCGTTTGGTGATATGTTATGTACCTTTTCAAATAATAAATTTGTGTTGAAAATCGATCTGACCAAAATAAAGCAGTGGGCTGAACACATTTCAAGATTTACGGAATAGTATAAAATTGTATGTACATACGCAATTGGTGGATATAGAAATGAAGATGGAGATGGAGATGGGTAATGGGTCATTGCCAGTTAATGCCAGTTTGGAACCCTATGGAGTTGTCGCTGCCCTGGCCATTGTGGCTCACATGACCGATAGACAACCATTCTCAACAAATTAAAATGCACACTTTTGGAATGACTTCAACAATCTTAACATCTATATATATATATATATATATATATATTAGATAAACACTGCGGTTGGTCAGGTGCGTGATTTTCTTTTTTAAGGTGCGTACGCAGTTTTTCTTCTTAAGGTGCGCGGTTTGTGTGCTTAAAGTGCTTCAGTGTTGAAACTTAAGGTGCGTCGACCTAAAGCTTTAGGTGTGTGATTTGTATGTTTAAGGTGCGTCAGTGTTGAAACTTAAGGTGCATGGTTTGTGTTCTTAAAGTGCTTTGTTTGTATGCTTAAGGTATGTAGTTTATGTGCTGGAGGTGCATAATTTAAAAACTTTAGGTGTGTGGTTTCTGTTCTTAGCTTAAGGTGTGTAGTCTGTGTACTTAAGGTGCTTTGTTTGTGTGCTTATGGTGCGTTGTTTGTGTATTGAAGGTGCACCGGCCATTTAACAACTTTAGATGTGTGGTTTGTGTTTTTAGCTTAAAGTGAGTGGTTTGTGTACTTAAGGTGCGTCATTTTACTGTGTAACCGCACAACTGCATGGGAAGCTATATTCGCACCTGAACCCTTCCCCATATATATATATATATATATATATATATATATGATTTCACATTAATTATATATAAATCACAAGAGACAACCAAGCCAAGTTGGTCGGACTGCTGTTTTAGTAATCAGAAGGCACTTAAGCTGATTTACCTCAAATATAATTATCTGAGGCCAATACGCATATATAATATATGAGTGTCAAAAGTTTTTACATAAGTTTCACTAAATGTTAACATGGCATGCCATTTGTCAATTATAGATAAACACTTTTTATAAGTTAATGGCAAAATGTTACATTGACATTTAGTGAAGATTTTAGTCCATCAAACATAAAGAAAGAAAGTTGGTGTATTAAATATTTTTAAAAAAAAGTTCAAGGTAATAATGAAGGTAGAAACCAACTTTAGGAAGTAAAAACAAGATGATTTTGTGATGTATATCTCCCAATTGACAATTGGGTCAAGCAATAATATTCTCATCTCATGATAATGTCAAGCAATATTGTAACATTGAAATAAGTATATTCTTCAATCCATACCAATACACACAACATGGTTCATTGCCTTACAAACGTTGTACTTCAATCTCCCTTTAACTTAGTATTGGGGGCAAGTCACAAGTCACAAGTGGCTAGGTGTGGCTTTCGTTCATGTCTAATTAAGTTAGAGTGTGTTTTGCGTTGTGGGACGACTTGATGAATTGGTCATTATTCAACTTGATAGATAGATGGATAGAGATATATTCCCATTTGTGATTTTGTGTTGGATATATGGTGCTTTGAATATTAGTCTTTGGATGTTTTCGTGCCGTCCCTCAACTCCTTCTCGAGATGTTCCATTATTTCCCCATCACTGCATGCCTGCCTTGTTTGATGCTTTCTCTTTCACTAAACCTAAAACGCACCAAAACATTATCTATCATTGTTTTTTAGTGTTTGTCGTCCTTCATTGCTTGGGTCATATCACCTATGCTTTTGGTTCTATCCCTCTCATCTTGTGTTGCTTGTTTTGCAATGAACACTGCATGATTCCCACAAGTACACCCTCATATCTCACTTCATTTAAATTAATTGTTTACTACCTGTATCGATGAGATGAAGCATATATCTCTTTCAACTTAACTAGTCATGAGTGAGTGCTTTAAAGTCCAACTCATTCGATGCAAAATTAGTCTTGGGTGTGTGGAGTACGTCCTAGCTAGTATACTTAATGGAGATCCGAGTAAACAAGTGATCAGACAAAAAAAAAAAAAAAAAAAAGAGTACACTTTGATATTTTGACATTGCCAAATATAATTTCTTAATTTTCTAATTAATAAATGTTTAATAAATATTTCAATAATTAACTCACTTTGATTTACAAGAAAGCCATCTCCAGTTAGGTTTTGGGTGAAGCCAGTTTTGTGACCCTAGCCGACAAAGGGCCACAAGGAAATAAACTAATATAACTACTCATAGCTAACTGACTCTGACCAAGAAGATCAATAAATAGCTCTTAGTCATATAAGATTTGTCTGTATAATATATTTTATATATTAAGGTTTTAATTATGTTGTGCAAGTTAACTATATTTATTATATAAAACCTATATTGATGAGATATAGAATGTACATTTTATAACACGTAAAGTTTATGGTATTTATACTTCTCAGAATAATGTCAAATACACATCTAATTTTTTCGTGCATGTCTATTATGGTTGGAGATATTTTGATCTCTAATATTGCTTTCACTACTATGAGGTTAAGTTACTTGTAATTAAGTTTTTAATTTTTTCTCTCTTTTATTCCATTTATGTTAGATTATATTTATATCTAACAAGTTAAACTTGAAATCTTATGATTAGATTAATTTGGTTGGGATTACCCCATAATTAACTTACTTATGTGTTATAGCTAGGGGTATATAAACAAAATTGAAAAATAATAATCCAATTAGAATATAATCAAATCAATTTGATGGTTCTAATTTGAATCAAATATGGAAACAGATTGATGGGGATACAAAGTAGGAAAAGTGACGAGAAGCCTTTTGTATTAAATTTCTTAGAAGAACTATTGCAGATATTTGAGATGTTTTTTTTTTTTTTTTGAGAGGTTAAAATACGTGAGATAATACAAAATTTTGACTTTTAATAGTCTATCTATAATAATAAAAAGTTATTATTGTCACGCTTTATGGGTGCGTTTGGTTCGCACATGGGAATCGGAATCGGAATGGGTATCAAATACTTAGTAATGGTAATGGGTTTTGGTGAAAGTATTTAACATGTTTGGTAATTGGGTGGAATGGGAATGATTATTAATAGTGAGGAAGAAAGGAGGAAGGGAGATGAAACCCTTATGTAATAAAGGTATGTGTTTTGTCATTAATGGGGTATTCCAAACCCATAGTAGCATTCACAAAACCTATCAACCAAACACAAACAATCACTTTCATACCCATTCCTTATGCCTAAACCCACCAACCAAACACACCCTATGATTGAATCAAATCTTTGGGTCTTTCAAGTATCATAATTAACACTCTACAATGCCAATTTCTCATGTTTTGTCTTCGAATCTTAGTTGAATAAATATTTTCGTTATAAAGAAAAAAACTTTACAATGGCTAATTTTAAACTCTGAACAAATTGTGCTAATGAGACCCAAGTATCCAACCATCAAGAGTTATAACCGCAAATTATACTATGAACCATGATACCATGATACACATTCTAATGTGAACCATTGATACATGCTCATTTTAATATGTTAAATGCTCATTTTTTATTTAAATGTATTGTAGGTTCATTTTTAATTATTAATACTAAAAATAAACCTCTATTATACTAAAAATAAACATTTAGGCCAGTGATCCACCTTACTAGACCTGACAATTATCGACACGACCCGTTAACACGACACGAAACCGGACACGAAAATAACGGGTTAGTGTTTAGCCTTAACATGTCCCGGGTCGTTAACGGGTTGACCCGTTAAGAACCCGTTATGTTTTCGTGTCTTAACAGGTCAACCCGTTAAACCTATTAAGAACCCGTTTAACCCGTTAATATTATCATGTTAACCCTTTTACACGAACCCGTTTACACGAACCCGTTTACATAGACCTGTTTAGAACCCGCTAAGAACTATTGTCATTTAGGTAAGAACCATTGTCTTTTCAAAATATATCATGAACATGATTAAGAATGAATTTACTACATTAGGCCAAGATCATACATCAATTATTGATGTTCAACAATATGAAATTTGAATGTTTATTGTGCTCAATTTTATTCTAAAAACTAGTATGGACTTCTTTAATTATTATTTTTGGATGTTATTTTATAATTTTATGAATGTTATAAATTGAATATTTTTTTAATTTGTTTGATGGATTGGATTGTATGTTTTATTTCTTTTTTTTATATAATTTAACTTTAAATTTTATTTTTTAATATATCAATAGATTTAGCGGGTTTAAACGGGTTTCGTGTCATATCGTGTCGACACGATCCGAAACTCGTTAACAAAACGTGTCTATCGTGTCAACCCGTTAACAAATCGTGTTCGTGTTCGTGTTACAATTTTGAACCCGTTAACCTTAACGTGTCGTGTTCGTGTTTAGCCTTATCGTGTTCGTGTCGTTATTGTGTCAACCCGTTAACGAACCCGTATACACAAATTGCCAGGTCTACACCTTACAGTATAAATTATCAATCATTATACCATAGATCATAGTCCACCTTATAAGGTCAACAACTGATATTAGCTAGGTACATTTTTATTATACTAAAAATAAAATTTTAATGCACTAAAAGTTTATTTTTTGAATTAAAAATTTAGTTTTTGAATGTACATTATTTGAGTACTAAATATATATGCATTATTTGGTATACTACCAAATAATATATATTTGGCATCTTAAAAATATATATTTATTCATGGTTCACATTGCAATGTGGATCATCGTCCACATTATAATTTGCCATAAACTATGGTCTACGGTATACAATTGTTTATACAGTGGGCCACGGTCCACATTGCGCTGTGTGGACCATGATCGTCAAATGTAAATGTAGTATAATTAAAATGATACGTTAGTGTTGCTATAATAAAACTAGTGTGTGAAAAATGAAACTAAAAACAAAGCTCATTCAATAACGTATATTGTCAAATGAAACTGTAGTATAAATGTATAATTAAAATGATTCTTTAGTATTGTTATAAGGAAACTAGTGTATGTGAAAAATGAAACTAAAATCCAGAGCCATACAATAACTATATTATCAAATGAACCTGAAGTGTAATTAAAATAATACTTCAGCATTACTATAATTAAACTAGTGTATGAAAAATGAAACTAAAAAATAAAGCTCATGCAATAATGTATATTTTTAAATGAAATTTATTATCATTAAAATGATACTTTGGTATTGATATAATGAAACTAGTACGTGAAAAATGAAACTGGAAAACATGGTAATATTATCAAATGAAACCGAAGTATAACGACTATAATGATATCCACTTCATGGTCCACAATAAATTTGCCCTACATTATTATGATTGATTACAACGAAAAAGTATTGTGTGGACCTTGGTCCACATAGCTGTGTGGACCATGAATATAAGGTACATTTTTTTGTACTGGAAGTACATTATTTGATAATATATAAATAATGTATTTTCAGTACTCAAATAATGTACTTTTAGTATATTAAAATTGTACTTTTTTTTTTATTTATGATCCATACAGCTGTATGGACAATGGTCCAGATTGAGTTACAACCATTTGGGCCAAGGTCATTTCAGGCCAACTCCATATTGGGCTAAGCTAAACATAATACATTTATACTATTCCTGTTTTTAAAGCAGGTTTTGGTTTGAATTTGAAGTAAGTAATGAATTATCTAATAACAAATCGTTGATTAAAACAATTAGTGAGAAATGCCCTCAGATAGTCAACCAGATTTGCGAAGTTACTATCATCACCTACTAACTGGAATTTGAGGATAAAAAAAATTAAAATTTCAACGGTCGCTCACCAACTAACAGGCTTCAATTTCAAGTTAGTTGCCCATACAAATGCAAAGCTAAATAATGAATCCAAAAATCATGGCAATAATGATTATAAAAATAATAAATTCATTTCAATAATCTGCGCTGCTATTCCATCAATTATTAATGAGATTAATACAAAATAATGGGCTATGCGACAAAATGATGATGCTAATTATAGAGTTGTACAAGCCAAGGCACGGTAGCTGAACCACTTCTTGTGTGTCTTTATCTCCGCGCTCAGGCTCAGCGGCGTGAGAACGGAGAAGTTCATGAGAGAACTAAGAACCACTTATAGTCGTTAATGTGTCCAGATTTAGCGAATGATATGTAATTTTAAAAAATGACTCGGTGACATTTTTATAAATAACTTAAACTTTGATGCAAGTAAAATGTCTTAAAAGTGCAAGTAACTAGTATAAGTTTGCAAGTAAAAAATGCAAGTAAAATCACTTACAAGTGCAACTATTTTTACTAAATAGTTCAACTCTACAAGTAACTTACATTGTTAACATTTGTGCACCTAATGATAAAGTCTTTCACATATGTGTACTTAATTACAACGTTTGCTGCAATTAACGATAACGTTAGGTATACTTAATATTGATGCTCAGTGTACATTATTTGTTGCACTTGTAGTACATTTGACTTACAATTGTAATACATTTTACTTGCACTTAGGTGTACTATATGACATTGTTACTTACACTTTTAATACAATTTACTTGCATTTTTTTTTTTTGGTGAGGAACGAGAGGCTAAGCCTCAGAGTTATCTAATTCTACGGGAGCTTGCACCACCGGCATCCTGATCAAGGAGGGCTGCCAGTTCCCCCGGAGGGTCGTCCAATACACTTGTCCCCCAGTTGTTGCCCTGAGCCAGGTTCGCAAGACGATCGGCACATTTGTTCCCTTCCCGAAAGATATGAGCGAAGATGATCCCATCAAACTTAGACACCATGTCGATGCAATCTTTTAACAGTGTGCAGAGGTCCTCCTCCACGCCACCATTTTTGTTCATCAGATCGACAACCGCCTTCGAGTCCATTTCTACCTTGACCCAGCGAATGCCCCTTTCAAGACAGAGCCGTAGACCCTCCCTCAGGCCCCACAACTCTGCCATGAAGCTGTTGGTATGTAATACCGATGTTTACCATGAACCCCCAAAGCCAATTTCCATCACTATCACGAACAAGACCGCCAGCGGATGCCATCCCCGAGCTCTTTTTTGCAGCGCCATCAGTGTAATTATACAAAAATGCCACCGCATTTTTTTTTAAAGAATTAGTGTTTGATCCGTTAAATTTAGACACGTGAAGGACTGCGAGTGGTTCGTAGTTCTCTCCTAAGCTACTCGTTCTCACCTGAACGGCCTCATATATATATATATATCGAATGGGTCACACTTGCGTGAGACCGTCTCACGGATCCTTATTTGTGAGACGGGTCGGGTCGGGTCGAAGCAACATACAAATGTCATATTTATATGCTCAAATATAATACTAATCAGGAATACAATTTTTGTTACTTATAAGAGAAAAATTATTACATTTTTCATAATAAGTAATGTTGGCAAGTGCCACTTATAAGGGAAAATATGATACTTTTGAGAAAAAATGTAATATTTTTAAGCCAAAATGTAAAAGTATTGTATTTTCCATTAAAAGTATTACATTTACCCTTATAAGTAACAAAAAATTTATTCCACATTAATATTACATTTGAGCATATAAGTATGACATTTGTGCGTATAAGTATTACATTTTCATCATGACCCGACTCGAACCGATCCGTCTCACACAAGTTTTTTGTCATATATATCGAATTTATCTAAAACTAATTATGAGACTAATAATAATATAGAGTTAATTCCACCAGAGGTCATTTGTTTTTGGTGACGATTCTAAATTTAGTCCTAGAGTATCGTTTTTGTCATTTAACATCTCAGACTATTATTTTTTGGATACTTTTAGTCCTTCTCAGTATTTTTCATATTTTTAGTAAGGGTTTTTTATTTTGTTGTCTTTTCATTTTTTTTTTTGTTATTTTTCCACTTTCAACCAGTTTAATTGGTTTAGGACTTTAGATAACCTCTAGTTTTTAATAACCATATTTTTCAACGAGTTTTTAGTATAGTCCTAAACCAACTAAACCGGTTGAAACAGGAAAAATAACAAAAGAAAAATATGAAGCACTGTTGCAAAAAATCCTCCGCCTAGGCACCACCTAGGCGCTAGGCGCCCCTAGACCGAGGCGAATTGCTCTCTAGGCGTTCGCCTAAGTGGTCGACCGCCTAGCGTCTGACTCAGTCAATTGGGCCGAGTTGGAAGCCGACTTCGCCGAATTCGGTCGAGTTAACTCGCCCAACTTAGCAGAGTTAGCCGAGTTAACTCAGGCGAGTCGGCATTGTTAATTTATATATATATATATATATATATATATATATATATATATATATATATATATATTTATTTATTTATTTATTTATTTATATGAATAAGAGAAGTAGGAGATATATTGATATCTACTATTTTGTACAATCATTCACCCCTTACTTTAGTTATTTTGATGCTTATTTTCTTTATCCTAATGAAATTAAGAATTGTTTGTGTGTTATATTATCTCAAGAGTTAAATTATCCACAACGAGCAGCAAAGGAAGAATTTTGGAGCAGTTTGGACAAGTTTTGGAAGAAAAGGAAATTACCAAGAAAGAATAGCAAACAAGAATAAGAATTGGAAAAGAATTGGAAGTTGCCTCATGGGCCCAAGGCCCATCTATCTCCTATATATTCTACATATTCTCTACAATTTAAGGAGTTCCCAACCCTAGTTAGTTTTAGTTTATTTTTTTCCTTCTCTTTATATTTCCCTAGCATAGTTTAGATTGGTTTTATATTAGATTATTTAATTTCAAGCTTGGAATCTCGGATTGAAGTTGGATTTGTTCTTCATCAGTAAAGTTCTCTTATTCCTTTATTTACTTTCTTCTCAGATTTCTTGCAATGTTTATGGTTATTTATTATTGCTTTGTTTTATTTACTTTTATGATGCATGAGTAGTTAGCTTTTGGGTTTGGATTAGGGTCCTATTGCTATTCTTGATGCTAGATTTGTGATTATTGCATAAAGGGAAATAATTGTTTACCTAGGGTTTATGTTTGAGTTGGATTATATATTCCTCTTATTGATAATTGATGCGCAGCTTTTATTGATTTGCTTTGGAGAGGATTTCATCACAACGAAAGTTGGGTGAAAGACTCAGCCTAACCAATTCCAATCCAATTTTTCCTACTATGGGAATAGGGGTAATTTGGGGGCTTATAATGCTTTTGTGTTTAAGGTTATGATTGATGCATCACGAAAGTGGGGCAATCTTAGCCTAATTCTTGTTATTGATTACGAAAGTAGCTAACTTGAATTCTTGAGTGCATTGCCAATAAATCCTTTGGTTAATTATTTTTCCCTAATTTTGAGATTGTTAGAGCATCATGATTGCAATATCCCTAATCTGACCCATTCTTTTATCATATAGTTTTTCCCTTATTTTATTTGCATCTTTTATTTTATTTTAATTCCTAAATCATATTTTCCTTGGATTCTAGTGAATTCCAATACTTTAGTGCCTAGGATTTAATAATTCACACAATACGTGCCATAGCCCAAATCCTCAGTAGAACGACATTCACACCCATACATTCATTCATCATTTATACTCATCATATATATATATATATATATATATATATATATATATATATATATATATATAGTATGACATACATCCACACACATGCATTATTTTTTTTTGTTTTTATAGCTCGCCGCCTAGGTATCGCCTAGACTGCTTAGGCGCTAGGCGCTAGTCTACCGCCCGATTAGCGCCTAGCGCCTACTACAACCATGATATGATGAGACAAAATGCCCTTACTAGAAATAGAGAAAGCCATGAAAAGGACTAAAAATTTCTAAAAAAATAATAGTTTGGGATGTTAAATGACAAAAACGATAGTCTGGGACTATATTTAGAATTGTCACCAAAGACAAGGGACCTCTGCTGGAATTAACTCGAATAATATATATTCAAAAGTCTAAAGGAGTAGATCGCGGTCTTGGACAGACAAGTGGCATCAATTTTGGTGGTTCCTTTTATTTTCATTCCTTTCACGAATTTTTTTTTTTTTTGGGCTTTTAAGAAGAAGATTTGGGATAATCTGATCATAAAATTATGAAAACCAAACCATGTTTTGGCACATTCGGTACACTTCATCAATTCAGGCCCAGACGAGGCGGACACCATTCTGTTCGTCCAATCATTGCAAGAAACGACTTCAGAAAAACTCAACTTCATCAGATCATTTAAACACACACAACAAAAGGTGAATCTTCAAACATTTACTTGTTTGAAGTTTAAAAGATTATGAAATTTAAAAAATAACACATAATGTCTGTATATTTAGCATGAAATTTATACACATTGACATGAAAATTCAACATTAAATAACCATTTGTAGTTAACTAGGGTTATATATTACTGCGTACTACGAATACACAAAATTCATAACCATAAATGCATAGAAAGTGATAATACTTAGGCTAGTGATTCTGTGTATTGTATTCATAGATTCTGTGTATTGTATTCATAGATTATGTGTATTCTTCTATATAATTCTGTACATTAATGATTTGAATGCAATACCTCATGAAACAGACACGATAATACTTAGGCTTACGATTATGTGTATTCTATCCAGAGATTATGTGTATTCTGGTATATAATTCGATCTGTACATTATTGATTTCTAATATCATAGCTCTTGAAACACAAGTGACAATACTTAGGCTAGTCATTATGTGTATTATATTCAGAGATTATGTGTATTATGGTATATAATTCAGTTCATTATTGATTAGAATGTCATACCTCATGAAACAGATAGTGATAATACTTAGGTTTATGATTCTGTGTATTTTATTGAGTGTTTATGTGTATTTCTTATATATAATTCTGCACATTATGAATTTCAATTACCTAATTGGTCTAATTTTTTGTACCTACTGTTATTGCAGAAATATCGAGCTCAATAGAAAGCGATCTGGCAATTGCAGAAATGAGAAGATCTGCACATAACCATTTCTCAAGTTTCCGTAGATGACATTATATTTGGTTCCACTAAGGCAGGTGCAACAAATGAACTGGTAAAAGTCATGCAAAAAGAATTTGGAATGAGCATGATCGGGAAATTAACCTACTTCTTAGGGTTACAGGTAAAGCAAACAGGTGAGGGTACTTTCATATCTCAAGAAAAATATGCTAAGAATTTGCTAACAAAGTTTGGATTAGAATCAACAATAGATGCTAGAACCCCGATATCAACGTCTACAAAACTATTCAAAGACGAGAAAGGCACGTTAGTAGATCCCACCTTATACAAAAGCATGATTGGAAGTCTGCTATACCTTACAGCCAGCAGACCTGATATTATGCTTAGCGTTGGAATGTGCGCAAGATATCAAGCTAACCCAAAAGAGTCGCATCTCAAAGATGTGAAACACATTATCAAATACGTCAAAGGTATAATAAACTATGGCATATGGTTTTCAAATGATACTAATCTTAATCTTGCAGGTTTTAGTGATGCTGACTGGGCGGGAAACGCCGATGATCGGAAAAGCACATCAGGTGGATGTTTTTTTATTGGCAAAAACTTAGTTTCTTGGCTAAGCAAAAAGCATAATTCCATCTCGCTTAGCACAGCTGAAGCAGGATACATAGCTGTTGTACTCAACTCTTATTGATGCATCAGATGCTATCCGACTATGGTTTAAATCATTATGTTATGACTCTTTATTGTGACAATACCAACGCAATCAATATAAACAAAAATCTAGTCCAACATTCCCGAACAAAGCACATTGACATCAAACATCATTTTATCCAGGAATTAGTTGAAGACAAAGAAATAGAACTAGACTATATATCAACGGAAAAGAACCTTGCCGATCTGTTCACCAAACCTCTGGACCAATGACGATTTGAGATATTGCGGGCAGCCTTCGGAGTCTACAAACTATTAACTTAAATATCTCATTCAAAAATAAAAGCCAGGTAGTCGTAAATAAATTAAAGTGTGTTATTTTACTAATAAATCTATCTCTGTCTCATATCTAGAGGTGCTCCAGAATCAAGTCCAGGCACGCCTCTACAACATTCGAATTTCAAAGTCCAAAAGTTGAAAAAGTCCAACCTATTTTAGTCTGATCTATCTATTTTACCGGTCAACCTCAGAGTTAAAAAAGGGAGTTAAAATAATCAGCCTTATTCTTTAAGCTCCATTAAAACCCTAGTCACATCAATCCATCACTATCTCACATTTTCACTCACCTACCCACTCTCATCATCATTAGGCCATCTCTCTCATCTCTCCTTCGATCGTCCTTCTCACTTCTCCCTCACTATAGCCAAAACTCTTTCAAGCTCCTAAAATGGCGTAAGTCCACCACCGCCTCCACCTTACAACCCCTTCATCTTCTATGTCACAA
Source organism: Ipomoea triloba (assembly GCF_003576645.1). Lineage (NCBI taxonomy): Eukaryota > Viridiplantae > Streptophyta > Magnoliopsida > Solanales > Convolvulaceae > Ipomoea > Ipomoea triloba. Next base: position 8,131,687 of record NC_044917.1, on the reverse strand, counting down.
CAAATGAAAGAGTTGATCTCTTCCGTCAAATCTTCAAGGGTTCTGCACTGCTCACTCCATCGGACGAAGAACGCATTTTGGCTACTCTCAAAGCCAACCAATGGCTACTGGATAATCTTATAGGGAAGGAATCTAGACAGCTCCTCACGATGGCCACACACGTCACAACCGAGCCACTTCCTATTTCGGATGAAGACCTCGATGATGAAACACAAATTTTTTGTGAAATTGAAGCTGCCAAAATCTCACCTAAATCTTAGGTATTTGATCTACCTACTCTGGTAACCTCTATTCCTTCTACTCTAGAAGGCACCACCTCATTGCCTATTCCTAAGGAGTCAAATTTTTCTGTTAATTTACCTTTTGAAGTTCTTAAATCGCATGTTGCTCATATGGGTTCGATTAATGCTCCTTTGAATATTCCGTCAATGCGTTTTTCTGATATCGTGAGTATTTCTCCATTATCTATGATTAAATACACTGGTAAATTGCCTAGTCAAGTTGATGCGAAGGAAATTCCTCCGCCCTCTGATTTCTCCATTAGGACTATGGCTACTCAGATTTATGAATTTTCTGCTTCCGTTCAAGCTGAAATTATGTCTGATTTGATATCGCATTTGCCTACCCCTTCCAATCAATCTATTCTAGCGGTCCAGGTTCCATTTGCAAAATCGTCCAGGATAGGGAAGGAAAAAAAAATACTCAATCTGTTCCAGCCAAGAGAAAAATCTTTGATGATTATGATGATGTGGTTATTCTATCTGAATTCAGTGTGATACTCTTCTTCTTATTGTTCTTTTCCTTTCCTATTTCCTCTTCTTAGGCCCTAGTAGACATGACAAGCCTGAACACTTCACACATTTCCCACTTCTAGTGATTGTGTACTTCCATATGCGTTTTAATGATATTTTACCTATAACCTTTTTTGGAAGTAAAGGTACTGCAAATTCACTTTTAAAAGAATGGTGTAAAGTTTTTTTTTTTTTTTATTAATCTGTTTGGTCTAAATTGGTCTTAAAAAATAGGAGTGTTACAAGTTGGTATCAGAGTAGTTCGAACCTTTGGGAGCCTAGGTTGTGATAGAACCTAGGTTTGAACTCTAGAAAGTAATGATATTGTGGGAAATGAAGTATAGAAATATGACTAGTACTTAAGATCGGACTTCGCGGTGAGGTTGTGAGTTTAATTTCTTTAAGAGTGTGTTTGGAAAGCAGGAAAATGACTTCTGGAAAATGTTTTCCGGAAAATGAGTCATTTTGCGGAAAATCAATTCATTTTCCGTGTTTGGATGTATTCTGGAAAACTGTCTTTGAGTGTTTGGTTCGTTTTCTGGAAAATGGGTAGAATTGTATAATTATATATATATTTTTTATTCTATTTAAAATATTAAAATTATTATAATAACATAAAAAATAATATTTGTAAGTAACAAAATTTATCTATAAAAAAAGTAACAAAATTAAAAAAAAAAAAAAAAACAAACCCCCCCCCCCCGGTTTCCGGCGGAAACCAGATCAGATCTGGTTTCCACCGGAAGCCAGATGCTCTGGTTTTCGCCGGGAAAGCGGAAACCAGAGAACATTCTCTGGTTTCCGGCGCCGGAAACCATAGCCTGTGGACGGCATGGTAGTATTTTCTGTGGGCGGAAAATGACTTCCGCCCATTTTGGGCGGAAGTCATTTTCCGCCATTTTGGCCTCATTTTCCCCAGTCAACGGAAAATCATTTTCCGTTGACTGGGTTTTCCAAGGGTTGCCAAACATGGAAAACCCGGAAAATGATTTCCAGAAATCATTTTCCGGGTTTCCAAACACACCCTAAATTAATTATTATGATGCTTTATGTGCAAGTTGGTATCAGAGCTTAGGTTGTGAAATCTTTGTTATGGGCAATAGAATTAGTTAGGCACTATTACAAGTATGTATCAGAGCTTATGTTTTGATCCCTACTTATTAGGGTTTCCTCCCTCTCAACCCCTCACCCTCTCGCCTCTCTCACTCTTAGCCATTCACCCTCTAGCCTTCTTGAGGTTTCCAAGCAGGGGTTGGTCACGGGTAAAGTGACTCGTTACCATCAGCCTTGGGTTTTGGTCATGGGTTGGACCTGTGACCTAACCCTTATAAAAATTATATATATATATATGTTAGTGCAATGTTTATATGTTTCCGCGGTTTAAGTTATTGCCTTGTCTTACACACCGACCATCACCATTATGAGTGCTTCCACCAGTACCAATCCACACCCTAAATGTGTAACATGGTATATTCTATAATTATTTTTTTTTCTTTTTGTAAGCTAAGCATTAGTGTTCACTTTGATATGTTATTACAACAGCATTCCTCTTAACCAAAGGAAAGATCAAGATGGAAACATAATCCCAAACTCTTACCTATGTGGCGGTTGTGGAGACTAATATCACCTGAATTTGAATCTCGTTCGTATTTCGTAATCTCATTTTCAATTTTTTAATTTCTTTATTATAATAATTTGGCACTGCTCTGATAGTGGTGTCTATGGGATTGAGAGAATATCAATAGAATTATATGGGAAAGAAAGTATAGGAATATGAGTAGTACCTAAGATAAGACTTCGCGATGAGGCTATAAGTTTAATTTCTTTAAATTGATTATTTTGATATTCTCTGTGCAAGTTTGTATCATAGCTTAAGTTGTAAGATCTTTGTTATGGACAATAGAATTAGTTAGGCACTATTATAAGTATGTATCAGAGCTTATGCTTTGATCCCTACTTATTAGGGTTTCCTTACTCTCAGCCCTCACATCTTGCCTCTCCCACTCTTAGCCTCTCACCCTCTAGCCTTCTTCTGGTTTCCTAGCCGGGGTTGGTCATGGGTAAAGTGACCCGTGACCAGTAACTTTGGGTTTTGGTCCCCGGTTGGATATGTGAACTAACCCTTATAAAAATTATATATATATATATATATATATATATAAATTAATTATATATATATATATATATATATATATATATTTATTTATTTATTTATGTTAGTGCAATGCTTATATGTTTTCGCAATTTAAGTTATTACCTTGTCTTACATACAGCGATCATCACAATTATTCGTGTTTTCACCAATATCAATCAACACCGTAAATGCGTAACATGGTATGTTGTCTAATTATTTTATTTCTTTTTGTAAGCTAAGCATGAGTGTTCACTTTAATATGTTATTACAACGTCCCTCTTCACTAAAGGAAAGATCAAGATGGGAACATAATCCCAAACTCTTACATATGGGGCGGTTGTGGAGACCAATATCACCCGAATTTGACTGTCGTTCGTATTTCGTAATCTCATTATCAATTTTTGATTTCTTTATTTTAATAATTTGGCGCCGCTCTGATAGTGGTGTTTGTGGACATTTAATTTATTTATATTCTTCTATTTATTGTAATACTTGATAGGAGAGTATAGAAAATTAATTTAACAACCATCACCGACATCTTCTCGAACCGAGAACACCTGCCCCTATTGTTATCCTGGCTAAGCTGCATATACACAGGTCCTTATTTTTTTTACTTGTTGTGCTTTAATTTGCTTGTAAGTTTTGCTTGTTATAACAACAACAACAACAACAATAATAATAATAATAATAAATTATTATTATTATTATTGTTATAATAATCTACTACCAAGTTTTAATTATTTATGTCCATATTCCTTGGATGCATGTGCAGACTTTTAACAGCAAGGTAGAAGATGTGGTGATCTACACTTGTTGCAAGTGTTGAATGACATGGTAGGATTGAGAGAGTAGCAATAGAATTATATGGGAACGGAAGTATAGGAATATGACTAGTACCTGATATTGGAATTCGCGATGAGGTTGTTAGTTTAATTTCTTTAAATTGATTATTTTGATGCTTTATGTGCAAGTTTGTATCAGAGCTTAGGTCGTAAGATCTTTGTTATGGCAATGAAATTACTTAGGCACTATTACAAGTTGGTATCAGAGCTTATATTTTGATCCCTACTTATTATGGTTTCCTCCCTCTCAGCTCCTCACCTTCTCACCTCTCTTACTCTAAGCCTCTCACCCCCTAGCCACTCGCTCTCTGCTTCTTTCACTTTCTCTCACCCTTTCTCAAAATCTCACTCTCTGCCTCTTGCTACTCAACTTCTCTCCCAAACTCCAACTCATCGACTCTCAGTCTCCATTGTCCGTGTACAATTGTTTTCATATTTCTGTAATCTTTACATCATTTTTAATCTTTAGTAACCAAAAAAATCTCTTAGATTTGTCTAGATTTAAAATTTCCGTTGGTCTGTTCTCTATGTTTTTATTTCTTTCGATCTACATGAACGTGTTCTCTATTTTTTTGTCTAGATCTAAGATTTCCTTCGATCTACATGAACGTGATTATCTATTTTTTGTCTAGATCTTAAATTTCTTTCAGTTGGTTCTCTATTTTTTGTTTAGATCTAAGATTTCGTTCTATCTATATGAACGATTCTCTATAATTTTTTGTGTTTATTTTGTTTATTTTTATTTTTTTCCAATGACTCACTAGATGACAATATTTAAATGGTCATTGTATTTTAAATAATTATCTAATGTTTGAATAGTGACCACAAACAAATTTTAAATGTTTACTTTATTAAAAGTATATTTTATTTTATGTGTACATTTAGACATTTTATATAGTTACTCCGGTTAGTATCCTATAGACGCATAGTTTTTACTCAATTGTGTGTGTGTGTATATATATGTGTGTGTGTGTGTTTGTGTGTTTGTGAAAATGTGATTATATATGAATAAATTGTTAAAAATCAGTGAAGATATCAATGATGAATATATGTGTATATATTGTTGAATTTGTTGCCAGTATTTTTATTTTGTCACACTTTCAGTTTGTTAGTATGATTTTTCAATAATGTTAATGACTTTGAGTATAGATTGATTATAGTGGAGAAAAGACATCCAACACTTTCTATCATTTATATGTTGTATGATAAATACCATTTGATAAAACAAACATTTGAAGTATAGATGCATGTTAATTTGCTTGAGAAATAAATAGTACAGAGAAGTAGAGAACCTTTGATAGCAGTATAAGAATCAATTAAATATAACATTTTTATATTAGCAAATTACTTACAACCTTAATAACTAGGCCCACTAAGTACATTATTTGTGTATGTAAAGTACATTATTTGAAAGTATACTATTTGAGTACTGAAAATATATTATTTTATATATACTATCAAATAATGTACCTTCAGTACACAAAAAATGTAACTTTAGTATATTAAACATGTACCTTATATTCATAGACCCGTGAGACATGACTCGTGAGACGGTCTTACACAAGTGTTACCCAAAATAATATATATGTAGTAAATATAATATATATGTAGTAAATAGTACATTTTGTTTGAAACTGTAGTAAATAGTACTTGAAAATAAGATTTGTAAAGAATTAAAGTAGTACCTTTACAGGCTATTTGGTTCACAGGAATTGAAAAATTCTTTTCTGTATAATTCTTTAGACAGTAAAATTCTATTATTTACTTGGACGGAATTGTAATTTCATCATTTCATGAAATTAAAAATTCTACTCATTCCCCAAGAATTTTTATTCTACGATAAATGAAAAGAAAGAAAAAGGTAATGTATGAGCAAATTTATCCTTATTTTTTAACGCTTTGGCCGGAGGACAAACCTGTCTTCGATTCACTTTGAGCTCCTTTGGTTTTGTCCTTGAACCGCAAATTATATTGTGGACCATGGTCCACAATGCATTGTGGACCATGATCATAACTGATACTGCAGTTGTGTTGAAAGGATACTGCAGTTGTGTTGAAAAGATACTGCAGTTGTGTTGAAAGGAAATTGCAGTTGCACAAAACAGAGACTGTTCATCCGTTCAACACAACTGCAGTATCCTTTCAACTCAACTGCAGTATCTTTTCAAAACAACTGCAGTATCTTTTCAAAACAACTGCAGTATCCATTTAACACAACTGCAGTTCCAGATGGATGACACGGCCTCTGTTCCGCACAACTACAGTTCCCTTTCAACACAACTGCAGTATCCTTTTAACACAACTGCAGTATCAGTTCAACACAACTGCAGTATCAACCATGACCCATGGTATAACAACTGGTCCTTGAGCGGCTTCCCATAAGACTTTATGTGTAGTGACTTTGCTTATTATTATTATTACACAAAAATATTGTAATTTTTATATTATTTCTTCCCTTTTAATTTATATATATACCCAACACTATAATTAAAATTTTCAATAATTCTATTTCTGTTTACCAAACAATAAAAATTGAATTCTTACTTTATGCTCACTTTATTTCTTTCTTACAAAATTACAGTTTTTTTTCCACTAAGTCCCTCATCCCAATTAAATGGCATTTTAAGACTTAGACCTTGTTTGGTAATGATTGTTAGCTGATTGAGTTAGAAGGTATAATTAGTTCATATGGTAAATTAGTTGTTAACTGATAGTTGTTTGTTATAATTTCTTTTTCTCAAAATGATAATTAAAAAAAGTTACTTTGAGTAGCCTTTTAAATTTTAGTATTTTAGAGTTGTTGCTAAATAAGTTAAAATTGGTTTATAGGCTATTATTTATTAAATAGGGCCTTAAACATATCTAATTATCAAATCTACTGATTTGATAGCATGCATATGGGTTAGATTCTTTGAATGGGTTGGCGGCGTGGCATGGGTCAACATTGTAGCAGCCTAGGCCTAGCATCGAGTATAGATTGAGATTTGGGATTTTGGGTAGATTTAGGAAATAGGTTAGGCTAGGAATGTATTCTTTGGTGTTTGAGTCTAGCCGAAAACCAACAACTCCGTCCTTAGGCCCATTGTTTTTTTTCCTTAGGCCCATTGTTAAATATTAGAACAATACTTGATGTATTTCTAAAATTTTATTTTTATTTATGTTAAATTTAATTAGAGGAAGAAAAAAAATGACAATTGGCCTGGAGATTTAAAGTTGGCACCCGGTGTGATAATGGGACTGGGTTCGAGCCTCAGTGGAGGCAACTGTTGACTCTTTGTGCTTCAGTAAGAGCCTCAGTGGAGGCAACTGTTGATTCTTTGTACCTCTTTGTGCTTCAGTAGGTTGAGAAAGTAGCTATGAACAGATACTACAGATACTACATTGTAATAGAGTCAGTAGTACTCCAAAAAAAAATGAATGAATAAATATTATGGACCTCTACTAAATTGAGCAATCAAAACATGTTAAATTATAAAAAAGTATATGGAAAATTACTATGAATGTTAATGGTTGCAATAAACGAATTGAAGATAGTATAATACTGTTGGCCGCAGCTAGAGTTCTACTATATGTATTCTCTAGTCTCTATTTTTATTTCTTGATGTAATAATTATTGATTAGTTATCTTCATTCTGTGTGTCTCAACGAAATTGTCAACATCAAATATTGTAAAAAGGAATAAAAATTGAGAGTTAAATTTGAGAGTAGGAATAATATATTTCATTTGACTGGACCGGTTTTGTTAGGTTCCAGGCCTATACTATGGAACCTACTGAACAGTTATCGGAAATTTATATTGTGGACCAGGATGCACAATGCATTGTGCACCCCGATCTAAAACGATGTCATTTTGATTCTTTTAATTAACGATTTTTTCGTTTCCCGTTCGGCCTTAACTTATAAGATGAGTTCTTTGTATTTTGTGATGATATTCTGTGTATTCTGATGTCACATTCTGTGTATCCTAGTCATTGATTCTTTGTATTTTAATATGTAATTTTGTACATTATAGATTTCCAATATCATACCTCATGGAACATAACAGATAATACTTAGACTTATATTTTGTGTATCATTCTCATTGATTCTGTCTATTCTAGTATGTAATTCTGTACATTATTGATTTCCAATAACATACCTCATGAAACAGCAGATATAATACTTAGACTAATAATTCTGTGTATACTATTCATAAATTCTGTGTATTCTGGTATATAATTCTGTACATTATTGATTTCGAGTACCATACCTCATGAAATAATAACGCTAATACTTAAGATATTGATTGTGTGTATTCTATTGAATGATATGTGTATTCTTTTATATACTTATGTACATTAGTGATATAATGTTTTGTACTTAATGTTATCGCGGTATTGAAAACCAATAATGCATAGAATTATATATTAGAATACATACAAACACTCAATACAATACACAGAATCACTACCTTAACTATTAGCATTCCTGTTTCATAAGATATGGTATTGAAATTACTAATGTACAGAATTATATACTTGAATACACATAAACGCTCAATACAATACACAGAATCACTACCCTAAGTGCATTCATGTTTCATGAGATAGGGTACTGAAATTACTAATGTACATAACTGTTATCGAGGTATTGGAAACCAATAATGCACAGAATTATATACTAGAATACACACAAACACTCAATACAATATAAGAATACACAAAATTACACATAACGAGAATTGGACGTAGGGCTGTTAGCGAACAGAGCTTTCGACAAACTACTCGTGTTTGAGCTCGATAAGCGTTCGTTTATGTTCGTTTATTAAGGTAAACGAACATTAACAAACAAAATTTAGAGCTCGGTTAATAAACGAATAGAGTCTGAACAGTAGTAAGCTCGTTTGCTAAGTGTTCGCGAACAAGCTCGTTTGTGTTCGTTTAGTACGTAGCGTTCGTGAATAAGCTCGTTTGTGTTCGTTTAGTAATGCTCGCGAACATGTTTACAAACATATATATATATATATATATATATATATATATATATATATATATATATATATATATAAATTGTTTGTGAACATATAATATTTCTAGTTCACGAACAAATTGTGTTCATGAACATGTGCAGGAGTTTGGTTATTAAGTGTTCACGAACGTATTCATTGTCACGAACAAATTGTGTTCATGAACGTGATCGCGAACGTTAACGAAAACTAACGAACACTTAACAAACGAACACGAACACGAACACTTCAAAATCCTTAACAAACGAACACGAACAACTTCCGTTCGTTCATGTTCGGTTCGTTAACAGCCCTAATTGGACGAACAGAATCGCACGTCAAGTTCCCATAACTTAGTTAAACGACGTCATTTCGGACCATGGTCCACAGTGCACTTTGGACCCTGGTCCACGATATAACGATCCACTGTTATCATAACCAGAAGTTTGGCGCCAAGCATTGCATGGCCACTCCTGCAAATTAACAGATTTGTTCAACTTCAAAAATTAAAAAAGAAAAAAATCAAGTTGGTAACGATAATATATAATGGGTCATTGAATGTTTGAGATCAATGGCTTAAATTTCATTAGTTGTGCAATTGAAGTGCATAGTTGCCGTGCACAGGTATACAATTGCAAAGTTGCATAGTTGGTCAAATCTAAGTCATTGATCTCAAGTATCAATGATCTATATATGTTCATACGGGCTCATGGATAATGGTGGACTCACGGGAACACTGACATATATATGTGTTAGCATTGAAAATTTGAATGATGTTGTTGGGCCGTAGTGGATAATTGATTATTAAATTAATTACTTTAATTGAGCTAGTTGGACTAATATTTATTTAATTGGGATGATTTAATGGCTCAATAAATAATTAATTGGTTTAATTACTTAATTAATTAATTGCGTATTATACTACAGTATTAGCATATAAAAGGGACCCTAACCCTTCAGTTAAGGGACGTTTGGCCCCTTCCTCTCTCTCTCTAAACAAGCCCCCAAACAAGTGCTCTCCCTTCTCTCTAGACTATTCACAAGTAATTAATAAAAGAGCTACTTTGGGTTGAATCCTTTGATTGATTTTCATGTTGTAGATCTATCATTATACACACTCTGTACAAGGTGGAATTAAACACTATCAGTCTATCACCTTTGAAATAATTATTTAAATATAAAATTGGGTATTATGTCATTCGCACAATAGGCATGTAAAACTAGTACATATAAAGTTTATTTATTATATAACCTATACAAAGTTAATACTATATATTTTATAAACCTTATAAGTTAAGGGTCACACTTGTGTGAGACCGCCTCACGGATCTTTATTCATGAGAGGGTCGGGTCGGGGCGAATGATCATGCAAATGTCATACTTATATGTGCAAATGCCATACTTATATGCTCAAATATAATACTAATCATGAATACACTCTTTGTTACTTATAAGAGAAAACGTATTACATTTTCCATAATAAATAATACTTAATATAATACTTTTAGGAAAAATGTAATACTTTTAAATCGAAATGTAAAAGTATTGTATTTTTCCTAAAAGTATTGCATTTACCCTTATAAGTAACAAAACTTTTATTCATGATTATTATTACATTTGTACGTATAAGTAGTACATTTTTATCTTGACCTGACTTGTCTCACGGTGAGACGGTCTCACACAAGTTTTGGGCAGATGTATAGACATTTTTTTAAGAGCAGTATATTCAAGCTTTTCTACAATATTTATAAGAAAAAAAAAAGGGCTTAGTTAGTAATTGAAGATTTTTTTTTTTTTTTGGAAAATGAAAATAGAAAATAGAGTTTTTTTTTTTTTCAAAATCAACTATCTTCTAAATTTTTTGTAAAAAACATTGGGCCTGTTTAGTTAAAATTTTATATTTTATATATATATTTTTTCATTTACCAAAAAAAAAAGTCTTCATAATTATTGGAATAAACAATGAACTATATTTTAAATTTATTTATAACTTTCATTCAGGGTATTAACATAAATTTCAATAAAAGGTGGGCCAGAAACAGAAATCCAATAACTTATTTAAGTTGAAACTTCAAATGGAAAATATATTTCTCCCGGGTCTCCCTTTCCAAGATTCTGTCAACTGTCTGGAGCAACGACTTCTTGAACAAGGTCTCTCTTTCTCTTCCTACATATACATATGATTAGATGAACTTGCGAGTAGGATATGAATATCTCGCGAATGAGCAACTCTGGATGCTTATAAATACCTGTATGCATATTTGTGTATGTATAATTAACGTTTTTGTTTAATTTATTTGCTTCTTTGATATTTCAATATGATCTTCGATTGCTTCTTGAAGTTTAGGAATATTTTTTGCCTTCGATTATCTGAAATCTGTGTTAGGTCTAATTTTCATTCTCTGAAGTTTTACTTACTGAAGGTGATCATTGTGGTTATTCCTTCCATTGATTTGAGAATGTTAATTTTTAGGGTATATGAACTTGACGAGCAAGGCTTTTGTGAGGTTGTGTGAAGATTTTAATTACTGCTGGACTCACCTCTGTGATTTTGTGATATAATATTGACAAGATTTTGTTGAGAGGTTTAATTGTGATTTGATGCTCTGTCTGCAGGTTCCTGACTGGTTTTTGGAACCAAAATACCGTTTTGTGTAATTTTAAGGTGTTGGAGTTATCATAATGGCCACGGATCAGGACACCCTTATTGATTTTGATCAAGGATGGGAATTTATGCAAAGAGGGATAACAAAACTGAAAAACATCTTGGAAGGACTGCCAGAGCCACCGTTCAGCTCTAATGACTATATGATGTTATACACGTATCCTTTTAAATATTTCATTATGAAAACTTTGGTTTTATATTGTAGGGTACTTTTATTTCCCCATTCTTTTTCCTTAAGTCTATTCCACAGGACAGTTTACCGTATGTGCACACAAAAACCACCACATGATTACTCTCAGCAATTGTATGACAAATACAGGGAATCCTTTGAAGAATATATTACATCAATGGTTAGTTTTTTAACATAATTACAGTACAGAGTACACACATGTAAAATAAGAGTACTGCTGAGTTTATAATTTTGATAATACTTATTGAAAGATAAAATCACACATTTAGATATATATTCCAGATATGCACTTTGTAAATCGAACATGGGAAGAATATGCAGGGACACACTTACAAGCCTATATATGTAATGATGTATCTTATGCAACTTTATGTAACTGAAGCAAAATAAAGAAGATGGGGAGGATAAGGAAGAAGGGTATTATTCTATGATGAGATTGAGGGATTTATCATTTATAAGGTGGTAACTGTTTGAGGTGACCAAAGACTTTATCTACTCTCTTTGAGGTGACCAAAGACTTTATCTACTGCCGGTCTACCTAGCTTCTTTCCATGCTTTGGGGAACTTCAATTAGGGAGAAGTATATATAATTGTGTGTGTGTATATATATATATATAATTCAGTTTGCTACCACTTATTTTTCCTTCTTTTCCTTACTCTTTCAGTCTTTTGATCTTACCAAAATACTCACTTTTTCCACACACATTATGCCATACCTTTTAAGATTTTAATCTGTTAACTTACTTCAGGTATTACCTTCTTTGAGAGAAAAGCATGACGAATTTATGTTGAGAGAGTTGGTGCAGAGGTGGTCAAACAATAAAACCATGATTAGATGGTTGTTAAGATTCTTTCATTACCTAGAGCGTAATTTTATTGCTCAGAGATCCCTACCGACACTCAATGAAGTTGGATTAACTTGTTTCCGAAATCTGGTAACTTGTGGTTGTTTACAATAATTATTTGTTTAAATATAGAGTTCTTATTTATTTTTGTCACTTCTAGTGGATATTTTGGCTGTATCTTATAATTGATGTCTTTGTTGCATGCTATTGCTCTTCTTCTTCTTTTTTCCATGTATCTTCTTATGAATTTAGTTTGTGATTTTGAAATAATTTCAGTTATTCTAATTTTTTCTTTCAAATTGTATATTAACCTTGAGGCTATTTTCTGTCATTCAGGTGTATCAAGAGTTGAATGGAAAAGTAAGGGATGCTGTCATATCTTTGGTATGTTTTCTTCAAGTGTCCTATCTTCCTCACCCCAAAGTGCAAGTTTAAGTGGTTGACTAATGACATTTGCTGACCAGATTGATCAAGAGCGTGAAGGGGAACAGATTGATAGAGCTTTGTTGAAGAATGTAGTAGACATATTTGTTGAAATTGGAATGGGGCAAATGGATTACTACGAAAATGACTTCGAAGCTGCCATGCTCAAGGATTCTGCAGCTTATTATTCTCGAAAGGCCTCTAACTGGATTTCAAAGGATTCATGTCCAGACGACATGTTGAAAGTTAATATCCTCAACTTTTTCCTTTCCTCTTTGTATATGAAATTCCACTTAACTTTGCATTCCATCACATCCCTCAAAGTCTCAAACTATTTTCTAATTATTTCTTTGGGCATATAGGCTGAGAAATGGTTGAAAAGGGAGAAAGATAGAGTCTCTCATTATCTTCATTCAAGTAGTGAGACAAAATTACTTGAGGTTCACTCCAGCACCTTTATGTATTTTGCTCTTTTATTGGATTTTTCTAACCAACTACTCTTTTTGTTTATTTCTATGCATATTTTTGCTCTTCTGACCCTTTTAATTAGCTTATTTTGTTTTGTTTTTTTTTTTTTGGTTTTTTTTGTTTTTTTGTTTTTTCTATTAGAAAGTGCAACATGAGTTATTGTCTGTGTATACTACCCAAGTGCAACATGAGTTGTTGTGTGTGTATGCTACCCAATTGCTTGAGGAGCACTCTGGATGCCATGCATTACTTAGAGATGATAAGGTAATCAATAAGTCAAAACATGTTCTGAACATCAGTGCTGTTTAATTTGGTTGCGTATTGTCGCAGTTCTTGATCCCTTCAATAATGTATGCAGGTGGAGGACTTGTCAAGAATGTATATACTCTTTTCTAAAATACCACGAGGTTTAGAGCCCATTGCCACTATTTTTAAGCAGGTCTTTTATATCATACATGCATATTGTGAATGGCTTACTGCTTGTATGTTTCTTAAACTACTCTACATATGCTCTTTTCCCATGTAGCATGTTACTGCTGAAGGTATGACTCTGGTTAAACAAGCAGAAGATGCTGAAAGCATTAAGAAGGTTTGTAATATATTTTTTTTTTTTCCTTTTTCAATGTGTTATGTATGTCAGTGTTATTATACCCATAAACTAAGATTGGGATAGGGTCACTCAACTAGGCTATAGTGCACATGGGCCAAACCACACTAAAAGATCGAATCCAACCAATTAACTAATCTAACCCATGGCCTTATAAATTCATATGTTCTCTCTTCTTTTATCAATGTGGGACTCTTAACAATTGTTCATACCTAAAATGCAAGCAAACTGTAAAATTTACCTGAGAAGTGAGAACCATGGTTTGTTGGAGCAAAACTGAAGTGAGATAGGAAATTAGTGCAGGAAAATCAGGAGATTGATTGAATCTAAAATATCTTTGGTTGATTGGTATTTGAATTTGATTTATTTCCTTTACAAATGTCTAACCAAGTCCTGGGAGAGTGGAGTGCTTCAATTTCATCAAGCCTTCAACTTGGATCCTTGACATTCTTAGGAACAAAAGCCGAAGGCAAACTAGTAATGAAAGCGCAATATGATGGAGATAGACATTTTTGTGAAAGGACATTATAAAAAAGATAAGGATTGTGAGTAGACCTAGTATCTATTCGATTGGCAATGGGAGAGAATTAGGTGCAGTTTCTTCGACCGTGTCAGGAGGCAATGATGATGTAGGACATGAATCCACCGGACACATAACTTCTTGGAAATTGGGTATTTGACAATTGCATTGTTGGTAGGTGTATGGAAATGGTGAAGCATGCCCTTCCTCTTGAATGGTTAGTAGTTGTTATGGAATATATTTATTATTTAATATATGGAATCTCTATAAATTAGGCAGCCTTAGGGATTTAGGTAGGTAGACATATGGAAACTTGTTTCCTATTCATAGTCTTCTAGCACCTATTTATAGGGCTTTTTATTCTCTTTTCTATATGACAGTAGAAGACAACTTTCAGAAACTTTCTCTTTACTTTCATAACATGGTATCAAAGCCTTTACTATAATTTTTTTTCGCTCCATTGTCGTCACCCGTGTGAGCCTCGCGCACTGCCACTCTCCTACGGTGCGTGAGGCTCCTCCAATGACTGGAAAACGTTTTGGTCAACTGCTCCTGGGTCGCCTGAGTTCGTTTGTCTCAGATCTGGACTTGGTTTGTGTGTTGTCTTTGATATTTTGCTTCACGGTCACTTTGTCTCGTACACATTCAGGCTTGAATTTCGTGTACTTGTGATTTGTTTCTTTTTCTGGATATGGCTGAGTCTGATGCATCTGCATCATAATGAGTTTGCTAAGTTGGAGTTCGTTGCTTGTTTTGTTGTTGTCAACCCCTTTTTGATGCTCATTGTCATTTTGAGCATGTTTCGCTTTCGTTGGTAAAGAATTTGTGTCCTCCGATTTGGAGTTTGTCTTCTTTACCTTGTCTGTCCAAGCTTGTACGGTCCACGTTGTGTTCACTCGGAGTTGCGGTATTGGTGGCGTTCAAGCTTTCGGTTCAGGGGGAGTTCAATCCCAAGCTTGTATGGTCCACGTTGTGTTCACCCGGAGTTGCGGTATTGGTAGCGATTCAAGCTTTCGGTTTTGGGGGAGTGTCCAATCCCAAGCTTGGTCGGTCCACGTCGAGTTCACCCAACTGTTGGTAGGTATTGATGGCGATCCAAGCTTCTGTTGTAGGGGGAGTGTCCAATCCCAAGCTTAGTCGGTCCATTTCGAGTTCACCCAACTGTCCGTAGGTATTGGTGGCGTGCAAAGCTTTTGTTCAAGGGGAGTATCCTAAATGGATTTGAGTTAGTTCGTTATTTAGTTATTTCGTTATTTTGGATTGTTAGTTATATGTGTAACATGTTGGGTAGTATCTATGCTCCAACTTGAGGGGGAGTGTTATGGAATATATTTAATATATAGAATCTCTATAGATTAGGCAGTTTTAGGGATTTAGGTAGATAGGCATATGGAAACTTGTTTCCTATTCGTAGTCTTCTAGTACCTATTTATAGGGCTTGTATTATTTTTTCTATATGACAATATGACAGTATAAGACAACATATTCAGAAACTCTCTACTTTCGTAGCAGTAGTGATGCAGTTTTTTTCAAGCACAATGGGAGACAAGTCTAGGAAAGGCAAGAATAGGGAGTATTTGTTGGATGTGATTATTTATATACTCCACAACTTCAAATAATCACACGAATGTTAGATCACATGCACATAACTAATGAATACTAATTTCTCTGTAGATTTTCCTACTATTTCTGTGGCTTCAATGACTTCCCTAGGAAGTCAAACTGAACAATAGGTGTAGTTTTAAAGAAGGTAGCATCAAAGTAGGTGTAGAAACGATGTGTCTTAGGATAATATCCAATGACAACACATTTTATTGCCTTGGCATCAAGTTTGTCATGTCCAAGGGAAGTATAATGAACAAAGCAAGTACAGCCAAAGATTTGCAAGTTGCAATAGGAGCTTATTGAGAGGTTCCTGTGGGAGCAAGACATTAAGAGGGTTTTTTCCTTGAAAAACAAAAGAGAGCATTTGATTTATAAGATTGCAAGAGTGAAGTATAGCATCCCCAAAATTTCTTAGGAACCCTATTATGAATAAGCAAAGTGCAGGTGCCAACAATATGTCGAATCTTCCATTCAGCTTGTTGAGGAGTTTTAGCACAAGAAGACTTGTGAAGTATTCGATGTGAAGAAAAGAAGTGAAAGGGTTAGAAAAATACTCTTTTCACATTATCATTGTGTAAGGTTTTAAATGATACCCCAAATTAATTATTAATTTCATTATAGAATTTTTGAAATACATCAAACAATTTAGTCTAAGAGATGATATGAGACAAAGTCAATGTGTGAAATTTGGAGATTGATTGATTCTAAAATATCTTTGATTGGTTGCTAGTAGAATTTGGTTTAGTTCCTTTACGAATGTTTTATAATTTTGGTAAGGAGCCTTGATGATTCCCCTTTCTTTTTTAATCCTCCTACATAAAGGGGATTTCAATGCTAATAAAATGACGGTAGAATTTGTCAAATTTAAGGAAAAGGAAAACCCCCAAAACAATTCCAAGTTATTTTCCCTGTTATTCATTCACCAAATCACCCTCTGCCTCCAACAATCTCCACCACTGATTGATGCAAGCTTTACCAAAGAACATAACACAAACCGTGATTTTAGAGCATATTGCATAAAGGTAACCATGGCTTATTGTTTTTCCAAGAGGGAAAGAAACAAAAAACTAAAGGGTTTCTTTGGAAACCCAGAAGTCATTTTGCGAATTTTCCTGACGTTGGTATTCAAAGAAAATAAAGTCAGGAAAATATTCATTATAGTTAACAGACAAAAGACCCAGTTTGGGTGGAAAATATCTTCCTAGATTTTTAGTTGGAAGACATTTTTCAGATGCTTTATTTTCCCTTCTTTCTATATCTCTTCAAGCTAGTTTCTGAATTATTATTACCACCGCACCACCACCACCACCACACTACCATTATATGAGAAGCGATGAAGTTTACATACCAAACCAGACTCCCCCTGAGCAACAAACCCAGGTGGTTGCTCCATATAAACCTCCTCTTGAAGATCGCCATAGATAAAAGCATTATTGATATCCAACTGATGTAAGTCCCAATGATTTATGGCTGCCAAAGATTAAAGCAATCGAACTAATGCAATTTTAGCTATAGGAGAAAAAATATCCATGTAATCCAAACCAAAAATTTGAGTGTAGCCTTTTGCCACTAGCCGTCCCTTAAGGCGATCAATCTTGTCATCAGGGCCCACCTTCACAGAATAAATCCACTTACAACCAACATCAATTTTACCAGGAGGGAGGGGGACCAACTCTGATGTGCCACTAGATTGTAGGGCCTCCATTTTCGTTAACATGGCTTGGCACCAACCTGGTAAAACTATTGTTGGTTGTAGGTCGGCCCTGATGGCAAGATTGATTGCCTTAAGGCACGACTGGTAGCAAAAGGCTACACTCAAATTTTTGTTTTGGATTACACTAACACTTTTTCTCCATAGCTAAAATTGCATCAGTTCAATTGCTCTTATCCTTGGCAGCCATAAATCATTGGGACTTATATCAGTTGGATATCAAGAACGCTTTTCTCCATGGTGATTTTCAAGAGGAGGTTTATATGGAGCAAACACCTGGGTTTGTTGCTCAGAGGGAGTCTAGTTTGGTATGTAAACTTCATCGCTCCTTATATGGCTTAAAGCGGTTTCCACGGGCTTGGTTTGGAAGATTCTGGCTCTGTGGTTTGTGAGTCTGGTATGATTCGAAGTGAAGTTGATCATTTTGTATTTTATCGCCATTCTAACAATGGGAAATGCATATACCTTGTAGTGTATGTAGATGACATTGTTATTATAGGTAGTGATGAAGAGGGTATATATCTCAATTGGAAGAGTATCTCTTCAATTGATTCCAAACCAAGGATTTGGGCAAGCTAAAGTATTTTCTCGGAATTGAAGTGGCCCAATCTAGTAGTGGTATAGTCGTTTCTCAAAGAAAGTATGCCTTGGATATTTTAGAAGAAACTGATATGTTGGATTATAGACCTGTGGATGATTCGAATGTTAAACTTCAACTAGGACAGGGGGAGCCATTGCCTGACTGTGAACGATACAAGAGATTAATTGGAAAATTGAATTATCTCACAATCACACGATCAGATATCTCTTTTGCAGTTAGTGTATTAAGTCAGTTTCTTGAGAACCCTTGTGATACTCTCTGGGATGCTGTTGTTCGGGTTCTAAGGTATATTAATAAAGCACAAGGGCAAGGTTTACTATATGAAGATAGAGGACATGCTCAAGTTGTTGGGTATTCTGGTGCAGATTGGGTCCTTCAGGTTTTTGTGTACTCATTGGTCGTAATCTTATATCTTGGAAGAATAAGAAACAAGATGTGGTCGCCAGGTCTAGTGCTAAAGTTGAATACCAAGCTATGGCCCTTGCCACATGTGAGCTCATGTGGTTGAAGCACTTACTTCAAGAGGTGCAATGTGGCAATGTTGCTCAAATGACACTGATATGTGACAACCAAGCAGCTCTACATTGCCTCAAATCCAGTTTATCATGAGAAGACCAAACACATTGAGGTTTATTCCCAGTTCATCACAGAGAAGATCGTGTCAAGGTGTATTAAAACTAGCTTCGTCAATTCTGCAGATCATTTAGCTAATATCTTGACAAAATCCCTTAGAGCTCCTAGAGTTGGGTATATTTGTAACAAGCTTGGAGCGTATGATTTATACTCTCTAGCTTGAAGGGGAGTGTTATGGCATATGAAACCATATGGCAGATGAAACCAACATACATAGGGATTTGAGTAGTCTAGCATGTATGTATATGAGCTGTGTATTCTCCTTTCTGAGTGTGAACTAATTTTCCAGAAATCCTCTTTACACTCTTCACTTGCATACTCTCTTCAGTCTTCACTCAACTTTCATTTCACACAATTGAAACATAAACTCTTCTAATAAATGTTCTGTTACAGGCAGAAAAGAGAGATGTTGGTATTCAGGAACAGGTATATTTGATGACTTATGTTGAATGTCCTTGAACATATTTCTCAGTTGGTACTAACTTACAAATATTCCAGGTGTTTGTTCGGAAAGTGATTGAGCTTCATGATAAATATTTGGCTTATTTAAATGACTGTTTCCAAAACCACTCCCTTTTCCAAAAGGTTAGTGAGATAGCACCACTGCTGATTTCGCAGTCCTTTGTCTTAGTTTAAGTGTATTTCCTGCTTTAAAAAATCCCATATGCAGGCTCTGAAGGAAGCTTTTGATGCTTTTTGCAACAAGGGTGTTGCTGGCAGTTCAAGTGCAGAACTTCTTGCTACATTTTGTGATAACATTCTCAAAAAAGGTGGAAGTGAGAAATTGAGTGATGAGGCTATCGAGGAGACACTGGAAAAGGTACATATCTTTCTCCATGTTCTTTTCTCTACCATATATATTAGAGCTATGAGATATTGCCAACAAACCCTTATTTCAGGTTGTAAAGCTGCTTGCTTATATAAGTGATAAGGACTTATATGCAGGATTCCATAGTTAAATCTCTTTACCTTTCACCTTTTTAGTTCTTTTGACCTTTTACTGCTTGTGATGCTTGGTTTTATGCCTTAGTTCTCCTTGCTAATTCAAACACTGAATTTTGTTAGGCTTCAGATGATTGCTGGTTTTCCATAAAGAAATTAAGGAATAGAAATAAATAGGAGAAATATTATCCTGTGTCTTTATTTTATTTTTGATATAAATGTTTTGTTGTCAACAGGAAAAAATTAGCTCGACGGTTGTTATTTGATAAGAGTGCCAATGATGAATATGAGAGAAGTATCCTGACGAAGTTAAAGCAGCAATGCGGTGGCCAGTTCACATCAAAGATGGAGGTGATGGTAAGCTAAGATTATCTATCCTTAATTATGAACTTAAGTTCCCATTATTCTTTTGTTGTTGACACTGTTCTCCTTTTTTTCCTTTCCTTCCAGGTCACCGATTTAACTTTGGCTAGGGAAAATCAAACTAGCTTTGAGAAGTATCTCTTGAATAATCCTGGTGCAAACCCTGGTATTGATTTGACTGTTACCGTACTTACCACCAGGTTTTGGCCAAGCTACAAGTCTTTTGATCTTAACCTCCCAGTAGAGATGGTAAAGTGTATTACCCATTTCCTAATCATTTGGAAAGGCAGTTGGATTACTTTGTTGTGTTTTATTTCCTCTCCCCTGACCTTCCACTATGCCTTCATTCATGAAGAAAGCTGGACTATCATGCTCTTGTTTAATCCACTTTTTGCAGCAATTTTGTTTGCTGCTTTGAATTTTTTTATTAGGTTAAATGTGTTGAAGTATTTAGAGATTTTTATCAAACCAAAACAAAGCACAGGAAGCTTACATGGATATACTCGCTGGGTACCTGTAATCTCATAGGAAGATTTGAGCCAAAAACTATTGAGCTAGTTGTGACTACATACCAGGTTTTTCAAATACACAAACTAGCTCAAAATCTTTATGCAATTTTTCATCAGTTTGCAGATGATGATGCTATTGCTTTTACTGTCAATAGGCTTCTACTTTGCTGCTATTCAATGCATCGGATCGTCTGAGTTATCAGGAAATAATGACACAGTTAAACCTGTCGGATGATGATGTTGTCAGACTTCTTCATTCCTTATCATGTGCAAAGTATAAAATTCTCAATAAGGAGCCAAGTACAAAGACAATATCTCCTACTGATGTTTTTGAGTTCAACTCAAAGTTCACAGACAAAATGAGGAGGATCAAGGTGATTAAAGATCAGATCAGATTAATTTTGTATGGTTCGGTTGATCGGTTCATTCAGGCCGGGTTCCTTTGATGAATTTGTTAAGCAATGGAATTTGTTGTGGGAATGCAGATCCCTTTCCCTTCTGTGGATGAGAAGAAAAAAGTTATTGAAGATGTTGAAAAAGACAGGAGATATGCGATTGATGCCTCAATAGTGCGCATTATGAAGACTAGGAAAGTCTTGGGCTATCAGCAGTTAGTCATGGAATGTGTTGAGCAGCTGGGGCGCATGTTCAAGGTAAAGTCTTTAATATCACTGACTCTATTATAATGCAGTATCTGGCGCATGTTCAAGGTAAAGTCTCGGCATCTTTTTTTTTTTTTAATACCCTGACTCTATTATAATGTAGTATCTGTTCATAACTAGTTTCCACAAAGAGTCAATATCGCCTCTCCACAACCTCCCATATAAGGGAGCAACTTAGTGCCACTGGACCACAAGGTTCTTGGCATCTCTTACTTCATCTGATTTCTTTCCTAAAATTTAAGATGGATGCTGTTGTGAAAATGTTAATTTTAATTTTCAATGCACAGCCCAATGTTAAAGCAATATCTAAGAGGATTGAAGACTTAATCACTAGGGACTACCTTGAAAGGGAGAAGGATAACCCTAAAATGTTCAAGTACTTAGCATGATTTGGCTCAGATTGGTGAGATATCAGAGTTACTGATTCTCACTGTTACTATCAGCTTGAGATGACATTCACATCACGGCTGTCGAAATCGGCAGTCGAGCACAACTCCTGTATCGTGATATTTTGGTTACAGTAGTTTTTGAAATCACATATACCCTGAGCTGCAAAAGGTGGATTTATTATAGCAGTCCACTATGGTACCCCTACATGTTTGGAAGAGGCAAATCTCATCTTCTTTGTGAAGAGAGTGAGACTTGTTCCTACTCACATATATGATATATGGCCCTCCCATAAGCATTCTCAATATATACTTGTTACTTTGTTATATACCTTTGTTGGATTATATAGTAAATGTGTGTTTGATTATTTCAAACATGTCACTAAACAAATAATATTTGAGGTGTTGTAGAGTTGTAATATTAGGGTGTGTTTCGAGAGCAGGAAAATGACTTCTAGAAAATGAGTCATTTTGGTGGGGCTGTGAGAGGAGGGAGGGAAGGAGAGGTATTAGGCGGAAGAGATGGGCTGACCTTTGCAAACCGAAAAAGTTTGGGGGGATGGGGTTTCAAAGATTGTATGAGACAAATGTGGCGTTGTTGGAGAAGCAGGGGTGGCTGTTGTTGTGTAGAGTTAACTCTTTGGTGGCTAGGGTTCTTAGAGCTAAATACTATCCCGGGGGTTGTTTTTCTCAAGCTGCTCTAGGTAGGAACCCTTCTTATGTGTGGCGTAGTATTTGGGAAGCTTGGGCGAGAGTGAGAGGGGGTGACGTGTGGGAGATGAAAACTGAAAAATTAGAAAACAGAAAACAGAAAATAGTTTTCTGTTAGTAAATAGACCCTAAAGTTTGGGGTGAGCTGTGGCTGCCTTCTTTTGAGAACCCTTTTATTACTACTCCTGTTTATCCTAATTTGCAGCATGTCATAGTTGATAGTCCAATGGAGCTGGATGCGAATGGGTGGAATACTGAGATACTAGATATTTTTTCTGCTCGCGATAAAGCTATGATCCTGAAGGTTCCTATTTCTACATATAAAGGGCAGGATGCTCTCTATTGGACAAGGGAGGGTGATAGGTGTTATTCGGTAAGGAGTGCGTATTGGGGTTTGATGGCAATTATGAATATATAATTCTAAAATTGTGAATATAGAATTTTAAAATTGTAAAGGGAAAATTGTAAAAAATGCCCCTCTATAATAGGCCAATTATCAATGTGGCTCCTGAATTATTAGGAGTGTAAATATTGCCCCTCAATTATCATAACGGTATACATTTTGCCCCTCCTGTAACGGACCCATTAGTGTGCGCCGTTATGTGAGGATAATAAGGTAATTTGCTATTTTTCCTTGTTTTATCTTGCCTATCCCCCTTTCCCCTTTCTTTACTGTGTTCGGCCCAATATATGCGTAAAGAGAAAAGACGGAGAAGAGACCAACAAAACCCAATCAACCTCCGTGCGTTGCCATTCTCGTTCGTCATTCCAGAGCAAATCGGAACCAGTTCAAAGTTTGGAGTATGCAATAATTACCTCCATTCGCTTGAATTAGCTACCCCACAAAAGAGCTGAGCACACTGGATGTCAACGAAACTGGAAAAAGCACCGGACGAAGTTTCATGGTAACTAGATCCAGATGGCGATGGGTGATGGGATATCTCCGGCGAAACCGTTAACTGCTTCATGCGAGGCTTTCTTCCGGCGAAACCTGCTGCGTGGGATTCTTTGCATTGAAATGGCTCCCAGGTATGTGATGCTGGTAGTATTTGGTGTGCACCCATGTGTTCGACGTGGGGGGCTTTGGATGCTTTGGTATTCTGTGAGATGGTGGCTCGCTTCTTCTCTCTGATTTACCTCCGGTCCTCAAGCAACTGTTGAGTTGATGTTACTTTGGCAGTACGAAGACTGGATGATTTGTCATCCATGTTTTCAACTGTTGACCATTCTGGAACAGAGAGTCATTGTTTCCGGCGAATGGAACTCTTCCGGCATTAGACTCACTCTGCAATATGGCTCTCGTTTTGGACCTTACTAAAAATCGAATTGGAGACTTGGAGTTTAGACAAAGTTGGGGATGGTGAATGGTGGTTGAGAGTCCATTATTACTCTCTGATGGTCTACATTTTTTCCGGTCAGTTTGGTTGGTCTTTGGTCCGTGTTTTTGGGTGGCCGTAAAAATGGTTGTCTCAGTTGCCGGTTTTGTGTCATTAATTTGATTCCATTTCTGGTGGTGTTTATTTTGTTGGTGTCTTGAATGAGTTTTATGGATTCAAGGACTCCAGCATGGATGTGCTTATGATGCTTTGATTATCCCGGTGATTGTTCAAGCTTGATGGTGTTCTGAATTTTCCGGTGCTCTCATACTCTGTTTTCCACTACCGGCGGTGATTTCCTGGTATGGGGTTCTGGGTCTATGGAGTCCGGTGAGGGAAGACTGCGACTGGTTTTTCCTCCGGCTGCCAGCTGTTTGTTTTTCTTGTCAGCGGCGTCTGTTTTTAATACTTACATTTGGGTTGAGCTATTATTCGTCTTTTCTCTTGCGCATATACTGTGTCGAACACCGTAAAGGAAGGGGGAAAGGGGATAGGCAAGATAAAACAAGGAAAAATAGTAAATTACCTTATTATCCTCACATAACGGAGCACACTAACGGATCCGTTACGGGAGGGGAAAAATGTGTACCGTTATGATAATTGAGGGCAACATTTACACTCCTAATAATTCAGGAGCTACATTGATAATTGGCCTATTATAGAGGGTCATTTTTTACAATTTTCCCAAATTGTAAACATGAACCGCATAACAACTGTTTATGAACATAGTAGGTTTCCTAATGGCAAATTATGCTATGAACTCGGGTCCACCTTGCAAGATGGATCCGGGTCTATGTTAACAATTTTAGAACTCTATATTCATAATTTTAAATCTTAATATACAAAATTATATTACTCAATATTCACAATTTTTGAACTTTATACTCACAATTTTGTTATATAAATTCAAAAATTGGGTTATACTGTTGAACATAGAGTTTTGATTGTGAACATAGAGTTATGAAATTGTGAACATAGAGTTATAAAAGTGTGAACATTGAGTTATGAAATTGTGAATATAGAGTCATGAAATTGTGAACACGGGGATATGAAATTGTGAATATGGAGTTATGAAATTGTAAACATGGAATTATAAAATTATAAACATAGAATTATGAAATTGTGAACATGGACCTAAGTCCACCTTGCAAGGTGGACCCGAGTTCATGGCATAACAACGGTTTCCTAATTACGGATAGGAAGAATGTTGATGCCTTGATGGGTGAGGTTTAGTCTGATACTGGTGCCCATGTTGAAAACGAGATTGACCGTCTTGACCAACCAGCCCTCCTGTCAGTTGTTATGTCATGGACCTAAGTCTACCTTGCAAGGTGGACCCAGGTTCATGTTTATAATTTTATAATTTTATGTTCATAATTTTAAAACTCTATGTTTACAATTTTTGAATTCTATGCTGACGATTCCATAACTCTATATTCAATAGTATAACAAAATTGTGAATATTGAGTAATGTAATTTTATATATTAAGATTTAAAATGTTGAACATAAAATTTTTAAATTGTGAACATAGACCTGGGTCCACCTTACAAGGTGGACCGTGGTCCATAGCATAATTTGCCCCCTCCTATGACAAATTATGCGTGTGATCTTGTCTGTTGTTTGGGCTATTTCCACAATGTAAATAGCACTGGTGTTCAAGTGCCCAAGTTGTAACTCAGCACTCATCGTGTCGGGCCACGGAATTTTTGTTTGTTTGTTTTTTCTTTTTTTGTTTTTTAAATTTGTTTCTCCGTGGCGTATAGTACGTACGTATTATTAGCTCATTTGTGTTTTATGTCAAATTATATGATAGACCAAAGTTTATGTTGTAACATGGAATCTGATTTATTAAAATAATATTGTAAATTTATTAACTTTTTATAAATCAAACAAGAATGCATATCATATTCATTAAACAATGTTGTAAATTTATCAGAATATCATTAATTGACCCATGATTAATTAATTGTATATATTTTTCTTTTTGTATAAATAGAATTAATATATAAAAATATATCATTAAAAATATCTCGTTATTATATTTTAAATGATATGCATATTGATATGTTTTTAAATTTTGAAATATATATATCATTTCAATAATTGTATGATAAACATATTATAAATTTTTTTAATATATTTGTAGTAATGAGTTGATAAACATGTAGTACTGGGTTACGTTGATATACTTATAGAAGTGACATGAAGGACCTATATATTAGTGAGTTGATGGATATACCATGATGACTTGATTGACTAGCAGTAATGTCTTAATATATATCTATAGTGACTTAATAGATACTTCGTATATAGTAGTGATCTTACGAAGTTGCAATACTAAGTTGATCAACTTATAGTAATAAATTAATAGACTTCCAATAATTTCTTAATAGACTTGCAATAATGATTAATGAACATACATCAGTCATGTACCATTAGAACTTTTTTTATTTTTTACCATCCAAAAGTCGGCTAGAATTTACCAGTTCGATCACTATTTTGGTAGTTAAAATTTTTGGTCGCACACTTCATTTGCCATGGTCCCTAAAATTCCAACCATTATTTTTTCAATAACAAAAAACCTATCCATGATTATGAGAAAAATTTCCGATAACAATAGCAAATGAAAATTTTAGTTACGTTTGTCAAAAATTAGTCACGGTTGATAACTACAGATTTTATGTCGAATCAATTGCACATACTTCTTAGTATTGTTACTAAATACTATTACAAAAGAACAAAAGATTTACCTATCGATATTAGTTGTGTAATTTGAAGTAATTATATGTATACAAACAAAAATTAGGTGGATATGATCATATTAGGGTGTGTTTGGAAGCCCGGAAAATGATTTCCGGAAATCATTTTCCGGGCTTTGGATGTTTGGTAAGCATGGGAAAACATAGTCAACGGAAAATGATTTCCGTTGACCGGGGAAAAGAAGGCCATTTTGGCGGAAAACAACTTTCGCCAAAATTTGGCGGAAGTCGTTTTCCGCCAAAGGAAAATTAGCTACGTCGATGATGTACATCAAAAGCATTACATGACCAGGCACTCACACACAAGTGTAACACCATCATCACCCATCTTCCTCGTTTTCCCGCTCTGGTTTCCGGCAGCCTGCCGGAAACCAGAGCAGCGTGATTATGGTTTTTTTTTTTTTTAAAAAAAATTTATTTAGTTATTTATTTTATTTATAATAAATATTATTAGTTTATATAATTTTTATATTTAAATAAAATAATAAAAAGATATAAATATACATTTCTACCTATTTTCCGGAAAATGAACCAAACACACAAAGACAGTTTTCCATAATGCAACCAAACACTGGAAATCAAACTATTTTTCGAAAAATGACTCATTTTCCAAAAAACATTTTCCAGAAGTTATTTTCCTGCTTTCCAAACACACCCTTAGTCAAATATTATATAGTTGGAAGGCATATATTTAAGTCAACGAGTGAGAAACATATGCAACTAATAACTGCACCAAGCGGTGTTAATTAAGAGTGATTGGCCGGCAGTTCACTTCTACCAAGAGATGGCGAGTGAGCATAAAAGCAGCGAGAAGAAACTGGCCGGAAAAGTGGCGATCATCACCGGCGGAGCCAGTGGTTTGGGGGAGGCCACGGCCCGCCTCTTCGCGGAGCAGGGCGCCACGGTGGTGATCGCCGACGTTCAAGAAGAGAAGGGGCGGCAAGTGGCGGAATCAATGGGGTCATTTCATCACTTCGTGAAGTGCGACGTGAGCGACGAGCGACAAGTGGAATCCCTCGTGAAAGCCACCGTGGAGGCTCACGGCCAAGTCCACGTGGCGGTGTGCTGCGCGGGGGTGATATCCGCGCAGGACCAGGACATCCTCAACCTCGACCTCGGCGCGTCCGACAGCCTCTTCGCCGTGAACGTGCGCGGGACGGCGGCGACGGTGAAGCACGCGGGGCGCGCGATGGTGGACGGCGGCGTGAAGGGGAGCGTGGTCTGCACCGCCAGCGTGACGGCCACGCTCGGGACGGCGTTGAAGATCGACTACGCGATGTCGAAGCACGCGGTGTTGGGGCTGGTCCGGTCGGCCAGCATCGGGCTGGGGAAGCATGGGATTCGGGTGAATTGCGTGTCGCCGTCGGCGGTGGCGACGCCGTTGCTGTGCGCGTCGATGAACTTGCGGGAAGAGGAGATCGCCGAGGTTTTCGAGCCGTTTAATGTGCTGAAAAATGGGGAGTTTCTGAAGCCCAAAAATGTAGCAGATGCAGTGTTGTTCTTGGCTTGTGACGATTCGAAGTTCGTGACGGGCCATAATTTGGTGGTGGACGCCGGTTTCCACCCCAATCATTGACCCATCTCCGATCCAATTATTGTTAAATAAGTAATTAATCTTGTTTTATGTATGTATGTGTGGGATAAGTCCAGCCCTACCTGGTAGGTGATTAGGTGATTGTTGTCAAGAGAATTGATGTGAGGAAATAAAGTTATATTTTTGCTACTAGTTATAACTTTTGTTAAGTACCTTGTGCTCAAATGGTATGTAGTGATTTTTCTATATGGGAGGTCATGAGATTGAACCTCAATGGAATCTCGATATTAACCATTTTTTGCAATACAGCACTGCACCCACGGTTGTTTACATATGCAAACCAAACGCAGTCTAGAATATTTATCGACTCATTCAACATATAGCATACCTCATACAAGTAAATATATATAGCTAAGTGTCTTTATCCAACTTTAATTTGTTCTATGTTGGTAGAAAATGAGTTAGATTCATATTCTGTTCAACGTCGTCAATGTTCTGGCAAAACTGATTGATTTGAGGGATACTTGATATATAATTCGAGAGTTTTGAATAATGAATACTCAATGGTCTAATATAATTTAGACATTATTTCTTTAATTTGTTCAATAGCCTTTTCAGTTTGATGGCTATTTTGATTATTTTTCTGGCATACAAGAGTAACATCTGATTAATTGATTCAACTAGTTAGTGTCCATAATTTCTGGATTTTATTATGCTAGCTTGAAACTTTAAGTCGTGCGGAGGGTAAGCATATTTTGAGCTACAATATAATGTCGAAATATATAGATTTGTTGAGTATTGGCCAAATAGGTTTTGTTGTCAGTCTACGAGGTGTCCTAAACATGCTTAATTGTAGGAAGCACATTTAAATTCATTAGGCCAACCCAATTAAAGAGTAAAGTGTTAGTCAAATTGATTTTTTTCATACGAGAGAGGGTTTGAACTCCCGATCCCTCTTAAAAGACAATGTGTAGGACCACTCATTAATATATAGGCCAAAGAGGTTTAAGAAGAGTTGTATTAGAAACATGATGTTTTGTTTTGTTTTGTTTTTTTTTTTTTTATAATTATGGCATTAACTTCGATGGAAAGTATAGTCAAACTATACACGCCATATGCATGTGGGATGTGGCATTTTATATTAATTCATTTATTAAATAGACGTGCTATACATTTTGTATAGCCCAATAATATAATGAACTCAGTTTAATACTTTGACATTATTAATAATTATAACTCATTAAGGCATTAACCCCTATGCCCAATTACTGAGGGAGGAGGCATTATATTATGGCAAATTATTGTTTGGGCGGCGGTGGATTATAACAAAAAGTATATTTTTAATATATTATTTAAAAGTATATTATTCGTATACTAAATAATGTACATTACACAAAAAAATATATATTTTCAATATTTAAATATGTATTTTTCTTGAATACAATGTATATTTTTAATATATATTAAAATACATTATTTATATACTAAAAATATATTATTTAATAATATAGTTCACATAATTGTATAGAGTATGGTCTACACAATAATAATTGTTATATTATGCATTGAAACCTGGCAAAGTGGCAAGCACTTCACGCTAGATATCATAAAGAGGTAGACACCAAAGGAATTTAGTTGGATTCTCCACAGCGTCCTTTCAATCTCTTTTTTTTTTTTTTTTTTTTTTTTTTGGGTCAATGTCAAACTATAGCGATCGTTAATTTATATCATGGACCAGGGTGCATAATGCATTATGCACTCCGTATCAAAATGTTAGGAGATGAATTTTGTGTATTTTAAGCAATCATTCTGTGTATTTTAGGCAATCGTTCTGTGTATTCATGTTAGTAACACAGGTTGTGATGTGTTTGTACATTCGAATATTTAGAAGGATGAGTTCTGTGTATTTCGTGTCAATATTTTGTGTATTTTAGGCAACCGTTCTGTGTATTCATGTTATTAACACAAGTTGTGATGTGTTTGTGCATTCGAATGTTAGGACACACAGAATATAAGCCCAAACATTATCTCTTATGTTCCATGTTTTTCAAATTTCACAATGTTGTTTAAATATTTACCTTTTGTCGTGTGTGTTTTTGTGATCTGATGAACTTGTGTGTATTTTTTGTTCTTGCTTCTTCGTCACTGTTTTTGTTGTTGTTCAAATCACAGTTATATTTTAATTTAAAAAAAAACATGTAATACGC
The DNA here is from genome assembly GCF_003576645.1 of Ipomoea triloba. NCBI lineage: Eukaryota > Viridiplantae > Streptophyta > Magnoliopsida > Solanales > Convolvulaceae > Ipomoea > Ipomoea triloba. The sequence goes on along the minus strand of NC_044917.1, from coordinate 8,101,218 downwards.
CGCATACGCACGGCTCGTTTCAGACCAGGGTCCACGGTATAACGTTCCATAGCGATGACAACATGCCAAGTTATATCATGGATCATGGTCCATTAGTCTACATAGTATTATGGACACTGTATCGAAATGATGAGGTACAAAATTCATACGTGTAGTGTACAAAATTTCATGAGGCATGTTATATATTTACTTATTTTTCAAATATGATTTAGGTACATAATTTGTGTTCATAGGCATAAAATTTAACAACACATGACACAAAAATTTATAACACATAAGATACTATTACAAATTTGTTTCAGGTACATAATTCATATTTTTATGTTATAGAATTTTATAACACAAGACAGAAAAAACTCACAACATAAGACACATACATATACACTATGGTCCACAATGCACTATGAACCATGGTTCATGCATGGTCCATGGTCCATGGTATAATGATTGTGACAACACTGCATGTATAATCTTTAATTAGGTATTGAGCTATTTAAGAGCGATTCCACGGCTTCTTAAAAATCATTATATGGTAGACTATGATTCACATAGTTGGGCATGTGTGGAATAATCGAATACGACTCTAATCTATTTCTTTTAATTAAAAAAATAGTTGTCGTTTTCGTGAACAAATGTCGTATCACGTTATAGATCAGATATGTATATTGTCAAATTTACCCATAATAAAATTAAAATAAGACTTCATTGTTGTTATAATAAATTTATTGTATGTATAAAATGAAATTGAATAAGTTTATACAAATATGCATATTGTCAAATGAATTTATAGTAAAATTAAAATGATACTTTAGGTTTGTTATAATATATGAGCCTATACTATAGTAAAGCTCATACAGATATGCATATTGTACGTCAAATGAACCTGTAGTGAAATTAAAATCATACTTTAGTGTGGCTATAGTGAACCTATTGTGTATATGTATAAAATGAAGCTGGATAGCAAAAACATGATCGAAATGTAATTAAAATGATACTTCAACGTTACTATATAATGAAACTAGTGTGAAAAAAAAAATTAAACCACAAAAAAATAGAGCTCATACAACGATAACAAACAAAAAAAATAATAACTAATTTTAAAAAAAAAATTAAAATCAATTAATTAAGGAGAACAGTGCCATGGAAGCAATCGTTCTTTAATTTGTTCGTAACTACTTTCTCAACATATTAAAGCACAAAGAGTTAATATCACATCCACTAAGGCTCAAACTCACAATCTCTTTTATAGGAGTACAATTTTAGTGTCATTAAACCACAAGATCTTGACCGAATTCTTTTTTCCATACTTGAGCAAAATGCCATAGGATCCAGGTCGGCACATTGCACATGTGACTTGATACCAAAATACATGTAATTTTCAAGCTTAATTAATTGGGTGTAAGTTCCAAGTAATCTGGCACCTGCAATTTAAATGATTAATTATGCTTTAGTCAACTACACTATGTTATTATTGTTTTTGTTGTTATTGTTACACTACACGTCTGATTCTATATGGGCTCATAACACAATTCAATCGGTTAATCAAATCAAAATAAATCACTTTTTTGTTAGCTGTTGCATGATGTAATGTTTAAATCCTATTTTGAAAAAACTAATTGTTTATTGATAAAATTATCTAATGTCACTTTTTATTTTGTGTTTATTTAAATTTTATATTTCTAATATGTAAATTACATTTTTCATAAAAGTTTGAAAGTTTATTTGATTGTATTCTATAAATAAATAACTAAAATGCCAAACACATTATACTCAGATGGTACCTCTGTGACTCTCTTTGAAGGAAGGTCACAAGATTGAATCTCCAGTAGTAAGATAATAACTCCTTGGACTACAACAGATGCAGAAAGTATATCGAACAGATACTATCTTGTAGTCGATAATACTAAAAAAAAAAAAAACTAAAATGATATGTTCAAATAAGTTTTAGAACTTGTATGAAAGTAATAATTAAACTATCCAAGTAAAAAAAAAAATCAAATTAACAAACATACACGATAAATAGTAAAATTGAAATTTTAGGCAATCGCCTTCAAGTTACAATTATATATGACTATATAACTTTTGTTTTTGTTTTTATTTTTGTTTTGTTAATGTGGGTTTCAAACTAACTTGTTAACCTTATGCTTTACCAATAATACACCAAAAAACTTGTATTAAAAAAATTCAAACTACCACGGTCGTTGCTACCATATATTAGATCTACGATCTAGACAAAGAAAGCCATGCATGCACGGTTGGAAATCAACGAAATTTCGACCATTTTTCTGACCACCGAAAAAAGTGGTCTCAAAAAGTGATTTTTTTTTTTCCATTTTTCGTCAAGCAGCAAAATCGTCTGAAAGTGGTCGGATATTTCCGGCCACATGCAAAGAAGTGGTTGGTAAACTATTAAATATGGATTTTGCCACGCCCGAAAGGATTAGCGACGACTTATGTGGTCGGAAATATCTTACCACCTTAGAATGGTGGCCGGAAATATTACCTTTATTATAATTTTAAAATCGTGTCGTTTGTTTCCACTACTACACATACGGCTTTTAACGTCGGCTAAATAGACCCTTTAACGTCGGTTAAAAGCCGACGTTGATTTGGCCGACGTTGTAAGTGTACACATACAACGTCGGCTAAAAGTTAGCCGACGTTGTAAGGTACACATACAACGTCGGCTATATGTTACCCGACGTTGTAAGGTACACATACAACGTCGGCTATTTATAAATAGCCGACGTTGTAGGGAATTTGAAAACTACTTAAATACCCTACAGCGTCGGGTATTTACAAATAGCCGACGTTGTAGGTAATATTAAACCAAAAAAATTACCCTACAATGTCGGCTATTTACAAATAGCCGACGTTGTAGGTAATTTAAAAACAAAAAAATTACCCTACAATGTCGGCTAATAAGACTAGCCGACGTTGTAAGGTAATTTTTTTGTTTTTAAATATTCATTTTATTTTTCTATTTACACCCAAAACCTGCTCAAATATATATAGCAATCACAATCACATTCAAAACCTGTACAATTTATATTTATAATATCAAAATTAATAAAAGCAATAAATCTCACAATTGATAATAATTAATAATAGAAGTTCATCAAAAATTATCTATATTAATTAATACAAGTCATAATATTATCCCAAACTTTGTACCGAAGCAATAAAAGCAATACATCACATTACTATTTCACATACTAATGCAATGTATTAATCCATTCATCAATGAAGTACTTGGCTCATGTGTCTCTAACTTCATCAATCTCTTGTTGATTGTAGCTCAATGAACCAACTCTCTTCACTATCTGTAATAATTTTGAAAAGTAATAAATAATAATTAGTAAGCTAATTTAATCTAGTATTTTTAAAATTTGAATGAGAAATGTATTTTCTTAAATTACTTGCCTTATCCATTCCTTCGTATTCTTCTTTGGAAAGAATTTCAAACATGTACTTCATCACATAGTACCCGCATTCGGTAACTCCAACTTGTTTGGCACACTATATATTTGAATTATAATACAATTAAGAATTCATTTAATTAAAAACTATGAAATATATGTAGTTTTACAAATGTATAAAATACTTACCAAACAATTAATCTATTTTGGTTGACGATTTGTTTTCCTTCCTTTGGAATGTAATGTTGATTTCATACACCTATAAATATAAGAGATATGTATACATAAATACTATATGGCACCGTACTTTATGTATAATAAGTATTAATTAGTTATAAGTTTACCGACGTTTCAACTATGTCTTTAATGTCCTGACGTGGTTCGCGTCCAATGGAATCAAACCAATAGATTTCATATAACAGTGGACAAATTGCCATCAGCATCCAATGTTCCCTACAAACAAATAATTTATTAGTTGTAAGTAAATATAATATGTAATAAAAGCACATTGTATTTAAGCTATTTTATTTAAAGCAATTAAAACTTACTTATAAATGTAAGGGGCTAAATAACATTTTTTCTGTCCATATTGCATGGTGACATTTATATACCATGTTCGTTGTGCTTTAGTCGTCAATTTTGGTTGAATGTAATATGGATCTATAAAGCCATACGTGGTCTTGGATGCCAAATGAAATTCCTTATACAGACACCTATTACAAAAATACATCCAATTAATTATATATATATCAAATAATTGAAATGAAAAATATTATAAACAAATAATAGCAAAGAACTTATACCTTATAAAGAACTGCATACAACAAATATCCAACGTCTCCATATTCAAAAACCGCATGGTCTCCAACTTCTCAACATATACATCATATTCAATGTCGCCCACAATACCACGAGACATTTGCACCACAAGATTTTGTTCTAGTTTTCGAGCAACTTTATATGCCTTTTGACATAAAGGACTCAAAGAAGTCGGATCAACTATAATCATATCAACATTAGATTGTTGCACAGCGGATTCAATCGTCAATTTGGACATTCTTTTTAACTGTTCAATATAAGTAATAACAATTACTATTTTTAAAGAGTAAATTAAATACTTTTTAAGAACCAAAAGTTTTGAGAATGCATACCTCATCAGCTTGAGTGCATAACTCTACCAACTTCTTTGACCAAATAACAAATTGATGCATTGCAGCTCCTACTAGCTGAACCTCATCGGTAGGGAATGGTACAGGAGCTCTTGGATCAATAACTTTATCCACACTTACTTTCACTTGATCTGCATTTAATTCTACCACGTGAACCGTTTCACCCTTGTAAGCTATCCCAAATGCCGCTGCACGTCTAACGGGATCTTCCAAATACAACTGGCATCGTGCTCCTAACTACATGATTTCATATTTAAAAATCAGCAAAACTGTGTTTTAACATATAATAATAAGATTAACTATAAATGATTACTTACAGCTGGTAAATCAGCAAAAGGGTCTGGAGAACTAGCTTTGTCACTGTGATGAGATTGTGTGTCGACATATATGTCATCCTCCCGCCTTGATTGTGCAGGTTGACAAATGGGAGTCTGCATCAAACCAAATTGCTTCCTCATCTCATCCATGCTTGCTTGAAGTTGTTTAGAAAACTCCTCTTGCATTTCCATTTTTTGATTGTCTAATGCCTCAGTAACTGCAACTTTAATCATTTGTTTAACTTCTAGCGTAGGCGTCTCACTTTGACAGCGTTTTGCATAGCCAAAGTAGCTTTTTAAGCCATGCCCTCTTCCCATAGCTCTAACACGTCCACAATGCTCATCAGTACCTATGGCACTAGACAATATATCTTGTCTACCCGTCTCAACAAATTCTCCTTGAGAAGCTTGCAAAGTGAGAGAATCCTAACATATATTAACAATATTGAATAAGGATTACTATTATAGTTCAATTTATTCAACATATATAATTATTAATGTAAAAAATTATAACATATTTACTTACAATTTTTTCCACGACCAATCTAGTCGCTTCATGGCTAATCACCGGATGCATAATAGAAAGCCGAAAACTTAAAAAAGCACAGACCACGGTATAGCTAATCATCAGTTGCATAAGAGAAAGCCGAAAACATAAATAAGCACAGACTACGGTGTGGCTAATCACCGGATGCATACGAGAAAGCCGAAAACATAAATAAGCACAGACCACGGTGTGGCTAATCACCGGATGCATACAAGAAAGCCGAAAGTTCGTAGAAAAATAAATAAATAAAGATCTTACCTTACCAAAGCTTTGTCCACGTCGATAAGCTAAACCTCGAATCAAACTAATCACCTACAATGGAAAGGGTGATTTGATCATAACTAAAACTATTTGTAATGTAGTATAAAGTAATGTTCTAGGAAATTAAAGGAGAAACTAAATACTTTAATGATTTAATAATTTTATAATGTGTAAAATTTAAGACATATAATACTCCTTAATGATATTGGTCCATTGTGATTTGTGATTGAAGATTAATTTAACTTTTTTTCCTTGAAACCCAACACAAAGAAGAAATATATTAATGAATAATTTAACTATTCTTATTTAATTTAATTAAAAATCAAAAGTGCAATTAAAAAATAAACCCTAACAAATCCTAAATTAAAGAAGTTGTGGATAATGGATAATGATGTAGTCATTCATTAATATATAATGGATAATGATGTAGGCATACCTTAGTTGATTGCCAACGAAGGTGTGGGGATAACTACTTTTCTAGAGAGATGGACAAAAATGTAATNAAAGAAGTCGGATCAACTATAATCATATCAACATTAGATTGTTGCACAGCGGATTCAATCGTCAATTTGGACATTCTTTTTAACTGTTCAATATAAGTAATAACAATTACTATTTTTAAAGAGTAAATTAAATACTTTTTAAGAACCAAAAGTTTTGAGAATGCATACCTCATCAGCTTGAGTGCATAACTCTACCAACTTCTTTGACCAAATAACAAATTGATGCATTGCAGCTCCTACTAGCTGAACCTCATCGGTAGGGAATGGTACAGGAGCTCTTGGATCAATAACTTTATCCACACTTACTTTCACTTGATCTGCATTTAATTCTACCACGTGAACCGTTTCACCCTTGTAAGCTATCCCAAATGCCGCTGCACGTCTAACGGGATCTTCCAAATACAACTGGCATCGTGCTCCTAACTACATGATTTCATATTTAAAAATCAGCAAAACTGTGTTTTAACATATAATAATAAGATTAACTATAAATGATTACTTACAGCTGGTAAATCAGCAAAAGGGTCTGGAGAACTAGCTTTGTCACTGTGATGAGATTGTGTGTCGACATATATGTCATCCTCCCGCCTTGATTGTGCAGGTTGACAAATGGGAGTCTGCATCAAACCAAATTGCTTCCTCATCTCATCCATGCTTGCTTGAAGTTGTTTAGAAAACTCCTCTTGCATTTCCATTTTTTGATTGTCTAATGCCTCAGTAACTGCAACTTTAATCATTTGTTTAACTTCTAGCGTAGGCGTCTCACTTTGACAGCGTTTTGCATAGCCAAAGTAGCTTTTTAAGCCATGCCCTCTTCCCATAGCTCTAACACGTCCACAATGCTCATCAGTACCTATGGCACTAGACAATATATCTTGTCTACCCGTCTCAACAAATTCTCCTTGAGAAGCTTGCAAAGTGAGAGAATCCTAACATATATTAACAATATTGAATAAGGATTACTATTATAGTTCAATTTATTCAACATATATAATTATTAATGTAAAAAATTATAACATATTTACTTACAATTTTTTCCACGACCAATCTAGTCGCTTCATGGCTAATCACCGGATGCATAATAGAAAGCCGAAAACTTAAAAAAGCACAGACCACGGTATAGCTAATCATCAGTTGCATAAGAGAAAGCCGAAAACATAAATAAGCACAGACTACGGTGTGGCTAATCACCGGATGCATACGAGAAAGCCGAAAACATAAATAAGCACAGACCACGGTGTGGCTAATCACCGGATGCATACAAGAAAGCCGAAAGTTCGTAGAAAAATAAATAAATAAAGATCTTACCTTACCAAAGCTTTGTCCACGTCGATAAGCTAAACCTCGAATCAAACTAATCACCTACAATGGAAAGGGTGATTTGATCATAACTAAAACTATTTGTAATGTAGTATAAAGTAATGTTCTAGGAAATTAAAGGAGAAACTAAATACTTTAATGATTTAATAATTTTATAATGTGTAAAATTTAAGACATATAATACTCCTTAATGATATTGGTCCATTGTGATTTGTGATTGAAGATTAATTTAACTTTTTTTCCTTGAAACCCAACACAAAGAAGAAATATATTAATGAATAATTTAACTATTCTTATTTAATTTAATTAAAAATCAAAAGTGCAATTAAAAAATAAACCCTAACAAATCCTAAATTAAAGAAGTTGTGGATAATGGATAATGATGTAGTCATTCATTAATATATAATGGATAATGATGTAGGCATACCTTAGTTGATTGCCAACGAAGGTGTGGGGATAACTACTTTTCTAGAGAGATGTGCCAACGAAGGTGTGGGGATAACTACTTTTCTAGAGAGATGGACAAAAATGTAAGTGGGGATAACTACTTTTCTAGAGAGATGGACAAAAATGTAATGCTAGTGAACCTTAGCTTTTTTCTTATTCCTTTTTATTTTTTTTGCTAGTGAACAATTTAGCTAACAAGCAAATATCATTAAAAAAATCCATAAACATTAATGTTGGAGGCATCTACCATCACTTATAATTATTTTAGAGGCCAAACAATAAACTAAAAATATATTGCTAATGAATAAAGTGTGAGATCCTAAATGATATTTTTAAATAAAATAATTCAAAAATTTAAAAATAAAAATAAAAACCTTACCGTGAAGGCTGATCGGCGGCGGAGCTTCGGCGGTGCAACGGTGCGGCGGTTCGGCTGCGGCGGTGCGCCTTTGAGCAACGGCCGATCTCCTGCGGCGGTGTGGCTGCAACTGTGCTTCGCGACTGCGGTTCGACGGGACTGCTTCGCGACTCCGGCGGCGGAGGCGCTTTGCGGGGATGGGTGGGCGACGGCGATCGGCGACGGGTAGTTCGGGAGGCGACGGCTGTAGGACGTTCGAATATAATGTTCCAATTTTGGTTTTGGTTTATTAGGGATTGAACGTTCGGCTTTGTTAATTTGGGGGTGACGGCTTGGATTTATTAACCCTACAACGTCGGTTATATCAAATAACTGACGTTGTAGGTCAATCATATAAAACACGTCGCAATACGACGTCGGCTAACTTCCTAGCCGACGTCGTATTGCGCAACGTCGGAGTCCGTTTGGTGATACGACGACGGCTAAAGATGTAGCCGTCGTCGTAGCACTCGTCGCCGGTGATACGACGTCGGCTAACCACCGAGCCGACGTCGTATTGCGTAGTAGTATTAGGTTGAGACTTTAAACGTCGGTTATGTCATGATAACCGACGTTAAAGGTTTTTTTTTTTATTTTTAATTATTTAAATAACATATAACGTCGGCTAATTACTTAGCCGACGTTGTATGTGATTTTTGTAGTAGTGTTCCGACCACCTAAATGTGGTCGGAAATGTCTTTATATATATACGCCCAGATAGACTTTCTGTCTGAGTTTCCACAGTTTTCTTCTTCTTTCTTTTACCTCTTTCTACATATTTCTTCTTTTCTGCGGGATGTTTTTACTAATCCACTCACAAATAGTGTAGAAATCAATAAAGTATGTATATATATACTTAGAACTTTCATCTATGTCATTTTTTTAGATCTAGTTTGGACTAACTTTTTTGTACTTTTTTTTTTTTGCAGGATATTTTTTTCTATAGTGTTGAAATCTAGCTAAGGTATGCGTATATATTTTTAGAATTTCTATTTATGTCACTTTTTTTTGTAGATCTAACTTTAATTTTTCATAAATTTATCTTTAATTTTTTATAAATTTAACTTTAATTTTTTGTATATATTCTTGTGAGTATGTGTGTGTGTGTGTAATATTTATATATTTATATTATATGTGTGTTTAGAATTATTTGTATATTTATGATTTTTTAACATTGTGGTCAAGCGGCACCCGGTGTACACTCCTATGTGGAAGGGAGTGGGTTCGAGCCTCAGTGGAGGCATCTGTTGACTCTTTGTGCTTTAGCAGGTTGAGAAAGTAGCTATGAACAGATACTACATTGTAACAGAGTCAGTAGAACTCAAAAAAAAAAAACCTTGAATTTTATATGTTGTCTATTTATTAGTAGGTTGATATATAATTATTTATATTACTTGTAATATCAAAAAACATAATAAATGTGAATGAAGGTTATACCCCTCATTTATGTCCGTTTTTTTCGTTAAGTTTTTTTTGTACATTATGCTATAAAAGTTGTACTACATAATATTTTGGACAAATATACCCCTACCGTTATAACTTCCGTTATCTTTTCCACTATTGTTACTATGCACATGCATCCACCATATATTTTATTATCTTCTTCAATAATAATAATAATAATATATACACATTAAATATTAGAGTTATATGTTAGTTATTTTTTAAAATATAAATATCCAATTTATAAAAATATTTTACATTACTATTATTATTATTTACTATATTAAAATATAAATTAATTTAAAATTTTAATATAAAATACTAATATTGGGCACCTATTTTTTGCGCATCGCGCATAAGAAAAACTAGTATTTATATATGTTGTGTTTGTATTGGATATACTTTTGCAGTTGTTTTACATGGCTAATATACCTGAACATCGAAAATGGATGTATAATTGATTGTTACCCGGAAGAAGGGGGTACACTGATGAGTTTTTAATGGGTGTTGAGGAATTTGTAAATTATGCCAGCACACTTCCTGTATACATGGATTCAATGCAAATTAGGTGTCCATATATGTAGTAAGTGTAAAAATAGAGTAACTTGTCTGCAGATGATGTTCGTGTTCATTTGTATAAGAAGGGTTTTAAACCGAATTATTGGATTTAGACATGTCACGGTGAGCTTACCCCCTCAATACAACTTCATATGAATGAGGGCCCTAGTGAAAACAATCGGTATGAACAGATGGTTTTTTATGTAGCTGGTCCATCATTTTTTCATTAAATGCCGAAAATGAGCAAGATGAAGAACCACATAGTAGTGCAAGAAACTTCTATAATTTGTTAAATGCTGCGAGACAATCTTTATCAATGAATGTTGGTGATGAAACAAAGTTGGCATATACATTGATGATGATGAATATCAAGACAACTTATAATATTCCGCATGTAGCAATGGATAAGATATTTCAATATAATAACCGTATGAGTCCCGATAATCGAGTACCTACCAGATATTATGATGCAAAAAAATTACTTACAAAGCTTGGTCTTGGATATGAGAAGATTGATTGCTGTGTAAACAATTGTATGCTATACTATAAGTCTGAAATCAATGATAGACAATGTAAATTTTGTGGCGAGCCAAGATTTAAACCTTGCCCACCTGGATCTTCATTAAGAATAATTCTGCATACCATGACGTCCATCACCAGCTTTATGGGAGCAAATACAACTTTTCACAATCTTTCTTTGTGACATGGGATAGAATACTTGGTACTTATATGCCTTACGAATTGAACAACAACTAAGAGCAGATAGGGGTTTGGAAGCTAGGCCTACTAAAGATCGCAAGGACTATTGACAATACATACTTGGTTGTTCATACGAGAGAGAAAAAAAAAAAAAGAAAAAAGAAAAAAGAACAACAGAAACGGACTTCGCCTCTCAACGTACGCCCACAGGAAACACGCACCACACAATCATCAAGAAAAACATCTAATAACATCAACAACGCCAAACACACACCACATAATCGACACGACCAACATCTAGGCAGTAAATAATTATTAAAAAGAAAAAACGAAAAACATACCTCGCAAAACCGAACAATCCGCCTAAACACACAAACAAAAACGCTGCCAGAAAAAACAACCCACAACTCCGTCGGACAATGACTACTACCAACCCAACAGTAGACGAACTCCTAGAACAATAAACCGTCTAATACCTCGCAGATACCAAGCGCCGTGCAAACTGCTTCGACCGAATCGGTAACAGGAAAATGAAGCGCCTCCTATTACAATTACTACCCTAAAAACAACGCTACTACTATTATTAACTACAATAAAATACCATACAAAAGACTTAAATACCCCTTCAGACTAAAATTAAATTGGAACAACTAAAACATAACCAAAAATATAATTAATCTAAGCCATTCAATAAATCAATCCAACATACAGAAATAACCCTCAAAATCCTCCACACTATAATAGTCCTCACCTGAATAGGGTTATATATATATATATATATATATATATATATATAAATAGGGTTATATATATATATATATATATATATATATATATATACACACACACACTACATATACTACTAGTATACATTAATATACTACTAGTATATATATATTTCATACTAGTATACATTAATATACTACTAGTATATATATATTTCATATAATATGTACGTACCAAAAAGACCCTGGGCTAGCTCCCGTGCCTCCCGGAGCGAACATGGGTGGACCCCGGACCGTTAAATGGACGGAGAGAAAGACCCTATACATTTACCAAAAAAAATGTACGTACAATATATATATATATATATATATATGATCGCGTTCAGGTGCGTACAGGCCGCCCAGGAGAGAACTGCGGACGAATCACAGCGCGCCACGTGTCCGGAATGTAGTTGCAAATAACGTTATAACTAGGTGCACGTAATGTTATAACTAGGTGCACATAGGTGCACCCAGGTGCATAAATGTTAACAAGGTAAATTACTTGCATCTGCAAGTGAAAATAGGTGCACACGTGCAAATAAAATGTATTAAAAGTGCAAGTAAATTGTACAATGAGCATCAATACTAAGTGCACCTAATGTTATAACTAGGTGCACTTAATGTTATAACTAGGTGCACATAGGTTGCACTAGGTGCACTTAATGTTATAACTAGGTGCACATAGGTTGCAACAGGTGCACTTAATGTTATAACTAGGTGCACATAGGTTGCAACTAGGTGCACATAGGTTGCAACCAGGTGCATGAATGTTAACAAAGTAAATTACTTGCACAAGTGCAAGTAAAATGTATTACATGTGCAAGTGAATTGTACAGTGAGCATCAATACTAAGTGCACCTAATGTTATAACTAGGTGCACCTAATGTTATAACTAGGTGCAACCTATGTTAAAACTAGGTGCATCTAGGTTGCACCAGGTGCATGAATATTAACAAGGTAAATTACTTGCATTTGTAAGTGAAAATATTTGCGAAAATAGGTGCATGAATATTAATAAGGTAAATTACTCGCACTTGTAAGTGAAAATAGGTGCGAAAATAGGTGCACTTGTAAGTGAAACTAGGTGCACCAAAGTTCCAGTTATTTACGAAAATGCCACCGCGTCATTTTTTAAAAATTGCATCTGATTCGTTGATCTGGACACGTGGACGGCTGTGGAGTGTTCTCATTTCCTACCTGGGCGAGAGTTCGCACGAGAGTGCAACCCTATATATGTATGTATGTATGTATGTATATATATATATATATATATATATATATATATATATATATATATATATATTATATTAGCTTAGTAGAATCATTTATTATATTAATAAATATAATATGTCTTAGGAGACCTTATTTCACCAGAAGTTCTTTTAACCAGAATAAGATCGTGGCAGGGATTTAAAAGTTATGGGACTAAATCTAAAAATTTTAATAGTTAGGGATCAAATGTGGAAATGGTCTCATACTCGTGAGACCAAAAGTGAAAATAATTCTTTTCTCTTTTTAGCTATGTATATATATATATATATATATAGATATATACATACATACATACATGAATCAAATTATTATTTTAATTTTAATAATTTTTAATTAAAATTAGAAAAATAAAACAAATAAAATTAAAAATATCTATAATACAAAAATAATAAATTGAATAGAAGATAGAAGATTTCAATTTTATCTTATTAGAATAAATTAAATTTGACATATCTATGTTGATTTAGGTTTTTTTAATAGAATATATATATATTTTTATATATAAATTCTATTACCATTAAATTATCATATTATTATTTAATAATAACTCTAAAAAGGATAGAGATCTATATATATAGCAATATAATGATGGAAGATATAATTATAAATAACCATGAGATTGCATTTGATTTATTTTTATTTTATTTTGCACCAAAGTTTAATTTTATGCACATGAAAAGTTTGAAAAAGAATTGTTTCATTTGTCGTACGTAATTTAACTATAGAATTAAAAAAGATATATATCTAAACTCTAACCAAATGAAATTATTTTAATTTTATTAGTTTTTGAATTGAAATTCAAAACAAATAAAAAATTTAAAAACATCTATAATACTGAAATATTAAATTAATTAAAATATTTCAATTCTATATAAAAGAATTTAATTTTAATTAATTTAATAGACTTAAAATAATAACATGTTAATTTTCATTCCATATAAAATATTAAATTAAATAGAAGATTTCAATTCTAATAGAATTTAATTATGTAAAAAATCAATCTACAACATTTTGAAAATGAACCAATATTATATTGAAAATGAATATAATATAGTGATTTAATATAATTGTATGTTAATTTAATACATTAAAAATACAAATATCAATATAGGTATGTTATTTAAAATTTTTTAATTAGAAATTTTTAATGATATATTTTTATATATTAATTTTATTTGTATATAAAAAAACTAAACTTAAGTTCAAAAAGAATATACTGAGTATTAATTTAGTGTACCTTAAAAGTAGACCATGATTAATGGTATAATAAATATTTTAGGTAATTATTACTATAAATTAAATTAGCATATATAATATTTTTGTTATTATTTAATTAGGTAAAAATGATTGTAATTTCAAATTTCAAAATTCAAAATAGAAGTATTCTTAGGATGAGCGGAAAACAATACTTCTGTTTTAATATATATAAATATATATATATAGATGTGTTGGATATATACTTCATTACAAAACATTTTGTACTATCCTCACACCCCCTTACATTTTCGATGTTACATTCAACATGAAACTATACAACGTATAACCATCCATTCTTTTATTAGTACACCTAAAATTGGGAAAAAACCAATAAACAAAAGAAAAATCAAAATATGTTGTTAAGTAGCTGTAAATTTGAAGTTCAAAACCCTTTTCTATAGCTTGAATCAAGTCAACATCTTGAGTTTCATATGTTCTAGTATAGTAACTCAGTAATTAATTACATAGATATTAGTATATATATATATATATAAACAGACATATATATACATGTCAGGATCTTGTGGTTCAATGGTAATATAGTGACACTTTCATATGATAGGTACTAGGTTCGAGCCCTAGTAGGCAATTATTTGTGGGCGGGCTTAATTTTTTAGGTTAAAGTTTCCTATATATACAAATTTTTTTTTTTCCGTTTCCTCCTCTCGTCGACGGCAGGCTCTAGAAGCAGAAGCAGCTCCTCTGTTTCCGGCGTGGCAAGGCAGATTCGGCGGCGGCGGTTGTCCTTCCGGTAGGGCAGTGGTGGCCAGCGTTTCGTTCGGTGGAACTCCGGTGACCATAGCGTGGAGGTGTGGTGGTTGGCAGTGTGTTATTTGGTAGAAACTGGATGAGGTAATGGCTGAATTAGGCTTTAATTAATTGCTTATAGTTTAATGTAGTAATTATGATTTAATGATGATGATAATTGGGATAATGATGTGATTACTAGATCAATTATGGAATTATGATTTAATGGAGATTAAGATTGATGATTATGAGTTAATTGGATGATAATGATACTTAGGTGATGAGATGAGATTATGATGATGATTAGTATAGTAATGACCTTGCTTATGGTTTAATGATGGTGATTAAGTTGTTAAATATGGATTAAGAGTTGGATGTTGAGATTATGATTATCCGATAATGATGAGGTAATTGGATTAAATGATTATATGGCATTTGAGATGGTGATGGCTATGGACTTATAATGATTATGATGATTAATTTCAATAATTTATTCAATTGAACCTTCTTTGATCAATTTAAAGTAGTGTTTGGTGCAATGATGTTGGACTGTTTCGTTGAAAAATTATAACTGCATTGCTGCTTATGCTTAGGCTGAACCCTAAGGACAATATACAAGTGATCAACTTTTCAGAGTAGAGTTACCTCCCCACAAACAAGTTGATTGAGGCTAGCAGTGGTCAAGATGATGATGAGGAAAAGAGAAGAAATACAGTTCACCAAGCAGCCTTACATTGAAGATGTGGGCCCTCGGAAAATGTATGCTTTCTGCTCTTCTCAATTTGAGCATGTTCTTTTTTCCCTTCTTTTTGAGTGTCTTTAAGTTGAGTTTAATCTATATATTTACCCTAATTTCATTGCCATTTTATAGAAAAAGTATTCAGTTTTCAACTTTCTCTGGTTCTGAAGTAATGAAATCAGCTGAAGTTGAAGTCTATCGTGGAGTTTACTACGATGCTTCCAAGAATCCTATTCCCAACGGCCTATTAGACCCTCGCATGGTAATGCTTACTTTTGTGATAAGTATAGGAATGCATTGCCTAAGTTTTAATTATGAGAAGCAAGCTTTAAAACAAAACTATTAGCATTTGGCTTGATAAAAAGCTTGTTACAACTTGGCATGGATGCCATTATTAAACCAAGTCCTCAATGCAACTATTAGCTTGATAGGTAATGAAGGCAATTGTTTTCCTTATATAAAATAATAAATTGTAAGTCCTATTCATTATAACTGCTGTGGGTTTCTTCAATTTGTACTTCATTATGACCTCCATAGCTGTTTGTATTCTTTATTTATTGCTTTGACGAGACACGGAGTTCTCTATGGTTTGTAAAATGGTAGGTAGTAGATTTAGAGCCATACACTGACTGGGCAGATTTTTGGGGACAAAGTAAAGCATGAATGTAGGTGGTGCACATGAAAGCCGAGTAAACTTCGAGTGCTAATATTGGATTAAGAGGAGGGATGCTAATAAACATTGTAGTGAAATATGAGTGGGTTCAGTTGGCATTCCTTTTGATTCATTATCATGAAATGCTTGAATACATCTTTTATTTTTTGTAAAATTATGCTGTTAACCATTCTTGACATTACTGATCTTAATCTATATCACTTTACCTGCATTTTGCACCGTCTCTATATTCATTTTGAGAAGTGAATAAGAATAAATTTATGGTATTTTTCATAGATCATTGGAATGGAAACAAATTTGACAAACTCACAGTGGAAACAATGGTTAAATGTTTTAGAATGACTGCCTCTCATTTATGTCCATTATATCTTGCCTACCATTGTTTGGGCAGAGCAAGTCTTGCAAACCACTTGATTATAATTGTATTTTTTAGATAACTCACACAACTTTGGGTTTCAGGGTCCTCCAAATAAGACCAAATCTTGTGCCACATGCGATGGAGATTTCAAACAATGTCCTGGTCACTATGGATACTTGAATCTTGCTTTACCAGTTTTTAATGTTGGATATCTACCCATCATTGTGGACATCTTGAAATGCATTTGCAAGGTACTTGGTTACGGAGCACTAGTTCTGGTGTTATTGTCCAAAGGAAATTTTACATTTTTTGATGTTTGATGCAGGCAGTTTTATTAAAACTGAACTACCGATTAACCCATGAATATTAAAATTATGGTTCAACCTTTTGGTTGGATAAAAAGTTTAAAAACTGCTGGTGTTACGTAACTTTTGCAGTTTACCTGCTTGTCAAATGGGTGGATTGCATAGTTGGTATTAGTAACATTGGATGTAGGATTGCTCAATTCTAAACTGTCTTACCTTCATTCTCCCCATTTTATTTTTACAGGGTTGTTCCCGCATTCTTCTTGGTGAAAAAGAACGTCTAGACTTCCTAAGAAAGATGAGAAATACAAAGTTGGAGCATTTGAAAAAGAATGAGTTGCTCAAAAGAGTTGTGAAAAGGTGCACTGCCATGACAAGTGGTCGCAAGGCAGTGATTTGTTCCAGATGTGGATGCGTAAATGGTTTAATAACTTCTCTGTCCCTATATGACTATGTGGTGGATAGCATTATTTTCCTATTACACCTGCTCACACACACAATAATAGAATCTGCAAATCCTCCGATTCCATGAGCCTTAATTCATGATTTTTCTTTGCCTATTCTTTTCTGTAGAGTAATTTTTTGTCAATATAAAGGCTAAGATCGTTTCCTTAGATGAAACTTTAACAATAACTTTACAAAGGTGTTTAGGCTGTAAAGGGAGAATATCAAACCAAATGAAAAAGTGAAATGTAATTTTTGGAATTTATGCTTTTGTATCCTTGGTGTCAAAGACATGTAATATTGAAGTGGGTCCCACTTCCAACTTTCACTTTTTTTTTGTGATTTTATTGTTGGAATCATTTTGTAGCTTCATTATTAGTTGAGTGGTGTTAGACATAACAAAGTATTTGATAATGAAAATGGAATGAAAGAAAATGTAGATATGTTTACCTTTTCAAGAAGTATTGTTGACTTTTTGAATGAGCTGTTATTGAGTCAAGTGTAGTGATTATCTATTCTAGGAATGGTGAAAAAGGGCCCTTTGAAGATCATCCATGAATATGGAAGTCAGTTTTTAGATGAGTGCCATAATGCTGTTTCTAACAAAATCAAGGGATCTATTACTGTGCCTCCAGAACTCGACTCGAAGACAGTTCACGCCCTCTTCAAGAAAATGATAGATGAGGTAGTGCTTTGTTTATATCTATAGTTACATAGTAAAATCACACAGGTTCCTTTCATTTTCTACTTCTCATTTACAAATTTTATTTTTAATTACTACCTGTGAAGTGTGAACACCTAAAAAATGGTTTGATTTCATCTGTTTTATGAACTTCTAGAAGATGGTGCATGTATCATTTGAAGATGAATGCTTATGGTTAGTGCAAAATGCCAAAATTGGTGCAGTAGGGTTATCCTTGGGGCAAAAACCAACTGCCTAGGTGCATGAACTAGGAAGGGAAGTATTATTAAGCAGTGAACTGGGAATTAAGGAAGAGAATGGAATAATATTGAAGAGACAGTTTTCTAGGGTTAATTGGAATCCAAGAACACTAAAAAAGTTAATAAAAGAGTCACGATAATCTAGTTCTATGCTACATGCACCCAGATTTGCACTCACTATTGACATGCCAGGGCAGGATTTGTTGCATGAACTTCTATGCCAAGTAACCAATCTTGTCTTGCCATGTTAACATTGAGTGTGAATCTCAGTACAAGTTTCATTTTCCAATGATGGTCAATTGACACTCTAGTTGGGTGTGGTAAAATAATTCATAGTAATGTACTAATGTTAGAGGCCAGTGAAGAAAAATACCAATATTGTGACTTAATAGTAAATATGGCCATTGATGATATTAAGTAGAGAAATATGGTTATTTTTCTCCCTAGCGATACCTGGCTTGAATTGAGTTTAGTAATTTAATATTAAAAATTTGATCTGAATAAATTGGTTAGATAGGCATTTACTTATTTGTTTTGTATTTTTTACAGTAAATTTTCATTCACAAAAATGCCTCCAATCTAGATTGCTATAGAATAATTTACTTCTACCTTCTCTTGAGTTAAATAACCTTGTTTTCTGTTCGGTTTGTTTCAAAATAGTATCCACATTTTGCGAAATAAAGTTTAACATTTGATTACACTGAAGTTGTAAGACAAAAGTTTGAGTTTGCTGGTGTTACCCTTCCTTGTTTTCAATCCTTTAGAAGATTTTTAAGTGTGGACCAGAAATTTCTTGCCTTTACGATTAAGCTCTAGCGCGTATTTCCCTTTCCTGAACAGTGAACACCCTTTAGGCCTTTACACTTTTCAATCCATTAAATGTAAATGAAGTGTGGACCAGCAATTTCTTACACATGGTTGCAACAGCTAATTTAAACTCCATTTCAGATTTTTAAAGTTGAATTCTGACATTAACTTATCACATAAAAATAAAATAACATTGGACATTTGATTTGGGTCAGAGTTAGTATTATGCTTGTAGGCTCTTCCTCTTTGTTTCCACATTCTAATTCCTCCTATTTCCATGTGATGTGCAGGACTGTGAGTTGCTTTATCTTAGTGACAAACCAGAAAAACTCCTTGTCACAAGTATCCCTGTGCCACCAATAGCAATACGCCCTTCTGTCTTTGTGGATGGTGGAATGCAGAGGTATGTCTGGCTCAAGTGTAATTGTGTGAACTATTCAGGATTTGGCCTTTGTTCTTTTAACGAGGGTTTCTCCTCGCCCTGTGACCCTAGTCGGCAAAGGACCACAAGGAGGTAAACCAGCCTAGGTTACCCATAGCTGACCGGCTCAAACCCAAGGGTTTGAGGATCGAACCTCCAACCTCTTGGCTGTAGGTAGAGCACTCTTACCACTTGGAGGGTGTGGTTGAGTAGAAGGATTTGGCCTTTGTTGTCATGCAACTCTGGTTGAGGGAATAAATGCCTCATGTAATCATGCCAAAGCATTATGTAAGGGTATATAAATTAATTTCTGCATCGCAACAATGACTAGATATAAAAATCTTGGAGCAAATGCTGTTGACTCTTCTTTAAGCTTTCTACAAATTTTGTTAAGTCAACATACATTGTCGGAATGGTATTTTAGACTAGGTGGAAACTTTTGCGGAAGTCATAAGTCATCAAAATCACCTTGAAATACAATAATATAATAGACTAATGCTACTGGTAAGAGAGATAGGTAAGAAAATATTTCTTTTGCAAATTTTGTTCCAGTATCAGGCAGTAGGCAGGCAGTGGTCTGTGCATTTCTGAACCTCACATCCTTTTTGTCAATACACTAAACTATTGGCTTCTTATACCAGTAAAAGATGAACTTTCCAGCAATCATGATTGTCTTCAGGGTGTTTTTTTTTTAAACATTCTTTAGCATTAAAATGTGCTATTGCTATACTACATTTTATTCCTTCACATTACATATAGTTAGTTGAGATCCTGGGTATTTTTGTTGCAGTAATGAGAATGACATCACAGAGAGGCTGAAGCGCATTATCCAAGCAAATTCAAGTCTTCGACAAGAAATTTCCGATACAACTCTTCCAGCTAGAAGTCTGGTATGATATTATTTTGATGAGCTCCTCTCATATTCTCAAAGCATTATCCAAAAATTGTATACGATGTGTTCATGTTGGACTGGTGTACTCGTATATAGTTTCTGTAGTTAAATCCGAATATGACGTTTTAGTTAATGAATCTGCCAATCCATGTTTTCTGATCTTTTAGGGGGCATTTGGTTCAGGTAATTTGAGATTACCAAGGTAATGTTATGTTGGGATGTTACATAACAGGTGTTGTTTGGTTCATGTTATGTGATAATCCAAGGGAATCTGATATGCCTACGGCCTACCACATCAGCCTTTTCCCTTCTCTTGAGTGGATGTGATTCCCTTGGTTTTCTTAAGTTATCTAAGATTATCTTGCACAATAGCTAATTTTTTTCATTTTTGTCATTACTAAAACCAAGCCATGCATCTCCATGACAGATAGAGTTTCTTTGTCTCCAGGTGGAGACATTATTTTATTATTTTTATATTTATTTTTTTAAATTTTTACTTTAATAAATCTAAAAATCATACCCACACTCACCTAAAGTTGTTATTGTTACTATTATTATTAAATGGATTGAGGGTATTAAAGTAAAAGTGATTAATGGGATATAAAAGATAACAATCAACCAAACATGTTAATATTACATACTTCCAATCTTAACTAAACACAATTTGAATACATTCCTAGAAATCTACATTTCTATCAATCTACAATTCCCTAAGGTAATATGACATTTTCTCTACTTTTGTTAAATTTATTTTATTTTCAGCTTTCATGTTGTCACTATATTTATGCATTTTAGATACTCTCGTGTTGTGTCAACATGTGTAACCTATTTAAAAATTTTTAAACATCTGAAGTAGATGCCTTTATTATGTCTTCACTGAGATTTGAGAATTCTTGTGGTTAATAAAATATTTTGTTCCCTTTAAAATTGAGTCAGGCTAGTTGGGTTGATCTCCAAATGGAAGTTGCACAGTACATAAATAGTGATGTACGTGGATTGCCACCACAAATGCAAGCTTCCAGGCCACTGAGTGGCTTTGTTCAGCGCCTCAAAGGAAAGCAAGGTCGTTTCCGTGGAAATCTGTCAGGCAAGCGTGTTGAATATACTGGACGCACTGTTATTTCACCCGATCCAAATCTTAAAATCACTGAGGTATTGTGTTTTACCATGGTTTTACCACTCTGTTCAACAAAAAGAAATAGAAAATGATGATAGAATTTGCAGGTAGCAATTCCTATCTTAATGGCTCGAATTTTAACATTTCCTGAGCGTGTTTCACGACACAACATAGAGAAGTTGAGGCAATGTGTTCGCAATGGGCCCAACAAATACCCTGGTGCGAAGTATATCAGGCATCCTGATGGTACCGAGATGTAAGTAGGATTGTAAATTCCAATTTCTTCTCAATCCTATTTGTATATGATGATTTTGAAATTTTTTTGGTTCATTTGCAATTTTGCAGTTCGTTAATGTACTCTAGTAGAAAGCGTCATGCTGATGAATTGAAATATGGCTACATAGTTGATCGTCATTTGGAAGATGGAGATGCTGTTCTATTTAATAGACAACCAAGTTTACATCGAATGTCTATCATGTGCCATCGGGTGACTGATTATTACTCAAAAAATTGTTTTTAGTGTCTAATTATGTTGATATTAACATTTTCTTTGGGTGTAGGCAAGGATTATGCCATGGCGCACATTGAGATTTAATGAATCTGTTTGCAATCCCTACAACGCTGATTTTGATGGTGATGAGATGAATATGCATGTACCACAAACAGTAGAGGCTCGCACAGAGGCTCTTTTGTTGATGGGGGTAAAATGTTCAGTCAATCAGTGTTCAGTACATTCTTATGTGGCTACAGATATATGTTTTGGTGTCAGCTGCTTGATCAAATAGTTTCAATCTCCTTTTCTCAGTCCTGGCTAATATTGCAATGGTTTCAATACCTTATGGGAAGAGTTGATTTGTTCTTTGTCTTAAGTTTTTCTTGTTTGTGTTTTATTTGCCAAGTATTTTGTGAACTGTTCAATTTCTTTCATTTGGATAAACTCATAACCTTTATATCCAATATATTTTTGGATTCCAATTTCCAATACTGCTTTACATGTTATTTTAATCAGCATGAGATCATAAAACTAGTTATATATGTCACTCTTCAATATGTGTGAAATAGACCAACAGGAAAATTGTTAAATATGGCAACATTATCTCCTAATACTCTGCCATTGTTTTAACATACTGCTGATGGTAATGCAGGTCCAAAACAATTTATGCACCCCAAAGAGTGGGGAAATCTTGGTTGCTTCTACACAGGATTTTCTAACATCTTCCTTTCTCATTACAAGGAAGGACACATTTTACGATCGTGCTTCGTTTTCACTTATGTGTTCATACATGGGCGATGCGATGGATCACATTGATTTGCCAACTCCAGCTTTAATTAAGGTTGGTTCATGAACTCCATAATTCTTGTTTGATCAAGTTTCTAGAATGAAATGCATTTCTATATTATTGCTCTCTTCCTTATCCCATTCTTAGGGGTTAATTTGTTTTCAGATTTAGAAAAAAGACAATAAAATTTGTTTTGTTGCTTTTGCAGCCAGTTGAGCTTTGGACTGGAAAACAATTATTTGGTGTGCTTCTACGTCCATATAGTAAAATGAGAGTTTACTTAAACCTTACTCTTAAGGAGAAGAGTTACCCGAGAGAAAAAGGTCTAGAAAAAGGTCTAGAAACAATGTGCCCAAGTGATGGGTTTGTTTACTTCCGCAACAGTGAGCTGATAAGTGGGCAACTTGGAAAGGCCACACTAGGTGAATTTCCAATTTTTATTCTATACTAATCTTATATTACTTTTTTGGGTTAAAGATGCCCTTTTTTACTTTTTACTTTTTACTTTTTACTTCATGTTGAAGTAAGGAGGTAAGTCATAGGTAAAGCCCATTGCATAATTGCGTTCAGTGCTGTAAGCACCAGCTTATTGTGTTTATGAAAAATAAAAATGAGAATTTGTCTTACCATTTATGTCAACAATATCGAGAAGGTTGTCATTGAAATGTTCATTATACTTGTTAAATAGGGAAAAAATTAACTTAAACTATGAATGTGTATTTTGTGAAATGGGCAATAGGAAATGGAAACAAGGATGGACTTTATTCTGTGCTGCTAAGGGACTATAACACACATGGTGCTGCAATATGTATGAATCGGCTTGCAAAGTTGAGGTATGTTTATGGCATTTCTAACAGCTTCTCAGCGTTTTCCTTGCATATTTTCACATCTATACACGCCCTTTTGATGAGATTTGTTTCCTATGCACTTCACATCTTTTCTTTTTTCTTATTGCAAATTTTGTCACACATTTTTCATTCTAAATTTGTGTCGTTTCATTCTTTTCTAGTCTACCAAACTTGCTTCAACACATAGTGTTGGATTCTTATGCTCATCCGTATTTATTTGGCCCCTGCATTACTTAAGTATATTTATTTGAACCATTTTTTCTTCTGCTAAACCACCAGATGGTATAACTGTTACTTGTTCACTCGTTACTTTGATTTCATTATATCTTGCTATATTCAGTTAACTGAAAAGGTTATTTATCTTCGCACAATTCCTGCTGTTGCATTATGACAGTGCTCGTTGGATAGGGAATCATGGATTTTCAATTGGCATCGATGATGTCCAACCAGGAAAGGAGTTAGTTGAAAAGAAGACAATGGAAATAGAGAAGGGGTATGGGATATGTGAAGCGTATATAGCTTCATTTAACAAGGGGGAACTTGAGGAACAACCTGGCTGTGATGCTGCACAGACACTTGAAGCCAATATAACAAAGGAACTGAATGCTATCCGAGTGAAAACTGGGCAAGTAAGATCTTTTTGCAATCATTTTGTTTGTGCTTTGATGGAACCATCCTCATCCTAATTACTGAAGAAAGAAAGGGAATGCATAGTAGCCATTTATAAGTTATAACTATTCATTAGCTACTGATCCTGCATTCCTGCAATTAACATGGCATTATTTTTCCTTTAGCTTTCTGGTTTAACCTTTAGTCACCTGGATAACATTTCAAAGTTTTAGACTCAGCTTTTCCCAGTTAGATCTGTGTCCATTTAATGAAAGGACCTGAAAAGAAGACACATGAATGAAGGACAAATTCAATTGGATTGCAGGGTCAGGATGTCTTTTTGATTGTAGTAAACATGAAAAATTCAGAATTCTATACACTCTGTTCAGGTGTGGAGCTAGGACTCCTGGGATCATGGAGTCAGGAATTAATGTATGTAGAAATGAAATTCAATTTGTTCATGTATAGAACAATCAAAATAATGTTAGGGAACACAAAGATTTCAAAAGTTCAAAATTCTGAATTAATTTTCAATTTGTTTGACAACATAATTTGCTATTTAGAACTTCAGATCCTATTGATAGGTACAGTAACAGCTAGGGCATTGGAATGGAACCTTTTGGGTATCTAGTACACAATGTAGTTGTATACTTGCATCTAGAAGATTAATTACATTAGTATCTGATCTGAAAATATTAGATCACTGTTAAATTGAGCCTAAAATTATGGCAATTGAAAAATACTAAATTTAGGTCTAGCTTGTCAGACTTATTGTTATCATGTGTGTTAATATATAACCTTATTCTTATAAACTAAGATTGGGCTATAATGCACATGGCCTAAACCACACTAAAAGATTGAATCCAACCTATTAGCTAGTCTAACCCATGGCCTTATAAAGGCATATATTCTCTCTTATTTTATCAATGGGACTCTTAACACTCCCCTCAAGTGGACAACCAGGCCATTTTGAATCTAACTAGTTGACCACTTGAAATTGGACTGGACCTTCCCCTGAAACAGAAGCTCTGGACGTCACCAATACCCATAACGGGGTGAACACTTATCAAATTAATATGCAAATGTAATAGTTTTTTAAAATTTATTTACTAGGTTAGATAAATATGTGAGGTTGAAGTTCATAAGTAAGAAGATGGTAAATTACCAGTTAAATTTTGAATACATTTGTATTTGAAATTTTAGAAAACATGAAAGAAGTGTTTTCCAAATTGCTTTGTTATGTTGGAAGACCATTTTTTTAATTTCCATTTCCTAATTCTGAAAATAGTTTATTTTGAACCAAATAAAATTCTGTTTTCCATTTTTCCAAGAAAAAAAAAAGATGAAAAAATTTCCGTTTACTAAATACACTCTAATATTTTCTAATTTGTAATGAAAATTTCAAAATATTAAATATAGTTTCTCAAATTTGAGTTTGTGCAACTGGTAATTTGGCGCTGCTTCTCTCTATTCTGAAAGTTGAACCTTTTAAAGGCAAAGACTCTATAAGCCATACAGTGTGTATATGTTTTCTGAGTTTGCTTGTGTTATGAGGAAATAGGTATATTAGCCTTTTTAACCCTTTTTGTGCAGGTGTGCACTAATACACTACATTGGAGGAATAGCCCCTTAATTATGTCACAATGTGGTTCAAAAGGCTCAGATATCAATATTAGTCAGATGGTTGCATGTGTCGGCCAGCAATCTGTTGGGGGTTGTCGTGCTCCAAATGGATTCATGGACCGGAGTCTTCCTCATTTTCCTACAAAATCAATATTTCCAGCTGTAAGTTCTTTATGTTTTTTTTTTTTTTTAAAAAAATGTTATATTTGCTTTCTAAATGGTAGACTGTCAAATCCTAATTCTGGCACTATGTTTAACTAGAACACCATATCAACTTGGTGCTTGTTATTTCCATGTTGGTACCAAAAATAAAGATCGAGTTAAAGTGAGCTCTTTTTTTCTAGCAAAGTCAGAGTTGATCCTGATTGTTACTGAATAGTTGAATGGACAACCGCAATTTCAAAAGTTGATTACTTGTGGGTATATTATTTAATTCGTATTTCAAGTGTGAAAAAAAAGAAAGATGAACATATATGTATATTTCTTATTTCTGCTTATAATATTGAAATTAAGGGATTCAAGGCGTGGTGGATGGCGAATAACCACCATCAAACAGTGAAGCAAAAGTTAAGATATGAAAACCAGAGAAAGAATGAACATATTGATTATATTAATAATGTTATAATACATACGTCCTGAGAATGATACACATTTTTTATATATGAATATGTTATGAGCTATGTATAGGTGAAGGTTAAAGTGGATAGATAGGTGAGGGTGGAAGTTTAAAGGTTGCACTTGTGATACAAAGCTATCTGTGGATTTAATGTGGTAGGTTTTACTGGGTACACAATATTATCTTGGACTTATCATTAGATCAACACATGGTCTTTCATGGTCTTTCATCATCTTTTTCTTTATCCAAAAGAGTTTTTTTTTTTTTTTTTTTTTTTTTTTTGAAAATTATCAAAAGAGTTAATTGCTTGGATTGCAATTTGAGTTGAGTGGATTTGCTTTTGACATTCTGCTGTTTGTTTGACCTTAAAATTTGAGGATGCCAACTTGCATTGTGTATTTAGTTCATTTAAATGGAAACACTGAATAGGCTTCAAACCCTCCTAAATTATTTGATCTGAATTCATTTAATCTGATCGTGTTATCTTTCTTTTTGTTATGTGAAGAAATGAAGATTAAGCTGAATGTATGTAACAATGTATAGTCTAACATCAATTACATATGATAGTTTTAGTTCTGAATTTTATCCATATGATTGTAAATTCAGGCTAAAGGATTCGTCGCCAGTTCATTTTATGATGGTTTAAGTGCTACTGAGTTTTTTTTCCACACTATGGGTGGAAGAGAAGGCCTTGTAGACACAGCGGTAATGCTTTTAATCATTGTCTTATTTCAGTAGTTAATGATGCTAATTTGTATTAATCTGATTTTAAAAAAAAAAATTATTTTGACAGATTATGTTTTACCGGTTTACCCTACTAAACATCTAGACCGATATTTAATCATTTTCAAACTTTCTTATTTATACAGGTTAAAACTGCTGACACAGGGTATATGTCTCGGCGGCTTATGAAGGCTCTGGAGGATCTTTCAATTTTGTACGACAGAACCGTGCGAAATGCAAGTTCATGCATAGTGCAATTTGAGTATGGTGATGATGGTATGGACCCTGCACAGATGGAAGAGAAAGAAGGGCATCCTCTGAACTTTAATAGATTATTTATGAAAGTTAAGGTAGAAGCTTCAATTTTTATGATCTCTTCTCAATTACATATATTTCCAGGTTGAGTGCAATCTTGATTCATTTATTTTGACAGGCAACATGTCCTCCCGGAGAGGAAAAGAGTCTGTCATCATCAGAAATCCAACAGATGGTGCATAAAAGGCTTTCAGAACATGATACGACTCCAGATGGGGGGTGCTCAGCGGCCTTCTGCAATTCATTAAAAGAATTCATTGAAAACAACTGTGTAGCAAGCTTAGAGAAAACACGGAAAGATCTCAAACTTGATGGGGAACATAATGCAGGGGAGGATCTTGATGCTCTTGAAAGTATCACTTTAAATATATCAGGTGTAACAAGAAAGCAACTACAGGTATATTTTTCACCAATATACCATGTTTGTTAGCATAATGTGTATTATATATTTTCAAAGATAGCCCCTAGCTTTAATGCATTTGAAGTTGAATGATGATCATTATCCTTTAGGTTTTTCAAAGTTGCTTTCATACTTCAAACATAAATTCCATGTGGTTGTAGACTTTTGCCCTAGCTAGGTGACGTACATAATATAACTATTTGCTCAATAACATTATTTTTTGATGAGGCACTTTTGGCTGCCTTCTGCATTTTCAGTGCATGCATCTGAGCTTTATACACCTGATTTTAGACCGGAGATATTTGTGTCAGGAAAAGATATCTTGGCCAAGTCATTGGACATTGTTGGTACTACTACACATTAAGACGTATTATGAAATTAGATTTAGTGTCTTTGGTATACAATTTATATGGAGTAATTAAGAGTGAAGCACTCGCTCACATATTAGTTAAAAAATAACATAGTAGCTTGCATTTTAATGGCTGGTCAATTTTTACATTCACGGGGCACTTCCCTTTGTGTCAAAAAGGTTTTATTTTGAACTTTTAATTTCATTATTTGAGTCTACATTGATATTGCAATTTGAGGAGGTACATTATCCACTAGAGTGAATGTTCATCACACTTTTATGAATATTCATTAGTATGTGGTTCATTGCCTTTAAAAAAAATTCTGTCATTGTTGTGTTCTTTGCATTTCAAGTATTCTTCCCTTCTGCAAATAATAGTCATCAAGGCTAGAGATCGAAAATAGGTACTAATTTTCTGTGATCTTCCCTCAAAATAGGTAGAGAACTCCTTAAAGGACTTAAGTAACCAGAACAGATTGGAAATCTAAGACTAGTTGTGATATTATTCTTTTAGTCATATGTAACAACGATGGACTCAAGAAAAGTAGAATCATGACTCTTCAGGAACCTATGAAACAAATAAGAAGCATATTATTATTATTACTTTTGAACATTATGCCTTTTGAATTTATCAAGTAGATGCCCTAATGCTTATGAAATCTACCTGCTGACAATCTGGAACTCTGCCTTCTGGATTTTGGGTTGAAAGTATCATGTAAAGTTATCTGGACTTGAATAATACATTTTGTTCTGTATCCTGTGTCAGAAGAATTATGCTTGTAGATATTGGTGCTTGCTGTTATCTGCTAATCTATTTTTGTACAGCTGTAACAAGGTCACTGCTTTATGTGTTGCTTGCTATGATGCAATATGCCCTGATTCTCAAAAACAGCTTGATGTGTTTCCAATGCCATAGGTTTTCCTAGAGACCTGCATCTCTCGTTATCATGCAAAGAAATTAGAAGACGGGACTTCAATCGGTGCAATAGGAGCTCAGAGTATTGGAGAACCAGGGACGCAGATGACATTAAAAACTTTCCACTTTGCTGGTGTTGCAAGCATGAGTATCCTTGTTTCGATTTGTGTTGGGTTTTGCTCCAATTTAGTTGGTTTCTTGGCCAACTGAATCGTTATTAGTAGTCATGATTGTATTTTTTTTTTCTTTAGAATGTTTCTTTAACACCTTTTCAGATGTTACACTCGGTGTTCCTCGCATAAAAGAAATTATAAATGCAGCCAAAAGGATCAGCACACCTATTATTGAAGCAAAACTTTCATGTGATGATGATCTAGATTTTGCTAAAATAGTGAAGTGTCGTATTGAAAATACTCTTCTTGGTCAGGTAGTCATCTTATTCTCCATCTTTTAAATAATAATAACTATGCAAAAGTGCAGCTATTGATTCTCTAACTACTTATTGGTATTATCAACAGCCTTAGTAAAGTTATTTTATCATTAGAGATTTAGAGACACTCTATGCTTTTTTGTTAGTGGTGATGTTTTTAAGATAATAATTTAGGCTAGGCTCTTTACCATAAAACACACAACACCAAGAAACAAAGGAAAAAGATGGAAAGTTCATTTTTCAACAGTTTCTGGGTTGGATGTTAAACTTCCCTAGAATGCTTTTCTAAAATTCTGTTTCTGGTGTGTCGTATAATCTCGATCCCCCCTTCCTCTAGTTGGTAATGAAAATAACATTAACTTATCTTGTCTTAATGTGTTTTATGCCATTGTTAGTTTGTTCAGACTCCTTAACAATATTTTGTCTATGTTACTGCATAGACCCTCTTTCTTTATTATTATTATTATTATTATTATTATTATTATTATTATTATTATTTTCATGAGAAGATTTCCAACCACCTCGCTAGTATGTTGGTTATTACTAAGCTGATCTGTTACTTCATTTTCCTTTGTAGGTTGCCAAGAGTATTAAGATAGTGATGGCTGCGAGAGTAGCATCCATAGTTATAGTTCTTGATTTGGAAGCAATTCAAACTTCATTTCTTTCCATAGATGCTTATATTGTTAAGGAATCAATTTTGCAGACTAAAAATATTAAGTTGAAGGAACAGGTAGGATATGCTTCAATTCATTTAATTTCTTCTATTCAACTTGTGGCACCTCAATGTTAAAATTTGCGTTTTCCTTCAGCACATCAAGGTTTTAGATCCTAAAAAGCTGGAAGTTATCCCTCATGCTGATCGAAGTAAACTTCATTTTGAACTCCACCGTCTCAAAAATAAGCTTCCTGGGGTTGTTGTGAAGGTAATTCAATGGCACAATTAGAAATTTCATAAATTTTTATTTTATAGTCCAACACAATTGTGACTGGTTTCTTGATCTGCTCAATTGTGTGGATTCACAACAGTTATTTTATTTTCCTCACCAGGGTATCAACACTGTTGGACGTGCTGTGATCAACAAAGCCGAAAAGGAAAAGGAAATGGAAACGGAAAAGGAAAAGTACAACTTGCTTGTGGAAGGGTATTGCCAATTTACCTTTTCTAGTGAAACTTTCAAATTACAAGCAATTGTTATATTATCTGATGTACACAACTTTGTCATGGTGTCTTTATTAATCTTTGCTTAGAAAAGAACCTCTCTAGTGTTTCTTACAGAGTCTATTTCCTGCATGCGAATCACTTGATTAACATCTTTCCAAGGATAACTGAATGACAGTTTTGCATTCTGTATCTTCTATGAACATTATTCTTTTCTGTTCTGCTTGATTGGGATATATATAGTATTTGAGAAAAGTTTGGATTTCCCAAGTGATTCAACCTAAACCAAGTTTCATAACTTTGATATATTCTAATAAACCTCAGTGAACCCTTTTGAGGTGGTTTGGTTAATCAAGAATATGACTGAAACCATGATTTGCCTCCCTAGCTTAACTGTACAGCAATTGGATTCCCAAGTCGGGGGACATTGGCTAATGCTTTATATATATTTGAATAGTACACAAGTTGCACATATAGGTAATAGGGATGATGATTATTATGGAAGATGCTACATAATATATATATATATAGGCTAATATTCAAGTGCATCTACATAGGGTAGCTTGTGTGCATTCATGCTGGGGAATTGCACACAATCTAGTCTGTGTGCATTCGTGTAGTAGCTTGTGTGCATTTATGAAGAGTCTCACGGGATTCACGGGAAGAGGTGGTCTCATTTGATTATTACTCTTTCTATATATATATATGGCTTTCATTTTGGGAGATTGCTTTGAAACAAAATTTGGTTCAAGTATCTAGAATGCAGTTAAATGGCAGAGAAAGTGTATCTGGCCTCTAATATGAATGTTACTTCTCATGATAAAAGTTAGTTTCCCCTAATATTTAGTCATGTTTCGTAGGACTGGTCTTCTAGCTGTTATGGGCACAGAAGGAGTTGTTGGACGTCATACAAAAACCAATCACATCATGGAAGTGAATCAAGTACTTGGAATTGAAGCCGCAAGAAGGCGTATAATTGAACAGATTAAGGATATCATGTCAGACTATAAGATGACTATAGATTTACGTCACATGATGCTTCTAGCAGATCTAATGACTTTTAAGGTATTGATACCAGAAACTTGCATAATTTTCAGTGTTTATCCAGTTTAACATAACAAAGGGTTCTTGCAATTCATTCATAACTCTTAATGTTTCAGGGTGAAGTATTAGGAATTACTAGATTTGGTATGCAGAAGATGAAAGACAGTGTATTGACATTAGCCTCCTTTGAGAAGACTGCTGATCACCTTTTCAATGCTTCTGTAAGTGGGCGGGATGACAAAATTGAAGGAGTCGGTGAATGCATCATTATGGGCATACCAATGGACATGGGCACAGGGATGTTTAAAGTTATGCAAAGGTAAGTGTTTGGCATCTATGGTTGTAAACACAAATGGGTCAATTTTTTTTTTCTTGAATAGTATGGACTATTAGTAGATCAACCTACTAAAGTACAAAGACCAACGCCCCCACTGGGGATCGAACTTGTGACCTCTCACTTAGAAGGGCCACAGCTACGCCGCTTGACCACAAGATCTTTGGCAAAAATGGGTCAATTTATTTGTTCTAACATTCATCAGTTATGTTTTTTCTTTATCAAAATTTATAAATGTCCATGCATGCTGTTGCAAAATTCGTTGCAAGGAAATATATCAGAGTTATTTTCACTTTTGGTCCCACGAGTATGGGACCATTTCTACATTTGGTCCCTGACTATTAAAATTTTCATATTTGGTCCCACGACTTTTAAATCTCTACCACATTTGGTCCTTCCGATCACATTCCGGTCACCGGCAACTATTTTCCGGCGAATGAATTAAGTCAAGGACAATTTTGTCATTTCATTTTTTAAATTTAAAAAAAAAAACCATATTAGTGGTTTTCTTCTTCTTCTTCGTTCGAACCTGGCACGCGAACCATGGACGCCGGCTAGGGAGGAGCGAAGTCGCCACTGCCACGCCAAGCTGTCACCACCGTCGCCGCCGCACCAAGCCACTGCCACCGGCATCGCTGCACCGAGCCATGTTCGCCACTGCATCCCTCTCTCTCCCTCTCGTGCCGAACGAAGAAGAAGAAGACCAGCTACTCCCGGCATCTCTCTCTTTTTCTCGTCGGTGCCAAACGAAGACGAAGAAGAAGACCAGCTGCTCCCCCCGCTCTCTCTCTCTCTCTCCGTCGGTGGTACCTGTAGGAAAAAGACGAAGATGGTGAACTCCCCCCTTGCTCTCTCTCTCACGCCAACGAAGGTCCATGGTTCGCGTGCCAGCTGGGTCAAACGAAGAAGAAGAAAACCACTAATATGTTTTTTTTTAAAAAATTAAATTAAAAAAATGAAATGACAAAATTGTCCTTGACTTAATTCATTCGTCGGAAAATAGTTGCCGGTGATCGGAATGTGGCCGGAATTTGATCGAAAGGATCAAATGTGGTAGGGATTTAAAAGTCGTGAGACCAAATGTGGAAATGGTCCCATACTCGTGGGACCAAAAGTGGAAATAACTCAAATATATCATATTTTAAACTACTTTCTGTCATTTTTATTTATTTATTCTTGAAATTGGTTTTGATTATTATTTTATGGATACTTGTATGTTTCAAGTAGCTCTAAGTAGTGATAGTACATACATAACATCCATCCCCATGGTGTTTGATCACTCTCTTTCTCCTTTCTGCAGCAACACTTCTCATCCAGTTGAGCTGAATTATGGAAAAGAATCAATTATCCCCAGAGACTGACTAGGTACCAATTTTCACCATGATTTAACTCTTCAATAGGTCGTCGGTCTTCAAAATGACAAAGGAAGGGTTTATGTTTGTGGAAAGGTAAAGTCAATTGTTCCATGTTCCTACTGATGCTGACATATGCTTGTTTGCATTACGGTTCTCAACAATCAGAATATTTTAGAACATGAATGTGAAGGAATACTACTGCATTGTTATATCAGATTGTCTCTAGTCTCAATATGTGAGGTATAAGTGATATGATTTCACTGTTTTCATACTAAACAGATATCAACAGAGAAAGAGAATGGATGTGAGGCAGTAAAGTGCTCAGGCTCATCAGGATGGTACATCAACGAAAAAATATAGCCGAACACTGCTCTCTTCTGCTCGCTATGTGGATAACATTAAAAAAGGGATAGGCGAAGGTTGGCTCCCAATTTTGCATCCAAAATGTTGCTTAGTTTTAGTGCATAGCCTAACCATTTTAACTTGCACATAACCATTTTGCATAGAGTAGTTTGGTACAGTTGAAAAAATAGTGGAGCAAGGGCACTTATCTTTTGTTCAAAGTTAATTTGAACCAAATGAATTATTTGTGTTAAGAATGAGTATACCATAAATAAAGTGAAGAGTAGTATGAAATACAAAATAGATTTAAAATAATAGAGAGAGATTAGAAGGTGGTTTTGGGTTCAGAGAAATTGAAAACCAACATAAATAAATGAAGATTGTGTTTGAGTTGGAAAGGGTAAAAAAGAGCCAAATGGAGGGGAGAAAAAATAGTGAAGAGTTTCCCATAGATAATTGTTTTTTTTTTTATATATACTACAGTACGTCGCTCCCATGTGGAAGGGAGTGAGTTCGAGTCTCAGTGGAGGCATCTGTTGACTCTTTGTGCTTCAGTAGGTTGAGAAAGTAGGTATGAACAGATACTACAATGTAACTGAGTCAGTAGAACTCAAAAAAAAAAAAAAAATACTACAGTACGTCAATAACCATCGTGACTTATTAGTAATCTGAGTTTCGTATTACTGTCGAACTTTTGAGATATAAGATGTCAATTTTTTCATGTTGCTTTTATGAGAAATTCATTAAAAAGAAAGTTTTTTTTTTTTAACAGAAACCTTGGACTTTATTTCATCAACTCAAAAAAAGTTTATACATGTGACCCAAAAGTGGCCACTAAAACGACCATTTCGGCCATACACATTAGATATCCCTCCTCTATCCTCTATAATATAATATAATATAATATGTAAATTTATTATATTAGCTTAGTAAAGAATCATTTATTATATTAATAAATATTATATGTCTTAGCAGGCCTTCTTTAACTAGAACTGCATGTTTGGTACGCGGAATAGGCCTCGAATGGCATAGCATTCACGGGAATAGGCCTATTCCTTTATTTGGTAATGCTTTTTATTCCCACGAACATTGTTCCTAGGAATGAGCTATTACTCTTGCAAGGGTAATAGCTATTACCAGACCCCCTTTGGTATTAACCTATTTCTGAGTTCTCAGGAATCGATAAATTTTCTTATTTATTATTTACCCTTAATTAAACTTAAAATATATTTAGATCACAACACTTTTGAATCAAATTTATTTTTTTGTAAAAATATTATTTTCGTTATTATTTTCGTAGTAATATTTCGTTTATATTGTTTTTATGTATTTATATATTTTTGTTAAATATTTATACATATATTTTATATTATTAAACACAAATAATATCATCTCATCAAGACGATTAAAACAAGATTAATATTTAATATAGATTAATTAAATATTATACAAATAATCAAGTGTTGGTATAATTTTTTAAATTTTATACCAAAAAATAAATAACTCTATCCAAATAATTCACAATATACACATTTAAATAAATAAATATAAAAACGAAATGTAATCTAGGTACAGGAAGACTCCTTGAAATTAGTACTGTCAAAGAGGGCCGGCCTGCCCCACCGCGGGCCAAATTTCTGGCAGGCTTTTGCGGACCGGCCCGTTAGGCCCGCGGGCCAAAATTTGTGTAACCCTAACCCGCCCTGCGCGGGTTCGCGGGCCGACAGGCGGGCTTTTCATCTTCCTCTTTTTTTTAAAAAAAAATAGTAATATATATATATATATATATATATATATATATATATATATATATATATATATTTTTTTTAAAAAAAAACTTTTTTTACTTAGCCCGCGGGCCGCGGGTTAATTTTGGCCCGCCCCATTAGGCCCCCATTTTCGCGGGCCTATTTTTTCATGACCCTAACCCGCCCCACCGCGGGGCGAGTGTGGGCCAGCCCGCGGGCTTTGGTCCACTTTGACAGCCCTACTTGAAATAAGGAGATACACACATCTCAAACCAACTTCCTGAAGACTTCATAATCTCATTTTCTAAGTATTAATAAATGTTCTTTAAAAATTTTTGTTATTTATATGAATATTTTATTTCATAATTTATAGATCATTTTATTAATATTGTAATTGCTATGGAATAATATTATATAAAAATCTTATGTAATAATAATAATAGTAGTAAATTTTGTATAAGGGTATTTATGTCTTTTAAATATATATTCCATTTTTATTCCTTTAACCAACTAAATGTTGGAATACAATTCCTAAAGTCTATTCTTTCAGCGAACCAAACAATAGAATACAATTCATGTTCTATTCCTTACTTATTCCATTCCTTATGGAATAACATTCCTATTCCCTCCAAATCCATTCCGTGAACCAAACGTGCTGGAAGTTCTTTTAACCAGAATAAGATCGTATGTGAATATATGGGTGGGCAATAAGGTTTGATTTTCCCGAACAATCGAACAGTAATGAGTTCTTGTATATCGAATGATTCAGTAAAAAATTGAAACGAATCGAATTGTTCAGTAAAAAATCAAACTGAACCGAATGCGACTTTATGACACTCAAAATGAAAATACTATATATATGGGAGTGAAACATTGGTGTTCATGATTATGGTCATGTGTTATTTATTTGAGTGATTTCTTTTCCCTTCTATTTCCGTTATTTCTAATTTTGCTAGTTAATTTGGATTTGAACAAAAAAGTTTGCTACATTATATAAAGAACTTATGAAAGTGAGAATTGAAAGTCTCATTAAATGAGTTTGATTGAACCAATGGATGCATAATAGATTTTTAATCCTAAATTATTAGTAAAAATAAATAATTGATTAATTAATTAGTTGTGCTAGATCAGAATACTATGAAATAATGTGAATTGAGGTTCTTAAACCGTACCGGATATCGAACTGAACCAATTATGAATCGAAACTGAATTACAATGTTAAATCAAATTGTTTCATTTTTTAAGAACCGAACAAACCGAAATTGAAAAAAAAACTGAATCGAATACTGATACGCCCTACCTTACGTGAATATCTTATGATGCTTCAATCCTTCTAAGAATATATTTTGATATCATAATCCCTGTGGGAAAATCTTTTCCATTTCTAGGGTTATAAATCTACTATACTAATAAGAGCCAAAGAGAGTTAGATCTAAAATGCGTAGAAAAAATGGCGGTCAAATTATTTAATCAAATGGATGGTTCAGATGAATTATTTAATCAAATAGATGGTTAAGATAATTCAAATTAATATAATTAATAGAGATTACCTAATTTAACCTTACTTTTATGATTATCCGTTAAGTTTTTCGTTCAATATCATCTTCTCCGTTAATATTCCGTTAACTTTTAACTTACCCATTAATTTCTATAAGAAAGGTCTTAGGTTCGAACCTCATCTCAATCAAATTTGACATAATTAAGTTTCTCACTCTATTTTACTCTTATTAAATTAAATAAATTAGTAGCTACAACAAAAAATGATACATATGTATTTCTTTAATTTAGAATTATGTGTCTACAATACCTTTATTTGAAAAAATTATTCATTGTCAAAAAATTAAATTAAATAAGAGAAATAATTTCATTAGTTATACTGTTTTTATTTTCTCTCATGCAAAGATTCTTTACATTCAAATTTATGAATTGATATTCATTACATTGTCCATTATCTTATTTTTACAATATCTTGTAATTAAATATCAAAGTTATAGTATAAAATAATGTTATATATTTATTTACCAAGTATTTTATTAAAACCATGAAAAATTTTTTTAAAATAATTTGAAACTAATTATATTAACTACTTGGGGATTGGTTGACAAAGAGAGTGCTCAAATAATAACCCAACAAATTGAAGCGGAATCACTCTATTTTACTCTTATTGAATTAAATAAATTAGTAGTTACACCAAAAAATGATACATATGTATTTCTTTAATACCATGAAAAAATAAAAAAGAATAGTTTGAAACCAATCATATTAACTACTTTGGGGATTTGTTGACAATGAAAGTACTCAAATACCCCATTACCCAGCAAATTGAAGTAAGAAACTGCCTTTAAATAACTTTGGAATACATAATATTTTAAATTTTTAGATTTTTATTAATTTATTTAATCTTTTTTTCTTAAACTAGGGATTTCTTTATCCATAATAACGCATTCAACAATAATGGTTGAACCAAATGAACCCCAAGCAGAACACCTAAAGGAAAGTACATAGCTCAGATATCATAATCTTATTGCATGACGTTGTCATCTATGCTACCAACAATAACCGAATTGCAAATAACACACTACCAACAAAAAGGAAGAGAACAACTAGTAAAGATGAAGATCGACAATGACAATGTTACTCAAAAGAGAATTAAGAACACTTAGAAAAATTCAAATTAAAAGTACTATTTATTTAGACAATCATTTTTAGATCGAATATTTAGACTATCGATTTTACAAGGTTGCAAACATTTATTTTAGTAATAATTATAATGAATTTTCTAAATTATCTTGGTTCATATACTTTGAGTTAGATATTTAAATAAAAAAATTCGACATTCAATTACCCATGTATAAACTTCTCCTATATAATCTTGCATTGATATATACTTTCAAATATTTATTTAAATATAAACATCGGGCATTAACCCATTCGCGCAATGCGCGTATAAAACTAGTATCAAAATAAGGGACAAATCATTTGTCAACCAATATATTTCAACATTATACTCATTTGATAAATTACCATGTCCACTCAAAAGATTACTATTATTAGGACTCTATGTATTTGAATCATGACTCCCTATTCTAGGCTTCCTGTGATTATCCTATTCTAGTATTTCTGAGATTCTCTCATTATATATATCATTGTAATCTGTATCTTTGAATTATCTTATTCAATACAATTCATTCAGTTCTCATCTGATATCAGTTAGCTAGGGTTTCTGTAAAAAAAAAAAAAAGTTGTCAATTCCTACTGCCCTGCGGCCAACCACAAGCTACGTCTTCATAGAAGGATTTTCATTAAATTTCTAGTTTTCGCTTTTGATTTTGCAATGCACTTATGGAGTAAAATAGCAAATTCAGAGGATAAGGGAGGTAAAGAGGGAAGAAATTAGGGTTCAAGGGCGAGAGAAGAGATAGGAGAAAAGGAATTATCATAAATCTTAGCATAATCCACCACATTGCACCAAAAATCCTTAAATACAATCCAAAAGCTAATGCTAAAATACTGTATAATACTGCAAAAATACAGTTGATTGCTTAATAGACTCAACGACGAGGAAGCTGATGGAAACGACGTCGTCCGAAGGTTATTCAACTGCTATCAACAACCCCTTCAAACGGCGGCGTTTTGGCCTAGGCAATCAACTGCCAATAACGGTCGTTTCACACGATGCCGTATTGGACTTCTCCTTCTTTAACTCCTAGTTTCATTTCTCTGGTTCATTACATCCCCCCCAATTACCTGATCCTTGTCCCCAAGGATCATGGGTATAGACTCTTGATGTGATAATAATCCTCCAATGTAGCCCCCTCTTCTGGTAAATTGGCCCACTAAACAAGGATATGTGTTACTGTTTTATTGTCCCTTTTTACCAACCGTTTGCCTAGGATAGCCACTGGCTCAGTTCTGATCTGTCCATCTGTACTTACCACTGGAGGATCCAGTTGAGCCACTCCCCCATTACCCACCTTCCTCTTAAGCTGAGAGACATGGAAGACTTGATGCAACAGGGTTCCAAGAGGTAGCTGCAGTCTATAAGCCACCTCCCCAATTTTCTCAATGACCCTATAGGGTCCATAATACTTGGAGGAGAGCTTGAGGTTACTCCTAATGGCTAGGGTAACCTGCCTGTAGGGCTGCACCTTAAGGTAGACCCAATCCCCAACTTCTAGTGTCCTTTCACTCCTTCCCTTATAAGCTTGGAGTTTCATTCTGTTTAGGGCTTGCTTAAGGTTCTCTTTCAATGCTGCTAGCACAGTGTTTCTCTTAGTGAGCCATGAGACCCCTCTGTCAATTGTGTTCAGGCTGCAGCCCATGAGAGGAGGAGCATAACCATAGAGGGTCTGGAATGGAGTGTACTGTAGGCCTAAGTGATAGTTGGTGTTATATCACCACTCAGCCAAGTGTAGCTATCCCTCCCAAAACTTAGGCCTCTGGAAAACCATGCATCTCAGATATCCTTCCACACACTTGTTCACCCTCTCTGTTTGTCCATCTGTTTGTGGGTGGTAAGCAATAGAGAGGTTGAGCTTGACCTGCATCTTCTTGAACAAGGTTTGCCATAGCTTACTAGTAAAGACCATGTCTCTGTTAGAGACTATGCTTCTAGGCAGCCCATGTAACTTATACACATGTTCCATAAAAAGCTCAGCTACAGTTTCTACAGTGTAGGTGTGTGCCAAGGAAATGAAGTGGCCATACTTGGTTAGTCTATCCACCACCACCAATATGACTTCTTTTCTATTAGACTTAGGAAGACCTTCTATGAAATCTATAGAAATACACTGCCAGGATTCTTCTTGGATGTTTAAAGGTTGTAGAAGCCCATGGCTGGCAACATTTTCATGCTTGCATTTTTGACATACATCACATCTCTTAACCATGTCAATTACATTTTTTTTCATTCCCTTCTAGTAGAAGAGAGTCTTCAGCCTTTGATATGTTCCAGTTTGGCCAGAATGCCCCCCTATAGCAGACTCATGTAGCTTGAGTATCAAGTCCCCCCTTAAGTTCCCTGAAGACCCCACATACAATATGTTCTTGTATCTCAAAAGGTCTTTTGATACTGACATCAAGTTGTTAACAGTTGGGGCTACCAATGCAGCAGTGAGGTTTTCAGTTGCCCAGTCATCATTGTCATAACTTTTGACGATATCCTCTATCCACTGAGGTTGCAACACAGTAATGGAATGCACAGCAGCCTCAGGCCTCCTTGTTAGAGCTGAGGTGCTGCCAATAGGCCTCCTTGTTAGAGCTAAGGTGTTGCCCAGTCATCAATAGGCCTCCTTGTTAGAGCTGTACACAAGAATATCATCAAAAAAATACTATCACTGTCTTCCTCAATAAGGGTTTAAATACCTGGTTCATCAATGCCTGGAAGGTAGCAGGGGCATTGGTGAGCCCAAAGGGCATTACTCTGAATTCATAGAGCCATTGATGGGTTCTAAATACTGTTTTATACTCTTCCCCAGGCTTCATTCTCACATGGTGATAGCCAGACCTCAAGTCCAGCTTAGAGAAACAGACTGCCCCAGCAAGTTCTGCAAAGAGGTCCTCCACCAATGGTATTGGAAACTTGTTCTTAATAGTGATACTGTTCAATGCCCTATAATCAATGCAGAATCTCCATGAGTTATCCTTTTTAGGGACTAAAAGCACAAGGGAGGCAAAACAAGAGGTGCTAGGGGTAATGATTCCTGCCTCAAGCATCTCATCCACCATCTTCTCAATGATATTCTTCTAGTCAAAGGAATATCTATATGGACCAGTGTTGGTAGGGGTTGCACAAGGAATTAGGGGAATAGAGTGGTCAAGGTTTCTTTGTGGGGGTAGGGTAAAGAGCTCTTGAAACAATTCCTGAAACTCTTGCAACAATAGGGATAGTTCAGGGTGGTTTGTGTGGGCAGTTGTGTGGCATAGGGTGGACAATTCCTCATTTTCAGTGGCAGGTAAGGGTCTGCACTGCACCAAAAACCCCTGGACTCCATCCTTCTTCCACCTCTTGAGTTGTTTCTCAGTGGCACCCTTCACAACATCACTTTCTTAGTCAAACCCCTCAGCAACACCCTTCTCCCATCTTTATGGAAAGAGATACTAGGAGGCATGGTATGGAGTTGGATTGGGGCAAATAAGTCCACCCAATCCATTCCCAATACCATGTCCCACCCTCCTAACCTCAGCAACCTAAAGTCCTTGGTGAAACACTCCTGCTGAATCTGCCACTTGAGGCCATAATAAATGGAGTCACTAATCATCTGTTCACCAATGGCTACTGTAACCAAGAGAAGCTTAGCTTTTTCTGGTTCTCTCTTGAGTTGGCACAACAGTTTTGGGTATAGGAAGCTGTAAGTGCTTTCACTATCCACCAGTATTACAACTAGTTGCGTTTGTATGGTTCCCAGCAGCTTAATGGTGTTAAGGCCTTCACCTCCAATCACAACACAGAGGGTAACATTTGCTTCCTCCTCAACTTCTTCTTGCCTAACCACCTCAGGTGTCTCTACCTCTTCCTGGTCCTCAATAATGTTGAAAGTTGGTCATTTACACCTGTGCCCAGGCTGCCATGGTTCAAAACATTTGAAACACCTCTTGTGCTCTCTTAATTGGTTTCTAAACTGGTTAATGGTGTCTACTGCTGTTAGTGTTGAAGTCGCAAATGGAGTCGCGATAGAATCTGGGTATAATCAGAATAGGTGGAGTGGAATTTGGGTAAGAGTTTAGTTTAGGGTTTTATTTATTTATTTTACTTTTTTTTTAGCTTTAGATATAATAA
The DNA here is from genome assembly GCF_003576645.1 of Ipomoea triloba. Classification (NCBI taxonomy): domain Eukaryota; kingdom Viridiplantae; phylum Streptophyta; class Magnoliopsida; order Solanales; family Convolvulaceae; genus Ipomoea; species Ipomoea triloba. The sequence goes on along the minus strand of NC_044917.1, from coordinate 8,058,525 downwards.
TAATATACATTAAATATATTTTAATTGTAGTACATGTCACCATATGTAAGTTTTTTGTTTTTTTTTTTATTTTTTTTTATTTTTTTAGTCCTCATGGTTGCTTATGTCAGCATTAACCTGGAAGTTAGGTAAAATGGGTCAATTGCACTAATTTAAAGGTTCAATTGGAGGTTTTATAGATTGAGAGTCCAATTGTTGTTTTTGGTATAGTTTGAGCGTCTATTTGACCCTTATCCCTTTATTAAATATTATTTCAATGCCATGGACTCATGTAAAATAATTTATATAACAAATTGGCACCATCAGTTTAGACAAATAACAATTAACTTTTAACAAGCATCAAGGAGTGACACTAAATTATTCACTCATGTGAAAAGTTGTTGGTTTGAGCCTCAGTAAGTAAGTTAATATTAATATGACAATATTAAACCAAATAATTACCATTTATCAAAATTAACTAGTTTTTCTTATGCGCGATGCGCAAAAAATAGGTTCACAATATTAATATTTTATATTAAAATTTTAAATAGTAAATAATAATAATAATAATTATTATTATTATTATTGAAGAAGATAAGAAAATATATAGTGGATGCATGTGTATAGTAACAATAGTGGAAAAGATAACGGAAGTTATAACGGTAGGGGTATGTTTGTCCAAAATATTATGTAGTACAACTTTTATAGCATAATGTACAAAAAAATTTAACGGAAAAAACAGACATGAGGGGTATAACCTTCATCCACATTTATTATGTTTTTAGATTAGATTAGATATGTAATAATATTATATAAGGCAAAAAATTAAATTAAATTGGTAAATAAAAATTAAACAGCGTACAAGGAAGATTGAGTTTTCCAGAGTCGCATCTTTCTTCCATCGCATAGCCGAGCAGCAGCCTCACGGAGCTCTCTTCCTTTTACGCTCTACTCGGACTGAAACCGGCGTTGCTGAAGGGAGAAGACAGAGATCCAACGGCGTTGCTGAAGGGAGAAGACAGAGATCCAACGGCGTTGCTGAAGGGAGTAGAGTCCTCGATTGCTCCGCAGTCCACCCCACAAAAACCCAAAACTAACGCGTCCCCTGCTTCTTGTCAGCTCTTTAATGGGATTTTGTTTTCTCCTCCGGTTCGAGACCAGAATTTAAACGCATATTCTTTCTCTCACCCTTTTAGCATTTTCATGATTTGGATAATCTCTCTATCTTGTTTTTGTGGCTCAAAACCGGGTTAATTATTGATTGTTTGGTAAAGTTTTTGATCTTTGTCAATTTCTGTACCTAAAAAGACTTGATTTTGGAAACAGAAAAAGAAAGAATAGTTTGTTCTTCTTTTGTGCTGAGTTTTTCTTTCTCTAAGGCTAATATTTATCGATCATTGTTACATAGACCATGGTTCACACAACTCTGTAAATCATAAATAAAAAGTATATTATTTTAGAATACATTATTTATGTATTAAAAGTACATTATGTTATATATACAATGAAATAATGTATCTTCAATACAAAAATAATATACTTTTAGTACTAATAAAAATGTACCTTATATTCATGGTCCACACAGCTATGTGAACTATGGTCTACACAATAATTTATCCATATTTAGCATATTGTTATTCTGGTACTTAATTTCACATGAATTAAAAGAAAAAATAAAACAAAACAAGAAGTCCTGTGGGCCGGCCCAAGATGTTAGGGTTCAATAATGTGATTGTATTGCATGAACCTTAGCCCACGGCTTAGCGGGTGGGCCTGCAAAAGCCTACCAGAAATTAAGCGGCAAATTATTGTGTGGACCATAATCAAATGTACATTTTTAATGTACTAAATGTACATTATTTTTGTATTGAATGTACATTATTTTTATAGTACACAAATAATGTACATCCCCTGAATATAATGTACATTATTTTTATACTGAATGTACATTATTTTTATATTGAATGTGCATTATTTAATAGTATGGCTGGTCCACACAATAATGATTGAAATTAAGCGGGGCGGGCCTAATGGGATGAGGAGGCCTGCTTTGAAAGCACTATCGGTAATGCTAGGACTCCTAGGAGGTATATGGGTTGTGCATTGATCTTTGCAATACAATTCGTTTTGTTTTGGCCTTGCTACATTGGGCGTAAGTATTAGTGGAGCGGCAAGGAAGATAGCATTCGGAGAAGAAATTCGACTATGCAATCAGTGTATCTGGTAGATTTGAAACTCAGAATGTTGTATTTGTTAACTAAATATAATTCAATGTAAATGCAATCTTATTTTCAATCAATTTTATCCATTGAACCTTCTTTGATCAATTTACAGTAGTGTTTGGTGCAATGATGTTGGACTGTTTCGTTGAAAAATTATAACTGCATTGCTGCTTATGCTTAGGCTGAACCCTAAGGACACTATACAAGTGATCAACTTCTCAGAGTAGAGGTACCTCCCCACAAACAAGTTGATTGAGGTTAGCAGTGGTCAAGATGATGATGAGGAAAAGTGAAGCAATGCTGTTCACCAAGCAGCCTTACATTGAAGATGTGGGCCCTCGGAAAATGTATGCTTTCTGCTCTTCTCAATTTGAGCATGTTCTTTCTTCCCTTCTTTTTGAGTGTCTTTAAGTTGAGTTTAATCTATATATTTACCCTAATTTCATTGCCATTTTATAGAAAAAGTATTCAGTTTTCAACTTTCTCTGGTTCTGAAGTAATGAAATCAGCTGAAGTGGAAGTCTATCGTGGAGTTTACTATGATGCTTCCAAGAATCCTATTCCCAACGGCCTATTAGACCCTCGCATGGTAATGCTTACTTTTGTGATAAGTATAGGAATGCATTGTCTAAGTTGTAATTATGAGAAGCAAGCTTTAAAACAAAACTATTAGCATTTGGTTTGATAAAAAGCTTGTTACAACTTGGCATGGATGCCATTATTAAACGAAGTCCTCAATGCAACTTTTAACTTGATAGCTAATGAAGCCAATTGTTTTCCTTATATAAAATAATAAATTGTAAGTCCTATTCATTATAACTGCTGTGGGTTTCTTCAATTTGTACTTCATTATGACCTCCATAGCTGTTTGTATTCTTTATTTATTGCTTTGACGAGACACGGAGTTCTCTATGGTTTGTAAAATGGTAGGTAGTAGATTTAGAGCCATACACTGACTGGGCAGATTTTTGGGGACAAAGTAAAGCATGAATGTAGGTGGTGCACATGAAAGCCAAGTAAACTTGGAGTGCTAATATTGGATTAAGAGGAGGGATGCTAATCAACATTGTAGTGAAATATGAGTGGCTTCAGTTGGCATTCCTTTTGATTCATTAGCGTGACATGCTTGAATACACCTTTTATTTTTTGTAAAATTATGCTGTTAACCATTCTTCACATTACTGATCTTAATCTAGATCACTTTACCTGCATCTTGCACCGTCTCTATATTCATTTTGAGAAGTGAATAAGAATAAATTTATGGTATTTGTCATAGATCATTGGAATGGAAACAAATTCGACAAACTGACAGTGGAAACAATGGTTAAATATTTTAGAATGACTGCCTCTCATTTATGTCCATTATATCTTGCCTACCATTGTTTGGGCAGAGCAAGTCTTGCAAACCACTTGATTATAATTGTATTTTTTAGATAACTCACACAACTTTGGGTTTCAGGGCCCTCCAAATAAGACCAAATCTTGTGCCACATGCAATGGAGATTTCAAACAATGTCCTGGTCACTATGGATACTTGAATCTTGCTTTACCAGTTTTTAATGTTGGATATCTACCCATCATTGTGGACATCTTGAAATGCATTTGCAAGGTACTTGGTTACGGAGCACTAGTTCTGGTGTTATTGTCCAAAGGAAATTTTACATTTTTTGATGTTTGATGCAGGCAGTTTTATTAAAACTGAACTACCCATTAACCCATGAATATTAAAATTATGATTCAACCTTTCGGTTGGATAAAAAGTTTAAAAACTGCTGGTGTTACATAACTTTTGCAGTTTACCTGCTTGTCAAATGGGTGGATTGCATAGTTGGTATTTGACAAAAAGTGAACCATTTTCTCTTTAACTGCAGTTCAGTCTGGTTTTAATAACACTGGATGTAGGATTGCTCAATTCTAAACTGTCTTACATTCATTCTCCCCATTTTATTTTTACAGGGTTGTTCCCGCATTCTTCTTGGTGAAAAAGAACGTCTAGACTTCCTAAGAAAGATGAGAAATACAAAGATGGAGCATTTGAAAAAGAATGAGTTGCTCAAAAGAGTTGTGAAACGGTGCACTGCCATGACAAGTGGTCGCAAGGCAGTGATTTGTTCCAGATGTGGATGCGTAAATGGTTAATAACTTCTCTGTCCCTATATGACTATGTGGTGGATAGCATTATTTTCCTATTACACCTGCTCACACACACAATAATAGAATCTGCAAATCCTCCAATTCCATGAGCCTTAATTCATGATTTTTCTTTGCCTATTCTTTTCTGTAGAATAATTTTTTGTCAATATAAAGGCTAAGATCGTTTCCTTCGATGAAACTTTAACAATAACTTTACAAAGGTGTTTAGGCTGTAAAGGGAGAATATCAAACCAAATGAAAAAGTGAAATGTAATTTTTGGAATTTATGCTTTTGTATCCTTGGTGTCAAAGACATGTAATATTGAAGTGGGTCCCACTTCCAACTTTCACTTTTTTGTGATTTCATTGTTGAACCCATTTTGTAGCTTCATTATTAGTTGAGTGATGTTAGCCATAACAAAGTATTTGATAATCAAAATGGACTGAAAGAAAATTTAGATATGTTTACCTTTTCAAGAAGTATTGTTGACTTTTTGAATGAGCTGTTATTGAGTCAAGTATAATGATTATCTATTCTAGGAATGGTGAAAAAGGGCCCTTTGAAGATCATCCATGAATATGGAAGTCAGTTTTTAGATGAGTGCCATAATGCCGTTTCTAACAAAATCAAGGGATCTATTACCGTGCCTCCAGAACTCGACTCGAAGACAGTTCACGCCCTCTTCAAGAAAATGATAGATGAGGTAGTGCTTTGTTTATATCTATAGTTACATAGTAAAACCATACAGGTTCCTTTCATTTTCTACTTCTCATTTACAAATTTTATTTTTAATTACTACCTGTGAAGTGTGAACACCTAAAAAATGGTTTGATTTCATCTGTTTTATGAACTTCTAGAAGATGGTGCATGTATCATTTGAAGATGAATGCTTATGGTTAGTGCAAAATGCCAAAATTGGTGCAGTAGGGTTACCCTTGGGGCAAAATCCAACTGCCTAGGTGCATGAACTAGGAAGGGAAGTATTATTAAGCAGTGAACTGGGAATTAAGGAAGAGAATGGAATAATATTGAAGAGACAGTCTTCTAGGGTTAATTGGAATCCAAGAACACTCAAAAAGTTAATAAAAGAGTAACGATTATCTAGTTCTATGCTACATGCACCCAGATTTGCACTCACTATTGACATGGCGGGACAGGATTTGTTGCATGAACTTCTATGCCAAGTAACCAATCTTGTCTTGCCATGTTAACATTGAGTGTGAATCTCAGTACGAGTTTCATTTTCCAATGATCAAAATCTCCCTCTTGACCTTCAAAAGAAAGAATTTATAAAATACACTATGCTGAGTGTTGGTCTAATATGACAAAAGATGATAATAATATAATACCTTAATGAAGCATGTGCTCAAAACTGTTATGTCATAGTACAACTATGAAATTATAACATGAAAAATGAAATTTAAGACTTTATTCCTGCATAAAAATTGAAGCTGCATTATGGGTTGCAAATAGCCAGTCAAAAATATGGTCAGATCTCTAGTTGAGGGTTGCTCTTGATAGATCTGGTTGCATTCAAAATTATAGAGTAGATGGGCCAAGTAATTGTAGGGACATACATAGTGATGGTCAATTGACAATCTAGTTGGGTGTGGTAAAATAATTCATAGTAATGTTAGAGGCCATGAAGAAAAAGACCAATATTGTGACTTCATAGTAAATATGGCCATTGATGATATTAAGTAGAGAAATATGGTTATTTTTTCTCCCTAGCGATACCTGGCTTGAATTGAGTTTAGTAATTTAATATTAAAATTTTCATCTGAATAAATTGGTTAGATAGGCATATACTTGTTTATTTTTTATTTTTTAAAGTAAATTTTCATTCACAAAAATGTCTACAATCTAGATTGCTATACAATAATTTACTTCTACCTTCTCTTGAGTTACACTGAAGTTGTAAGACAAAAGTTTGAGTTTGCTGGTGTTACCCTTCCTTGTTTTCAATCCTTTAGAAGATTTTTAAGTGTGGACCAGAAATTTCTTGCCTTTAAGGTGAAGCTCTAGCGCGTATTTCCCTTTCCTGAACAGTGAACACCCTTTAGGCCTTTACACTTTTCAATCCATTAAATGTAAATGAAGTGTGGACCAGCAATTTCTTACACATGGTTGCAACAGTTAATTTAAACTCCATTTCAGATTTTTAAAGTTGAATTCTGACATTAACTTATCACATAAAAATAAAATAACATTGGACATTTGATTTGGGTCACAGTTAGTATTATGCTTGTAGGCTCTTCCTCTTTGTTTCCACATTCTAATTCCTCCTATTTCATGTGATGTGCAGGACTGTGAGTTGCTTTATCTTAGTGACAAACCAGAAAAACTCCTTGTCACAAGTATCCCTGTGCCACCAATAGCAATACGCCCTTCTGTCTTTGTGGATGGTGGAATGCAGAGGTATGTCTGGCTCAAGTGTAATTGTGTGAACTATTCAGGATTTGGCCTTTGTTGTCATGCAACTCTGATTGAGGGAATAAATGCCTCATGTAATCATGCCAAAGCATTATGTAAGGGTATATAAATTAATTTCTGCATCGCAACAATGACTAGATATAAAAATCTTGGAACAAATGCTGTTGACTCTTTAAGTTTTCTACAAATTTTGTTAAGTCAACATACATTGTCGGAATGGTATTTTAGACTAGGTGGAAACTTTTGTGAAAGTCATAAGTCATCAGAATCACCTTGAAATACAATAATATAATAGACTAATGCTACTGGTAAGAGAGATAGGTAAGAAAATATTTCTTTTGCAAATTTTGTTCCAGTACCAGGCAGTGGTCTGTGCATTTCTGAACCTCACATCCTTTTTGTAAATACACTAAATTATTGGCTTCTTATACCAATATAAAAGATGAACTTTCCAGCAATCATGATTGTCTTCAGTTTTTTTTTTAAACATTCTTTAGCATTAAAATGTGCTATTGCTATACTACATTTTATTCCTTCACATTACATATAGACATATAGTTAGTTGAGATCCTGGGTGTTTTTGTTGCAGTAATGAGAATGACATCACAGAGAGGCTGAAGCGCATTATCCAAGCAAATTCAAGTCTTCGACAAGAAATTTCCGATACAACTCTTCCAGCTAGAAGTCTGGTATGATATTATTTTGATGAGCTCCTTTCATATTCTCACAGTAGGTATACTAGAATAAGAGAATCTTTGCTACATTTTAGTAGATGAATCTCTCAACTATCTATTCAAGCATATTGTGAGACCATGGATATTTTGTATCATTTTATATTTTATATGGATTGAGTTAAGCTAAAATCTAATGGACTGCAATCACTGCATTCTTTGTGCAAATTTGAGAAATTCATAAGCAAATGAAAGACTTTGGACACAGTCCTTCTAACCATATGGGATTGTTAGTGAGGAAAGTAACAGATGGTGTTTAAAGGGTTATTGATTCCTGTGCAAAGATTGGAGTATAGTTGAATATATTATTTTATTTATGATTCAGAGACATGCATGTAGGCAATATGGGATTTATTGGACTGTAGAAGCTTCTCTCAGATTTGACCTTTGTATAAAGCACTTGTAGCACCATCTTGGTTAGTTGGTGTAAATAAGATACTTAAATCTAAAAGAAAAAAAATTGCATACGATGTGTTCATGTTGGACTGGTGTACTCCTATATAGTTTCTGTAGTTAAATCCGAATATGACATTTTAGTTAATGGATCTGCCAGTCCATGTTTTCTGATCTTTTAGGGGGCATTTGGTTCAGGTAATTTGAAATTACCAAGGTAATGTTATGTTGGGATGTTACATAAAAGGTGTTGTTTGGTTCATGTTATGTGATAATCCAAGGGAGTCTGATATGCCTACCACATCAGCCTTTTCCCTTCTCTTGAGGGAATGTGATTCCCTTGGTTTTCTTAAGTTATCTAAGATTATCTTGCACAATAGCTGATTTTTTTCATTTTGTCATTACTAAAACCAAGCCATGCATCTCCATGACAAATAGAGTTTCTTTGTCTCTAGGTGGGGACATTATTTTATTATTTTTATTTTATTTTCAGCTTTCATGTTGTCACTATATTTATGCATTTTAGATACTCTTGTGTTGTGCCAACATGTGTAACCTATTTAAAAATTTAAAACATCTGAAGTAGATGCCTTTATTATGCCTTCACTGAGATTTGAGAATTCTTGTGGTTAATAAAATATTTTCTTCCCTTTAAAACAATTGCCATCTATACGAAGTTTATATTTGACATGGTAATGTCTAATACGTTTTATGCTCCATTATGGTTTGCACTGTGCTGATATTCTGTGGTTCTCTTGAATTGGAGGCTTCGCCTTTAGCCCTATTTATGTTTTAAAATTGTGTTAGGCTAGTTGGGTTGATCTCCAAATGGAAGTTGCACAGTACATAAATAGTGATGTACGTGGATTGCCACCACAAATGCAAGCTTCCAGGCCACTGAGTGGCTTTGTTCAGCGCCTCAAAGGAAAGCAAGGTCGTTTCCGTGGAAATCTGTCAGGCAAGCGTGTTGAATATACTGGACGCACTGTTATTTCACCCGATCCAAATCTTAAAATCACTGAGGTATTGTGTTTTACCATGGTTATACCACTCTGTTCAACAAAAAGAAATAGAAAATGATGATAGAATTTGCAGGTAGCAATTCCTATCTTAATGGCTCGAATTTTAACATTTCCTGAGCGTGTTTCACGACACAACATAGAGAAGTTGAGGCAATGTGTTCGCAATGGGCCCAACAAATACCCTGGTGCGAAGTATATCAGGCATCCTGATGGTACCGAGATGTAAGTAGGATTGTAAATTCCAATTTCTTCTCAATCCTATTTGTATATGATGATTTTGAAAATTTTTTGGTTCATTTGCAATTTTGCAGTTCGTTAATGTACTCTAGTAGAAAGCGTCATGCTGATGAATTGAAATATGGCTACATAGTTGATCGTCATTTGGAAGATGGAGATGCTGTTCTATTTAATAGACAACCAAGTTTACATCGAATGTCTATCATGTGCCATCGGGTGACTGATTACTCAAAAAATTGTTTTTAGTGTCTAATTATGATGTTGATATTAACATTTTCTTTGGGTGTAGGCAAGGATTATGCCATGGCGCACATTGAGATTTAATGAATCTGTTTGCAATCCCTACAACGCTGATTTGAGATTTAATGAATCTGTTTGCAATCCCTACAACGCTGATTTTGATGGTGATGAGATGAATATGCATGTACCACAAACAGTAGAGGCTCGCACAGAGGCTCTTTTGTTGATGGGGGTAAAATGTTAGGCTCGCACAGAGGCTCTTTTGTTGATGGGGGTAAAATGTTTAGTCAATCAGTGTTCAGTACATTCTTATGTGGCTACAGATATATGTTTTGCTGTCAGCTGCTTGATCAAATAGTTTCAGTCTCCTTTTCTCAGTCCTGGCTAATATTGCAATGGTTTCAATACCTTATGGGAAGAGTTTATTTGTTCTTTGTCATAAGTTTTTCTTGTTTGTGTTTTATTTGCCAAGTATTTTGTGAACTGTTCAATTTCCTTCATTTGGATAAACTCATAACCTTTATATCCAATATATTTTTGGATTCCAATTTCCAATACTGCTTTACATGTTATTTTAATCAGCATGAGATCATAAAACTAGTTATATATGTCTCTCTTCAATATGTGTGAAATAGACCAACAGGAAAATTGTTAAATATGGCAACATTATCTCCTAATACTCTGCCATTGTTTTAACATACTGCTGATGGTAATGCAGGTCCAAAACAATTTATGCACCCCAAAGAGTGGGGAAATCTTGGTTGCTTCTACACAGGATTTTCTAACATCTTCCTTTCTCATTACAAGGATGGACACATTTTACGATCGTGCTTCGTTTTCACTTATGTGTTCATACATGGGCGATGCGATGGATCACATTGATTTGCCAACTCCAGCTTTAGTTAAGGTTGGCTCATGAACTCCATAATTCTTGTTTGGTCAAGTTTCTAGAATGAAATGCATTTCTAAATTATTGCTCTCTTCCTTATCCCATTCTTAGGGGTTAATTTGTTTTCAGATTTAGAAAAAAGACAATAAAATTTGTTTTGTTGCTTTTGTAGCCAGTTGAGCTTTGGACTGGAAAACAATTATTTGGTGTGCTTCTACGTCCATATAGTAAAATGAGAGTCTACTTAAACCTTACTCTTAAGGAGAAGAGTTACCCGAGAGAAAAAGGTCTAGAAAAAGGTCTAGAAACAATGTGCCCAAGTGATGGGTTTGTTTACTTCCGCAACAGTGAGCTGATAAGTGGGCAACTTGGAAAGGCCACACTAGGTGAATTTCCAATTTTTATTCTATACTAATCTTATATTACTTTTTTGGGTTAAAGGTGTCCTTTTTTACTTCTTTTTTTTTTTTCTTGCATTCATTGCTGTATATGATATTGAATATTGCTCATTTATATTTTTTCTTCTTCCACTGGAAGCTTATAGTTTCACCAAGTATTGTTTTATCTTCAACGCCAATATATCTTCTTCATCTTCTCTTCATCCCTTTATATATATATAGTTTTTAACATGAAGTTATTTGCTGTGCTGTATAAATAGTTTCTACTAATCTTGATTTTTTTTCTTTATCTGACTTAACAATTTTTTTAAAATCAAGTAATTTTATGCATGGCTATTGAAAATTTTATTCTAAATAATAATATGTATTGATTACTACAGATTCACATTTGTTTGTTCTCTATTTTATCCCAATGCAACTGTATTTTGTTTATAGGAAATGCTATCTAGATACTGGATAATTATTTAAATATGGCAGATGTTGACTCTGAAATTTCGTATGTCACCATTTTACTCCTTACTTCATGTTGAAGTAAGGAGGTAGGTCATAGGTAAAGCCCATTGCATGTGGTCAGTGCTGTAAGCACCAGCTTATTGTGTTTATGAAAAATAAAAATGAGAATTAGTCTTAATGTTTCATAGACCATTTATGTCAACAATATCGATAAGGTTGTCATTGAAATGTTCATTATACTTGTTAAATAGGGAAAAAATTAACTTAAACTATGAATGTGTATTTTGTGAAATGGGCAATAGGAAATGGAAACAAGGATGGACTTTATTCTGTGCTGCTAAGGGACTATAACACACATGGTGCTGCAATATGTATGAATCGGCTTGCAAAGTTGAGGTATGCTTATGGCATTTCTAACAGCTTCTCAGCGTTTTCCTTGCATATTTGCATATCTATACATGTCCTTTTGATGAGATTTGTTTCCTATGCACTTCACATCTTTTCTTTTTTCTCATTGCATGTTTTATCACACATTTTTCATTCTAAATTTGTGGCGTCTCATTCTTTTGTAGTCCACCAAACTTGCTTCAACACATAGTGTTGGATTCTTATGCTCATCTGTATTTATTTGGCCCCTGCATTACTTAAGTATATTTATTTGAACCATTTTTTTCTTCTGCTAAACCACCAGATGGTATAACTGTCACCTTCAATTGGTTGCTTTTAGTCAAATGGTCATTAAATGTATTCAATTAAAGTTGTTTAAGTCGTGATAAAGGTCAACTCACAACTCTATATAGTTTTTTGTCATTTGGACGTAACCTGTCTAATTAACTCCGTATTCTTATCTTTGCTATTGTACATTTTAGCACACTAAATAGTTGTTTCTCACTGAAACAGTTTTGCTGTTATCACCAACTATTTCATTTCATGTTAGTATTTAAGTTAGATAACAATTAAGGTAAAAAGAGTAGTTACTTTTCCCAAACTAGAGCAGACTCTTTTTCAGGATGCCTGAAATTAAGAAAGTATTGATTATGAGACCTGGGCTAGGTCTGAAATTTCTCTTCATGGTATAAACTTAATGATGGATGGATAGAGTTTGATATGCATTTTCTGTTAAGTGGATTTTTTTAATGGTACTTGTTCAATCGTTACTTTGATTTCATTATATCTTGCTATATTCAGTTAACTGAAAAGGTTATTTATCTTCGCACAATTGGCATGACAGTGCTCGTTGGATAGGGAATCATGGATTTTCAATTGGCATCGATGATGTCCAACCAGGAAAGGAGTTAGTTGAAAAGAAGACAATGGAAATAGAGAAGGGGTATGGGATATGTGAAGCGTATATAGCTTCATTTAAGAAGGGGGAACTTGAGGATGCACCTGGCTGTGATGCTGCACAGACACTTGAAGCCAATATAACAAAGGAACTGAATGCTATCCGAGTGAAAACTGGGCAAGTAAGATCTTTTTGCAATCATTTTGTTTGTGCTTTGATGGAACCATCCTCATCCTAATTACTGAAGAAAGAAAGGGAATGCACAGTAGCCATTTATAAGTTATAACTACTCATTAGCTACTGATCCTGCATTCCTGCAATTAACATGGCATTATTTTTCCTTTAGCTTTCTGGTTTAACCTTTAGTCACCTGGATAACATTTCAAAGTTTTAGACTCAGCTTTTCCCAGTTAGATCTGTGTCCATTTAATGAAAGGACCTGAAAAGAAGACACATGAATGAAGGACAAATTCAATTGGATTTCAGGGTCAGGATGTCTTTTTGATTGTAGTAAACATGAAAAATTCAGAACTCTATAGACTCTGTTCAGGTATTGAGGGATGACTCCTGGGATCATGGAGTCAGGAATTAATGTATGTAGAAATGAAATTCAATTTGTTCATGTGTAGAACAATCAAAATGATGTTAGGGAACACAGATTTCAAAAGTTCAAAATTCTGAATTAATTTTCAATTTGTTTGACAACTTAATTTGCTATTTAGAACTTCAGATCCTATTGATAGGTACAGTAACAGCTAGGGCATTGGAATGGAACCTTTTGGGTATCTAGTACACAATGTAGGTGTATACTTGCATCTAGAAGATTAATTACATTAGTATCTGATCTGAAAATATTAGATCACTGTCAAATTGAGCCTAAGACTGGCAATTGAAAAATAACATAAATTTAGGTCTAGCTTGTCAGACTTATTGTTATCATGTGTGTTAATCTATAACCTTATTCTTATAAACTAAGATTGGGCTAGGGTCACTCAATTGGGCTATAATGCTCATGGCCTAAACCACACTAAAAGATTGAATCCAACCTATTAGCTAGTCTAACCCATGGCCTTATAAAGGCATATATTCTCTCTTATTTTATCAATGTGGGACTCTTAACACTCCCTTCAAGTGGACAACCAGGCCATTTTGAATCTAACTAGTTGACCACTTGAAATTGGACTGGACCTTCCCCTGAAACAGAAGCTCTGGACGTCACCAATACCCATAACGGGGTGAACACTTATCAAATTAATATGCAAATGTAATAGTTTGTTAAAATTTATTTACTGGGTTAGATAAATATGTGAGGTTGAAGTTCATAAGTAAGAAGATGGTAAGTTACCAGTTAAATTTTGAATACATTTGTATTTGAAATTTTAGAAAACATGAAAGAAGTGTTTTTCAAATTCCTTTGTTATGTTGGAAGACCATTTTTTTAATTTCCATTTCCTAATTCTGAAAATAGTTTATTTTGAACCAAATAAAATTCTGTTTTCCATTTTTCCAAGGAAAAAAAAAAAAGATGAAAAATTTTCCGTTTACTAAATACACTCTAATATTTTCTAATTTGTAATGAAAAATTCAAAATATTAAATATAGTTTCTCAAATTTGAGGTTGGGCAACTGGTAATTTGGCGCTGCTTCTCTCGATTCTGAAAGTTTAACCTTTTAAAGGCAAAGACTCTATAAGCCATATAGTGTGCATATGTTTTCTGAGTTTGCTTGTGTTATGAGGAAATAGGTATAGTAGTCTTTTTAACCCTTTTTGTGCAGGTGTGCACTGATACACTACATTGGAGGAATAGCCCCTTAATTATGTCAAAATGTGGTTCAAAAGGCTCAGATATCAATATTAGTCAGATGGTTGCATGTGTCGGCCAGCAATCTGTTGGGGGTTGTCGTGCTCCAAATGGATTCATGGACCGGAGTCTTCCTCATTTTGCTACAAAATCAATATTTCCAGCTGTAAGTTCTTTATGTTTTTTATAAAAAAAAAATGTTATATTGGCTTTCTAAATGGCAGACTGTCAAATCCTAATTCTGGTACTATGTTTAACTAGAACACCATATCAACTTGGTGCTTGTTATTTCCATGTTGGTACCAAAAATAAAGATTGAGTTAAAGTGAGCTCTTTTTTTCTAGCAAAGTCAGAGTTGATCCTGATTGTTACTGAATAGTTGAATGGACAACCGCAATTTCAAAAGTTGATTACTTGTGGGTATATTATTTAATTCGGATTTCAAGTGTGAAAAAAAAAGAAAGATGAACATATATGTATATTTCTGATTTCTGCTTATAATATTGAAAAAAAAGGGATTCAAGGCGTGGTGGATGGCGAATAACCATCATCAAACAGTGAAGCAAAAGTTAAGATATGAAAACCAGAGAAAGAATGAACATATTGATTATATTAATAATGTTATAATACATACGTCCTGAGAATGAGACACATTTTTTTTTATATGAATATGTTATGAGCTATGTATAGGTGAAGGTTAAAGTGGATAGATAGGTGAGGGTGGAAGTTCAAAGGTTGCACTTGTGATACAAAGCTATCTGTGGATTTAATGTGGTTGGTTTTACTGGGTACACAATATGATCTTGGACTTATCACTAGATCAACACATGGTCTTTCATCATCTTTTTCTTTATCCAAAAGAGTTAATTGCTTGGATTGCAATTTGAGTTGAGTGGATTTGCTTTTGACATTCTGCTGTTTGTTTTTCCTTAAAATTTGAGGATGCCAACCTGCATTGTGTATTTAGTTCATGTAAATGGAAACACTGAATAGGCTTCAAACCCTCCTAAATTATTTGATCTGAATTCATTTAATCTGATCGTGTTATCTATCTTTTTGTTATGTGAAGAATTGAAGATTAAGCTGAATGTATGTAACAATGTATAGTCTAACATCAATTACATATGATAGTTTTAGTTCTGAATTTTATCCATATGATTGTAAATTCAGGCTAAAGGATTCGTCGCCAGTTCATTTTATGATGGTTTAAGTGCTACTGAGTTTTTTTTCCACACTATGGGTGGAAGAGAAGGCCTTGTAGACACAGCGGTAATGCTTTTAATCATTGTCTTATTTCAGTAGTTAATGATGCTAATTTGTATTAATCTGATTTAAAAAATATATATATATATATATTTTGACAGATTAAGTTTTACCGGTTTACCCTACTAAACATCTAGACCGATATTTAATCATTTTCAAACTTTCTTATTTATACAGGTTAAAACTGCTGACACAGGGTATATGTCTCGGCGGCTTATGAAGGCTCTGGAGGATCTTTCAATTTTGTACGACAGAACCGTGCGAAATGCAAGTTCATGCATAGTGCAATTTGAGTATGGTGATGATGGTATGGACCCTGCACAGATGGAAGAGAAAGAAGGGCATCCTCTGAACTTTAATAGATTATTTATGAAAGTTAAGGTAGAAGCTTCAATTTTTATGATCTCTTCTCAATTACATATATTTCCAGGTTGAGTGCAATATTGATTCATTTATTTTGACAGGCAACATGTCCTCCCGGAGAGGAAAAGAGTCTGTCATCATCAGAAATCCAACAGATGGTGCATAAAAGGCTTTCAGAACATGATACGACTCCAGATGGGGGGTGCTCAGCGGCCTTCTGCAATTCATTAAAAGAATTCATTGAAAACAACTGTGTAGCAAGCTTAGAGAAAACACGGAAAGATCTCAAACTTGATGGGGAACATAATGCAGGGGAGGATCTTGATGCTCTTGAAAGTATCACTTTAAATATATCAGGTGTAACAAGAAAGCAACTACAGGTATATTTTTCACCAATAATACCATGTTTGTTAGCATAATGTGTATTATATATTTTCAAAGACAGCCCCTAGCTTTAATGCATTTGAAGTTGAATGATGATCATTATCCTTTAGGTTTGTCAAAGTTGCTTTCATACTTCAAACATAAATTCCATGTGGTTGTAGACTTTTGCCCTAGCTAGGTGATGTACATAATATAACTATTTGCTCAATAACATTATTTTTTGATGGGGCGCTTTTGGCTGCCTTCTGCATTTTCAGTGCGTGCATCTTAGCTTTATTCACCTGATTTTAGGGTCAGGAAAAGACATCTAGGCCAAGTCATTGGACATTGTTGGTACTACTACACATTAAGACGTATTATGAAATTAGATTTAGTGTCTTTGGTGTATAATTTATATGGAGTAATTAAGAGTGAAGCACTCGCTCACATATTAGTTAAAAAATAACATAGTAGCTTGCATTTTAATGCCTGGTCAATTTTTACATTCACTTTTAATTTCATTATTTTGAACTTCTAATTTCATTATTTGACTCTACATTGATATTGCAATTTGAGGCAATTCGGTACATTATCCACTAGAGTGAATGTTCATCAGATAATAGTCATCAAGGCTAGAGATCAAAAAGTAGAATGACTCTTCAGGAATCTATGAAACAAATAAGAAGCATATTATTATTATTATTATTATTATTATTATTATTATTATTATTATTACTATTACTATTGCCTCAAATGCTTATGAAATTATGCTTTTTGAATTTATCAATTAGATGCCCTTATGCTTATGAAATCTAGCTGCTGACGATCTGGAACTCTGCCCTCTGGATTTTGGGTTCAAAGTAATATGTAAAGTTATCTGGACTTGAATAATACATTTTGTTCTGTATCCTGTGTCAGAAGAATTATGCTTGTAGATATTGGTGCTTGCTGTTATCTGCTAATCTATTTTTGTATAGCTGTAACAAGGTCACTGCTTTATGTGTTGCTTGCTATGATGCAATATGCCCTGATTCTCAAAAACAGCTTGATGTGTTTCCAATGCCATAGGTTTTCCTAGAGACCTGCATCTCTCGTTATCATGCAAAGAAATTAGAAGACGGAACTTCAATTGGTGCAATAGGAGCTCAGAGTATTGGAGAACCAGGGACGCAGATGACATTAAAAACTTTCCACTTTGCTGGTGTTGCAAGCATGAGTATCCTTGTTTCAATTGGTGTTGGGTTTTGCTCCAATTTAGATGGTTTCTTGGCCAACTGAATCGTTATTAGTAGTCATGATTGTATTTTTTTTTTCTTTAGAATGTTTCTTTAACACCTTTTCAGATGTTACACTCGGTGTTCCTCGCATAAAAGAAATTATAAATGCAGCCAAAAGGATCAGCACACCTATTATTGAAGCAAAACTTTCATGTGATGATAATCAAAAATTTGCTAGAATTGTAAAGGGTCGTATTGAAAAAACTCTTCTTGGTCAGGTAGTCATCTTATTCTCCATCTTTTAAATAATAATAACTATGCAAAAGGCAATCAATAGGGTAGCTCAAGTGGCAAGTGAGCCCTCTTTGTGGGGAAGAATTTTAGAAGAACCTGGGTTCGATTCCCACAAGTAGACTTGGTGAATTTACCAAACCTTAGTAAAGTTATTTTATCATTAGAGGGACACTATGCTTTTTTGTTAGTGGTGATGTTTTAAGATAATAATTTAGGCTAGGCTCTTTACCATAAAACACACAACACCAAGAAACAAAGGAAAAAGATGGAAAGTACATTTTTCAACAGTTTTCCTTGTTTCTGGGTTGGATGTTAAACTTCCATAGAATGCTTTTCTAAAATTCTGTTTCTGGTGTGTGTCGTATAATCTCTCGATCCGCCCTTCCTCTAGTTGGTAATGAAAATAACATTAACTTATCTGGTCTTAATGTGTTTTATGCCATTGTTAGTTTGTTCAGACTCATTAACAATATTTTGTCTATGTTACTGCATAGACCCTCTTTATTTATTTATTTATTTATTTATTTATTATTATTATTATTATTATTATTATTATTATTATTATTATTATTATTATGAGAAGATTTCCAACTACCTAGCTAGTATGTTGGTTATTACTAAGCTGATCTGTTACTTCATTTTCCTTTGTAGGTTGCCAAGAGTATTAAGATAGTGATGGCTGCGAGAGTAGCATCCATAGTTATAGTGCTTGATTTGGAAGCAATTCAAACTTCATGTCTTTCCATAGATGCTTATATTGTCAAGGAATCAATTTTGCAGACTAAAAAAATTAAGTTGAAGGAACAGGTAGGATATGCTTCAATTCATTTAAGTTTCTTCTATTCATCTTGTGACAGATCAATGTTAAAATATGCGTTTTCCTTCAGCACATCAAGGTTTTAGATCCTGGAAAGCTGGAAGTTATCCCTCATGCTGATCGAAGTAAACTTCATTTTGAACTCCACCGTCTCAAAAATAAACTTCCTGGGGTTGTTGTGAAGGTAGGTAATTCAATGGCACAATTTGAATTTTCATAAATTTTTATTTTATAGTCCAACGCAATTGTGACTTGTTTCTTGATCTGCTCAATTGTGTGGATTCACAACAGTTATTTTATTTTCCTCACCAGGGTATCAACACTGTTGAACGTGCTGTGATCAACAAAGACGAAAAGGAAAAGGAAATGGGAAAGGAAAAGTACAACTTGCTTGTGGAAGGGTATTGCCAATTTACCTTTTCTAGTGAAACTTTCAAATTACAAGCAATTGTTATATTATCTGATGTACACACCTTTGTCATGGTGTCTTTATTAATCTTTGCTTAGAAAAGAACCTCTCTAGTGTTTCTTACAGAGTCTATTTCCTGCATGCAAATCACTTGATTAACATCTTTCCAAGGATAACTGAATGACAGTTTTGCATTCTGTATCTTCTATGATCACTATTCTTTTCTGTTCTGCTTTGGTCTGCTTGATTGGGATATATATAGTATTTGAGAAAAGTTTGGATTTCCAAAGTGATTCAACCTAAACCAAGTTTCATAACTTTGCTATATTCTAATAAACGTTCTTTTATCTGCTTGTCACTTCATGTTTCCATGCAAATTACAGTAAGCATTCTGAAGCATATATTTGAATAGTACACAAATTGCACATATAGGATGATGATGATATATATATATATATATATATATATATATATATATATAGGCTAATATTCAAGTGCATCCACTTGTTGGTGTGAGTCCCGCGAGACCCTTCGTAAATGCACACAAGGTAGCTTGTGTGCATTCATGCTGGGGAATTGCACACAATCTAGTTTATGTGCATTCGTGTAGTAGTTTGTGTGCATTTGTGAAGAGTCTCACGGAAAGAGGTGGTCTCATTTGATTATTACTCTCTATACATAAATATACATATATATATATATATATATATATATATGGCTTTCATTTTGGGAGATTGCTTTGAAACAAAATTTGGTTCAAGTATCTAGAAGGCAGTTAAAAGGCAGAGAAAGAGTATCTGGCCACTAATATGAATGTTACTTCTCATGATAAAAGTCAGTTTCCCTTAAAATATTTAGTCATGTGCTGTAGGACTGGTCTTCTAGCTGTTATGGGCACAGATGGAGTTGTTGGATGTAATACAAAAACCAATCACATCATGGAAGTGAATCAAGTACTTGGAATTGAAGCCGCAAGACAGGGTATAATTGGTGAGATTAAGTATATCATGAAACAACATGGAATGACTATAGATGTACGTCACATGATGCTTCTAGCAGATCTAATGACTTTTAAGGTAGTGATACGAGAAACTTGCATACTTTTCAGTGTTTATCCAGTTTAACATAACAAAAGGTTCTTGCAATTCATTCATAACTCTTAATGTTTCAGGGTGAAGTATTAGGAATTACTAGATTTGGTATTCAGAAGATGAAAGACAGTGTATTGACATTAGCCTCCTTTGAGAAGACTGCTGATCACCTTTTCAATGCTTCTGTAAGTGGGCGGGATGACAAAATTGAAGGAGTCGGTGAATGCATCATTATGGGCATACCAATGCAGATGGGCACAGGGATGCTTAAAGTTATGCAAAGGTAAGTGTTTGGCATCTATGGCTGTAAACACAAATGGGTCAATTTGTTCGTTCTAATATTCATCAGTTATGTTTTTTCTTTATCAAAATTTATAAATGTCCATGCATGTTGTTGCAAAATTGATTGCAAGGAAATATATCATATTTTAAACCACTTTCTGTCCTTTTTTTGATTTA
Organism: Ipomoea triloba; assembly: GCF_003576645.1. Classification (NCBI taxonomy): domain Eukaryota; kingdom Viridiplantae; phylum Streptophyta; class Magnoliopsida; order Solanales; family Convolvulaceae; genus Ipomoea; species Ipomoea triloba. The sequence goes on along the minus strand of NC_044917.1, from coordinate 8,038,031 downwards.
TTCTTGAAATTGGTTTTTGATTATTATTTTATGGATGCTTGTATGTTTCAAGTAGCTCTAAGTAGTGCGTATCCTGAAGCTACATACATAGCATCCATCTCGATGGTTTTTTATCACTCTCTTTCTCCTTTCTGCAGCAACACTTCTCATCCAGTTGAGCTGAATTATGGAAAAGACTCAATTATCCCCAGGGACGACTAGGTACCAATTTTCACCATGATTTAACTCTTCAATAGGTCGTCAGTCTTCAAAATGACAAAGGAAGGGTTTATGTTTGCGGAAAGGTAAAATCAATTTTTCCATGTTCCTACTGATGCTGACATTTGCTTGCTTGCATTACAGTTCTCGACAATCAGAATATTTTAGAACATGAATGTGAAGGAATACTACTGCATTGTTATATCAGATTGTCTCTAGTCTCAATATGTGACATATAAGTGACATGATTTCACTGTTTTCATACTAAACAGAAATCAACACAGAAAGAGAATGGATGTGAGGCAGTAAAGTCCTCGGACTCATCAGGATGGTACAGCAACGAAAAATATGACCGAACACTGCTCTATCTTCTGCTCGCTATGTGGATAACATTAAAAAAGGGATAGGCGAAGGTTGGCTCCCAATTTTGCATCCAAAATGTTGCTTAGTTTTAGTGCATAGCCTAACCGTTTTAACTTGCACATAACCATTTTGCATAGAGTAGTTTGGTACAGTTGAAAAAATAGTGGAGCAAGGGCACTGATTTTTTGTTCAAAGTTAATTTGAACCAAATGAATTATTTGTGTTAAGAATGAATATACCATAAATAAAGTGAAGAGTAGTATGAAATACAAAATAGATTTAAAATAATAGAGAGAGATTACATGGTGGTTTTGTTTCAACATAAGTTTTGCATACTAAAAGTTGAATTGCATTTTGGGTTCAGAGAAATTGAAAACCAACATAAATAAATGAATATTGTGTTTGAGTTGGAAAGGGTAAAAAAGGCAAATTATGCCGTGGACCCAGGTCCACCCAATACGATGCCGTTTCACTATTATTTAAAAAAGAAAAAAATTACTAAATATATAGCCCTGAAATGTGTGGATGTAGAGGTTCCAAATTGTGAATATGGAGTATAGAATTTGTGAATGTAGAGTTATGAATGTGTGAATCTGTAGTAGAGTTAATAGAGTTCTAGCAGCCCTGAAATATGTGAATGTGGAGGTTTCAAATTGTGAATATGGAGTTTGTGAATGTAGAGTTATGAATGTGTAAATCTGTAGTAGAGTTAACAGAGTTCTAGCAATTTGTAGCCCTGTAATGTGTGAATGTGGAGTTCCCGAGTTGTGAACATGGAGTATAGGACCTGTGAATATAGAGTTTTGAATGTGTAAATGCATAATAGTGGTATTATAGTTACTAAACATATAGTCATGTAATGTGTGAATGTGGAGTTTTCAAATTGTAAATATGGAATAGGGGTGTAAATGAGCCGAGCGGTTCGCGAGCTGCTCGCAAGCCGCTCGGTCAAATTCGAGTTTGAGCCGAGCTCGAGCGGCTCGTTTAATAATCGAGTCGAGCTCGAGCTCTAATGTCTTAGGCTCGTGGCTCGTCGAGCCGCTCGCGAGCCATATATATATATATATAATTATAGTTTATTTTTAATCGAAACATGAATTTAAAATTAAACATGTTAAATTTGAGGAGCCGTTAATGGCATTAATTTTTTTTATTTTTTATTTTTTAAAAATAAAAAATTAAAAAATTGTGAAACGACGTCGTATTGGACCTAGGACCACCTTGCAAGGTGGACATGGGTCCACAGCATAACAATTGGGTAATAAAATAGCCAAATGGAGGGGAGAAAAAATAGTTCTATTGCCCTACATTGACATTTTTAATAATGAGTTTTAAATCAATTTATTGGGTTATTTGAATGTTTTCTTTGTCCAACAAATTATCCATAAGTGGTTAATATGATTGGTTTCAAACTATTTTTATTTTTTTTATTTTTCATCTTATTAACATAATACTTAAATAAATATATAACATTATTTTTTAGTATAACTTTGATATTTAATTACAAGATAGTGTAAAAAAAACATTGAACAATGTAATGAATATAATTTATTTTTTTTGAAATGTAATGAATATAATTAATTAATAAATTTGGAGGTAAGGAATCTTTGTATTGTAGAAAATATAGACAATATAACTAATGAAATTATATCTCTTTTTAGATTTTGGGATAATAATTTTTTTTAATAAAGACATTGTAGACATCGAATTATAAATTAAAGAAATGCATATGTGTTATTTTTTTTGTTGTAACTATTAATTTATTTAATTTAATAAAAGAATTAATTTAATAAAAGTAATAGAGTGTGTTACTTACTTTCGAATAATATATTCTAACATATTCATAGTATATGTTCAACAATTATGTCAACTTTGGGTGGAATAAGGTTCGAACCTAAGACCTTACTTATATAAATTAATGGGTAAGTTAAAAGTTAATGGAATATTAACGAAAAATAATAATATTTAAAGGAAAACTTAACGGATAATCATTTAATTAAGGATAAATTAGGAAATCATGAAGTAAAAATATAAATCTAAACAATCCGAACCATCCATTTGATTTAATAATTTGACCGTCATTTTTTCTATTCATTTTTGGCATAACTTTCTTTGGCTCTTATTAGTATAGTATATTTGTAGCACATGTTTTTGTTAATAAAAATACAATTAGCTAGTTAGTATCATTAGAAATGAGATACGATTGTAAGAAAAAAAATACTATTGTCACTCATATTGTCATTTCTGTGATGAAATTGTATCACATATTTGTGATACTCTATATATAATTCCGTAACAAAAATTACTAAAGTGTAACAATAATCGCGTCGACTTTAAATTTTTTACTAATGTTATGGAAATTGTGATGAGTAATTATTTGTTATAATGAATTTGTCACTACAATTAAATAAATGAATATTGTGTGAGGTTATGATGTAATTAATATTTACTATAAAATTGCATTCAAGTTAATTGGTGACAAAGTTAATTGGTGTGAACTAAGTATTAAATAGTGTGGTCAATTAAAATGCAAGTTTATTTCACTATTTTACGATTTTAGTTGCAAATCCTTATCTTTTGTGTTAAACTTCCCATCATTGATAAATATGCTTTTATATCCATTAATACCTCTGTCTATCTTTCTCATAAGCTAAATGCAACAATTGACCAGTGACTATTTAATTTAATTGTGTAATTCAATGACCTATCATGAGTAATTAGCTAGTGTCCATAATTCCTGGATTTTATTATGCTTAAACCCTAAGTCGTGCCGAGGGTAAGCATATTTTGAAGGATAGTATAATGTCGAAATTTATTTTTTTGGTGAGAATAATGTCGAAATTTATAGATTTGCTGAGTATTGACCAAACAGGTTTAAAAAGAGTTGTATTAGAAACATGATGTTTTGTTTTATAATTATGGGATTTATGGCATTAACTTCGATGGAAATATACTCAAACTATACACGACATATGCATGGGGACGTGGCATTATATTACTTCTATTTATTAAATATTATTTCAATGCCAGAGACTCATGTGAAATATTTTATATAACAAATTGGCACCATCAATTTGGACAAATAATAATTAACTTTTAACGAGCATTAAGGATCTTGTGGTCTAGTAACACTAAATTACTCACTCATATAAAAAGTTATTGATTTGATCAGCTAAGTCTACATCTTATTTCGACATTTATCGATAAGTCCGTATCTCGTTGCGACATTTTTCGGCCATATCCGTGTAAGTAAGTTAATATTAATATGACAATATTAAACAAAATAATTACCATTTACCAAAATTAATATGTAATACGTAATATTATATAAGGCAAAAAATTAAATTAAATTGGTAAATAAAAATTAAACAGCGTACAAGAAAGATTGCGTTTTCCAGAGTCGCATCTTTCTTCCATTGCATAGCCGACCGGCAGCCTCACGGAGCTTTCTTCCTTTTGCGCTCTACTCGGACTGAAACCGGCTTTGCTGAATTCTGGTACATAATTTCACATGATTCAAAAAAAAAAAAAAAAAAAAAAAAAAAAAAAAAAGAAACAAAACAAAAAGCCCATGGGCCGGCCCAAGATGCTAGGGTTCACCGGTTCAATAATGTGATTGTATTGCATGAACCTTAGCCAACGGCTTAGCGGCCGCCTGCAAAAGCCTACCAGAAATTAAGCCTGCCTTAGGGTGGGCCTAATGGGATGAGGCGGCCTGCTTTGGAAGCACTATTGGTAATGCTAGGACTTCTGGGAGGGGCAAATTATTGCATGGACCATGGTCCACACAAAAAATAAATAGTACATTATTTTTATATTGAAGGTACATTAGTTTTGTACTGTAGGTACATTATTTGACAGTATATATCAAATAATGTACCTTCAGTACAAAAATAATGTACCCTAAAATAATGTACCTACTATATAAAAATAATGTACTTTTTATTTTTGGTCGACTTTTGATCGACTGTCAAATCCTAATTCTGGTACTATGTTTAACTAGAACACCATATCAACTTGGTGCTTGTTATTTCCATGTTGGTACCAAAAATAAAGATCGAGTTAGTGATCGAGCTCTTTTGTTGCTAGCAAAGTCAGAGTTGATTCTGATTGTTACCGAATAGTTGAATGGAAAATCGCAACTTCAAAAGTTGATTACTTGTGGTACATTATTTTTGTACTGAATGTACATTATTTCATAGTATATATAAAATAATGTACTTTCAGTATTTAAATAATGTACTCTAAAATAATTTACTTTATGTACAAAAATAATGTACTTTCAGTATTTAAATAATGTACTCTAAAATAATTTACTTTATGTACAAAAATAATGTACTTTTAGTATATTAAAAATGTACAGCTCTGTGGACCATGGTCCATTCAATAATGATTGACGGGGTGGGTGGGAGGGTTTGTCATAATAATAATAATAATAATAATAATATATTATTATTATTATTATTATTATTATTATTATTAGTAATACTGATTGTGGATTATTCATTTAATAATAATAAATTTTCAATAAAATCATTTTAGAATTTAAAATTTTAAAATTAATAATATTAAATAAATAAAAATAGTACATTTATGTCTCTAGAAAAAGTGTAATTGGTGACCAAAATTTTATAAGCATTTATCCATAAGAGTTTATACCCTTATTATAGTTAAAACTTAACATAACTTATACTCTTAAAGGTCATTTTACATGCCAATGACCTTGTGGTCTAGTGGCATCCGAGAGTCAGTAGCACTAAAAAAAAAAACAACTAAACATTTTTTTTTATAACCAGCTAATACAATCAACTAATCAAACCAGCTAACACAATCAACTATTAAATACCAGCTAAACCAATCAGCTAACAGCTATTTGCCAAACATCCCCATTGTCTTCGGGTCTTCAACTCTTGAAGTCTACGGGTCTTCAACTCTTGAAGTCTTTGAGATATTTGTACATACATTTCCGATCTACCAGAAATGTGGTACATATTTTGGGGAAGGGATTACATTATAATACTAGATAAGAGACACGCATGTCCCAATTTTAATTAATCACCAAAGACGGTGCAAAACCCAAAATAAATCACATTCGTTCAACGGGCCATAAGTCCATGACCAAACTGACATGCTAGACAGTCCATACATAGGGTAAAATATAAGTAATGCATTAATTTGTGGCTTTATAAGATATAAATACAATTATACCATAAAAACTTAGGTCAATCTAAAAAAACTAAAATAAAAACTTTTCATTAATTAATTAATTTCATACCAAAATCAAATTTGCATGTGACGGTAATAATGTGTTTACCGGTATATTATTTGAGTAATGTTTGAATACAATATTGAGCGTAGTGCTCAGTGTACAAGAGAGTTCAGTATGTGTTGTCCAGTAAGAAGTGTCGTAAGAAGTCCCCCTTCACTATGTGGTTGTGAGTCTTTTTATTCCCTTCAGCTCAGTAACGGAGCATTGATGAGGAGTTGAACGTTGGACATCAGTACCTGAGGTGTTGAATGCTGAGGAGCTGAACGTCGGTCATCAATGCTGAGGAGCTGAACGTTGGTCATCAATGCTGAGGAGTTGGACTGTTGCACATTGATGCTGAGGAGTGAGGTGTCGTGGGTAGTTTGAACGGCAACTGTCTTGGTCAATGGTTCCGGGTCGGGTACCCAATTACCCTGTCACCAGCCCCCCACTCCCTAGCTAGCGAGAATGGCGGAGGTAGTTAGGGAGTATCAGCCTGTCACTTGTG
>NC_044917.1:7908164-8031301 GCF_003576645.1 Ipomoea triloba | reverse complement strand
CGTCAGGTAGCTAGCGAGATCGGATCTCGTGCCGGCCCTAAGGGACTATAGTGTGGTGTTTTCGTTGCAAAGCGTTAAGCTTTACCCAGAAAACACCCTCCGAGGTCAACTCTCCCGTCAGGTAGCTAGCGAGATCAAATCTCGTGCTGGCCTTAAGGGATTAGAGTGTGGTGTTTTTTGAATCCAAGCCCTTGGCTGGGCTTAGAAAAACACTCTCACGTTAGGTAGCTAGCGAGATCGGATCTCGTGCCGGCCCTAAGGGATTAGAGCTTATATTTTTTATTATTATTTTGTTTTTTGTTTTTTAACCAAATTGATCAGGGCTGACCATGACCAACTACTGAGTCCTTTTGCTTATGGAGGTGAACGCACAAGTGAAGGAGGCAGATGTACAAGTGGAGGCGATAGACGCATTTGAGGAGGAGGCAGATGTACAAGTGGAGGCGATAGACGCATTTGAGGAGACGGATGCAGTACAAGTGGAGGCGATAGACGCATTTGAGGAGACGGATGCACCAGTAGAGGATGCGAGTGCACAAGTGCAGGAGACGGATGCACCAGTAGAGGATGCGAGTGCACAAGTGCAGAGGCGGATGCACAAGTGGAGGAAGCAAAAGCACTTGAGGAGCAGCGCCACTTGATGAGGTGACGCTGCTTGAGGTGGTGACTCTGCTCGAGCAGGTGACGCTGCTCGAGGAGGTGACGCTGCTCGAGGTGGTGACGCTGTTCGAGGTGGTGATGCTGTTCGAGGTGGTGGCACTGCTCGTGGAGGTGACGCCACTTGAGGAGGTGATACCACTTGATGAGGTGACGCACCAGCTTGATGAGGTGACGCTGCTTGAGGAGCAGCACCACTTGATGATGTGACACCAGCTTGGTGAGATGACGCACCAGCTTGATGAGGTGACACCAGTTTGATGAGGTGACACCCGCTTGATGAGGTGACGCACCAGCTTGATGAGGTGACACCCGCTTGATGAGGTGACGCACCAACTTGATGAGGTGACACCCGCTTGATGAGGTGACACCAGTTTGATGAGGTGACACCCGCTTGATGAGGTGACGCACCAGCTTGATGAGGTGACACCCGCTTGATGAGGTGACGCACCAGCTTGATGAGGTGACGCCCGCTTGATGAGGTGACACCCGCTTGATGAGGTGACGCACCAGCTTGATGAGGTGACGCCCGCTTGATGAGGTGACCCCCGCTTGAAGAGCAGCGTCACTTGATGAGATGACGCTGCTTGAGGAGCAGCGCTACTTGATGAGGTGACACCCGCTTGATCTTGATGAGGTGACACCCGCTTGATCTTGATGAGGTGACGCCCGCTTGATGAGGTGACACCCGCTTGAAGAGCAGCGTCACTTGATGAGATGACGCTGCTTGAGGAGCAGCGCTACTTGATGAGGTGACGCTGCTTGAGGAGCAGCGCCACTTGATGAGGTGACACCCACTTGATGAGGTGACGTTGCGTGAGGAGCAGCGCCACTTGATGAGGTGACACCCGCTTGAGGAGCAGCGCCACTTGATGAGGTGGCCGACTTCAAACCAAGTGTTGGTCGAGGTCGGGCCTCGACCAAGTGTTGGCCGAGGGCTGACCTCGGCCAATTATATTATTATTATTGTTTTGTTTTGTTTTTTTTTTTTGTTTTTTTGTTTTTTTGTTTTAATTTTTGACGAGAACTGATCTTGGCCAAACTTAACCGAAAACTTGGCCGAGGACTGATTTTTTTTTTTGAGCGCAAGATTGGCCGAGGACTGACCTCGGCCAAGTCGGAGTGTTTTTTGACGGGCCATCAGCGAATTACATGTTTTTTGCGTTGCGCGGACTTTTCCTCTAGCTCACTGTTTCTTGCTTCCTCGCCCAGGTCGCACCTCCTCTTCTTGGTGTTGGAAGCTAAAGGCTCAGGATCTTCTTCCTTTCGCCACACATTGTCGGGTAGGCTTTGTTGATGCTGGTACTGTCCCGGATACTCAACGAATTGGGTAAAATATCCTCTCTGCACCAGTTCCTCTATTTGTCCTTTTAAAGTATGACACTCGTTAGTATCATGTCCAATCTGCCGGTGGAACCGACAGTACTTAGTTTGGTCATTGCCCGTAGAAACTGCCATACACTCTGAGGAAAAATGCACCATTCCCATTTCCTCAGCGTGACTTAGAATCACGCTAATCGGGTGAGTAAGCGGTGTTAAGTGCCACGGTGAGGCGAGACGAGGTCGCTCATCTCTTCCCTTCGTTGATGGTGGTTGGTTTGGTCGTGGTGCCTAGCTGGGCGGACCAACTTTATCAGGTCGCCCACTCTTTCGTCCTTCCTCATCATCATTTTTTCTCCTGTCAGCCTCCTCTGCGTCTGCGTACCGGTTAGCCGTTCTCATGAGTTCCTCATAAGAGCGTGGGTGGTGGGTGTTCAGTTGTTTGTGGAAATCGCCTGACCTCAGTGCTTGGATGAAGGTGAGAATTGCTGCCTTCGAGTCGAAGTCATATACGCTGTTGACTTCTTTTTTCCATTTGCTTAAGAAGTCTCGCAGGCTTTCCCCCTTATCCTGCTTTACCCCGCCGAGATGTGAGAATGGTTTCTTATGTTGTATACTTCCTGAGAAATAGGACAAGAAACTCTTGGATAGCTCTGCAAAAGTTTGAATTGATCCGTCCGGGATTGTGTTAAACCAATCCTGAGCCGTTCCGTCCAAAGTGGACAAGAATGCTCTACACATGATGGCATCGCTTGCCCTAATCATGACCATGGATGCCTTGTATCTTGTCATATGGGTACGTGGATCCGAAGTGCCAGTGTAGGCCTTGATGGTGGGTAGTCGAAAGTCTTTTGGAAGAGGAACTTCCATTATGTCAGGAGAGAATGGAGCAGCCATTCTTACTTCAGGTTCTGGTGAGTGTTCTCTTGCGTCTACTTTCTTTTCCAAATCATCTATCTGCCTTTGGAGTCTTTCCACCAGGCCTTCTTGTGGTGTTTTGTGTCTAGTGGAGTGACGCGGAGCCAATCCACCAGATTCGCCCATCCTTTCTCTGGATGGTCGTTTGGTTATTGCCTTTCCTACTTGGGCACGGGGACCTCTATTGGAGGATCCTTGCACCCCCAGCCGATCTCGAATAGATCTAGAAGCCGCCGGTCGTTCTCGAACAGATCTGGAAACTGGTTGAGTTCCACCTTCCTGTCGTTGAGTTCTGTTTTGCCTCGGAGATTGCACTTCTTCCTCCAGAGGGGGTGGTAGCGGTAAGATTTGGCCTTGCATTCCTGTGACTAGTTGGGCCACCGTCGCCGCCGCCTGTTGGATGACCTGCGCTGCTGCCTGAAGGTCCACCACCTGGGCGGGAGCAGCAGTTGCTGGGAGGGGAGTACGGCCACCACCATGGTTGTTGTTGAGTTGGCTAGTGCGGCCACCACCATGGTTGTTTTTGAGTTGGGTAAGGAGGTCACCTTCTCTGCGGTTATTGTCGTTGAGTTGGCTGCGAAGGTCACCTCCACGGTTACTGTTGAGCTGCTCACGAAGATCACCCGAGGGGAGACCCTTGTTCACCTGACTAGGTGTATGCGAGCTGCTGGATCCAGATGCCATTGATAGTGATGAGATCAACCGAGTGGTTTTTTGATTTTGTGATTTTAGCCTGAGATCTGATCTCGGCTCTCAATGAAAGCACCAATGACGGTAATAATGTGTTTACCGGTATATTATTTGAGTAATGTTTGAATACAATATTGAGCGTAGTGCTCAGTGTACAAGAGAGTTCAGTATGTGTTGTCCAATAAGAAGTGTCGTAAGAAGTCCCCCTTCACTATGTGGTTGTGAGTCTTTTTATTCCCTTCAGCTCAGTAACGGAGCATTGATGAGGAGTTGAACGTTGGACATCAGTACCTGAGGTGTTGAATGCTGAGGAGCTGAACGTCGGTCATTAATGCTGAGGAGATGAACGTTGGCCATCAATACTGAGGAGTTGGACCGTTGCACATTGATGCTGAGGAGTGAGGTGTCTTGGGTAGTTTGAACGACAACTGTCTTGGTCAACGGTTCCGGGTCGGGTACCTAATTACCTTGTCAGCATGAAATCAATCAATTACTATTATAATTTTATTTTAAATTAAGCACTTTAATCTAAAATATTATAATTATGGAAACTTATCTAAATAGCATTCAATTATCACAAAAAGAATCACTACTTGAGGAGAAAAATAAATATTTCAAGAATATAACAATATAATTACATCAAAGACCTTGTGGTCTAGTGGCATCTAGTGTTCTGGTTTACACTTCCATATGGATATGGATGATGGGACTGGGTTCGAGACTCAGTAGATGTATTTGTTGACTCTTTGTATTTCAATATGTTGCCCATCCCGTACCGTATGGGAAGGACAATATATGTCTTGTTTTTAAAATTGAGGGGCAACATTTACACCACTAATAATTCACATGTATCATTTTTAAATTTGAGGGGCATAAATTACAATTTTCCCTTTCAAATTGAGGGACAACATTTACACCACTAATAATTCAGGGTGACATTGATAATTGACATATTATGGAGGGGCATAAATTACAATTTTCCCTTATGGAAATTTACCGAAAATAGCATTCAATTATCACATAAAGAATCACTACTTAAGGAGAAAAATAAATATCAAACAATATTTCAAAAAAAAAAAAACAATATAATTATTAATACCATAAAAATCATATTTTAAATGGTAACAATAGTATATTATCATATAATCTTCCAAAATATTAATTTTTCAAATATAGAAAATAATCCTTATGATAATAAATAATACTACCAAAATATCTCATATTCAATTAGTACTCGTAGTAATTAATTTCCAATTATCATTATAGAAAATTTTCAAATATGATAAGAATTAATATCACAAAAAATATCTAATATTTAATTTAGTAATATTCTAATTATCATATTTAGAAATTTTTAAGAGTTAATTCCATTTTTTGTCCTAGAATTATAGGTGACAATCCACTTTTAGTCATTTTTTATCAAAACATTCACTTTTTATCCTAAAATTATTGTGGCAGGACCATTTTTGGTCCTCTATCAACAAAATAGTTTAAATTTCATTAAATACAACGGCATTTTGATCTTCAATTATGGATTGTTTCAAAAAAATAAACATAAAAAATATAGTCCGTCAACATAAATTGTATAAAAAAGATCTAATTGTCCTTGTATTTAACGAGATTTCAACGATTTTGTTGACGGAGGACCAAAACTGGTCATGTCACAATAATACTAGGACTAAAAGTGGATATTTTGATTAAAAAATGACTAAAAGTGGAATGTCACATATAAATCTAGGACCAAAAATGAAATTAACTCAATTTTTAAATATGCTAACAATGGGTAACACTTGTGTGAGACCGTCTGATCCGTGAGACGGATCTAGGGGTGAGCAAACGGTCGGTACCGAAAAGCCGATTAGTATTTTTGATGTCCGTAACCGACCGAAGTAAATACTACAACCGACCGAAAAATCGACCTTCGGTTTCGGTCGGTTATATCGGTCACCGATAAACTCACCAACTATTACAGACTTGACAAACTATTACAAAATGTGAGTAACTTTGGCTTGAATCTGCAGGAAACTAAAATAAATGTGCTACTAAAAACTAAAATAAATAAATGGTTAATTTAATGCAAACTAAAAAGCTATCTGCCAAATTTACATTCACTTTACACGTAAAACTTATTCATCACCAGGCATTATGAGAATTATTATTTATTAAAATGAAATACATAATGCATTCAATAGTAGTACACTAGTACATAGTTTAAAAAATCAGCAGTATTACACTAGATTTAAAATTTTTATCAAGAAATGCAGGTCAGTAGAGCCACATACTAAACATATTGGCGGAAATGTGAAACACAAACTCTACATTCACATACACTATACTCTACATTCACAATTTGTAAACTTCACATTTACACATTACAGGATTATATGTTTAGTAACTATATTACCATTGTTATGCATTCACACATTCAAAACTCTATATTCGCAGGTCCTACACTCCATATTCACAACGTGAGAACTTCACATTCACACATTACAAGACTACAAGTTCCTAGAACTTCTTAAGTCTATTACAGATTCACACATGCATAACTCTACATTCACGATTTCTATACTTCATATTCACAATTTGAAACCTCCACATTCACACATTTCTGGGCAACTCTACATTCACACAATCATAAGTCTACACTCGCGATTTCTATACTCTACATTCACAATTTGAAACCTCTACATTCACACATTTTTGGACAACTCTATATTCAGCAATATGTTTACTAATTTAAAAAAAAAAAAAAAAAAAGAGAGACAAAACGACGTAGTTTTGGACCCAGGTCCACCTTGTGGGGTCCACAGCATAATTCTTCCCCTTCTCACTGGTATTCACCCAAAACTAAACCTAACATATACTGCAACACACCATCTACTTGGCATTCAATAGGTATAATTGTCAAAATATTATCATGTTAATTCTATTATTTGTATTTGTACTCATAATGATTACAATTTTTTTTTTTAAAAAAAAAGTAATGATGGTATACTCATTAATTAGTATAACTTCAATATCGTTATGTAAATATATCTATTGTATAATCTGTTAATCTATACTTGTATCTTTGTATGTAATGTTGTGGTTCTCATTATATTTCTGTATAATCTACACATTTTAGTTACTCATAACTCCCTAATCTATGGTTTTTGAATTTATGTTGTGGTTCCCATTATATTATTTCATAACATCCTTTATGAACATATTTTCCATGACACAAGGATATTACTTATTAGTAATGAAAAATGCAGTAAAGTTAATTGATATTGACACACAAACTGTGGACTGGAGTTGTACAGTTCATGTCATTAAGAAAAAACAAACCAAAAAAACGCGATTGGAACACCTGAGAAAAAGTATATGCTTATCGTACTTCAGGATGAAACAGTAAGTAAATAGTAAAATTTTTCTTCATTTATTATTATTACTATTATTATTGTTTTATTTTAGTTTATTTATTTATTTATTATTATTATTATTATTATTTTGTTATTATTATTATTATTATGAAGATGCTCTCATTCACCACCAACATCGTTGTAAATGCTATATCTAAATGCAAGGAACTCGAGTTCAATCATTAGTATTTGATAATGACATTGGAATGCATGATATCACTTTACAAACCAACAAATGGTACATCATCTCAAATGCCATTGTCAAATCTGTCCGAACGAACTATAAAGTACTTGATCACAAATACAATTACACATGGATTTTAAATGGTCGGACCGGTATCCAAACAAATGACAATGATGACATGCCATTTGCTCCCATGTAAGTGGTTTATTTGTTTCTACTTATATAAGTATCGAGACTATTTCTTTGATTCTTATTAATTTAGCATTTTTTTCTCTCTCATTATTATATGACTACTTTAACCAATTAAGGAACACTAATTTAAAAATACGCAATGGGCATTGGTTTAATCGCGCAATGTTACATTTGAGCATATAAGTATGACATTTGTGCGTATAAGTATTATATTTTCATCTTGACCCGACCCGACCCGACCGCCTCACGGTGAGACGGTCTCACACAAGTTTTCAATTAATATCACCACAAAATATCTAATATATAATTTGGTAATATAATTCTAATTATCATATTTGAACAACTAGCCAGTGGCGGGTGGTTACTATATGTTGGGCCTTGCATTACGCGCACCGCACGTGCCTTTGTTAGTCAACGAGAAAAAGAGCAGAGTTGGGCTAGAGTGGAGTCAAAAAGAAGAAGGGCTTGTTTGGTTATCAGCGGTTAGCGTTTAGCGGTAGTGGGTTATGTTAGCGGTTATCAAATAGCGGATTGTATTAGTGGGTTTGACCAGCGGAATGTATTAGCGGTTAGTAAAAAGATGTTTATTAAAATTAGCGGTTTAGATTAGCGGTTAACGTGTAAAATGACCAAAAGGGTATACATATATTTAATAATTTATTAATAATAATAATTATTTTAAAAAAAAAAATGGGAGCCACGCACAGCGGCTCCCCTAAACCCCCACTTATCCCACATCGGTGGGATAAGTGGGGAATGGAGCCTTGAGGATAGGAGCCTCAAGGCTCCAGATTTTTGTTCATTGAGGCAGGCTCCGTGAATTGGAGCCTGCCATTAGTTTATTAATTTCTTTTTTATTTTTTATGTTAAGGGTGTTTTGGGGAAAGAAAATTCTTTCCCCAAAATGCTGTTGCAACACGCTGCTAATAGCAGCGTGTTGCAACTTGGCGGTTTGAAGCACACCGCTGCTCCAAACCGCCAATAACCAAACAATAATTTCAGCGTTTTGATCAAGTCAAAACGCTGAAAAATGACGGATCTGTCAAAAATTGGCAGATCTGCTATTAACCAAACAAGTTCGAAGAAAAATTTGTGGCAGGGTGTGGGCGATGCATTGAGAAGAGCAACAAAGCATTTTCTTCATTTTTTTTATTTTTATTTTTTGTTTTTACTTCTTTCTAGGGAAGGCTGCCAGTAGTCCATTGTAGGGGTGAGCATCGGTCGGTTATAGTCAATAACCGACCGATAATCGAAAGTATTTTTTGAAGACTCATAACCGACCGAAATCGACCGACTATACACACATAACCGAAATCGAATTTCTGTAACATACTAACATCAACATAAATATTATAAAATTATTTAAATTCCATTCCAAATTGCCACAATGCAAAGTTAAAACTCCAAACATATAATACGACACTGCAAAGTCCAAAAACCAAACATATAATACTAAGTAATAAGTATATTTAACTAACTTAATAAACTAAACAGTGCACTAAAACTTAATAAACTAAACTGTAAACTGAAATTGCTTACTGTGTAATATATATAAAATATTTATTAATATATAATTATAAATATAATATTTATTAATATATATATATATATATATATATATATATAAGGTGTCGATTATTGGGTGACTGCAGAGTTCCAGTCACGGAACAACCGGAACCGGAAAGGACACGGATACCCAAATCGCAAATCAATAAAACACGATAAGAATTCCATGGTTCCAGTCACGGAACAACCGCCGGAATTGGACCAAAGAACATCCACACTGGCATGTATTACTAGTACAATGGGACGCCGGAGAGACAGACCAACGGTCACTCAGACTAAATATAAGGAGGCCGGTGGGGTAGTGTAACTTTCTTTTATTTCCTTCTTTAAATTAATTATTACAGTACTTTGTAGGAGGACAAAAAGTTTTGGGGGGATAGAGAGATTCCAGATGCATATATTAAATGTGTATATATATTATGTATCTTGATCGAGGAATGTGTAATGGAATATAATTTTGTACTTTTGTAGGTTGAAACCATGTGAATTAGCTAGTTTGTTTGTTTATGTATGTATTCACAATTTCTGGATACGTGTGTATTTTATAATTAAATAAGAATATCATAAAGTTGTGAAGTTGTAAAGCACGTGTCCATGTCCATCACATATATGCGTGTAGCAGTAGCAGAGCAGCCTTAAGTGGATATATAGATAAAGATTGAGATATATATATATATATATATATATATATATATATATATATATATATATGTATAGAGATATGCTTAAACAAACATAATTTTGTGGAAGTGCATTTCTAATTTCCTATTCAATGTTCTCACCTGAGACAGGATGTGTTCTTCATTTCTTCAATATATAGCGAGGCAGATGCGACTCTGCTGCCCAGAGTTAGAGGGACCGAGCTGAGGAAGCGTCAATTGAAGTGAATGAGTATTTCAATGAAAAAATTGAAGCCAGAGTTTGAAGCAATTAGGTCTCGAGATATTGCTTAATTATGAGTTCGGAATTCTCTTTACCAACGCATCATTTTGGTCTTATTGCTTAATTATGAGCTTTCAATTTCTATTGCGTGAGAAATTTGTGCGCCGAAGCTCCATGGTTTTCAAGAATTTTTTATGTAAAAAGTTCTATGATTTGCATGCAAGTTTTTGCCCTTAATTGTTTTTGTGTTCATAGTGAAAAAAGAAAAAGTCCATTCAAAGATTATGTATTGGTTGTCTCTAACTCTGCAGGTTAGTTTTCTTGGTCAAAGACACTGCGTGTACTGTGTAATGTATACATGTACTGGACGTTGTTTGTTTTAGTGGGACCCAAACAAAAAACAAACTCCTCCCTGCATGTATGTCACTTCCATCCCTCCCCCCAGAACAATCTGCCCTGCCTCACTGCCCTCACACAGTATACTCTTCTTCTTTCCTTTACTATTTTCTCTTCTTTTGCTTTTGCTTCTTGATTTATTTACAGTATTGTTGTTTTGGGTTTTTAGGTGGCATTGAAGAAGATCAAAGTTGAAGGAGAAACTTTGCTCTAGCTTGAAGGTAACTTATATTTTGATCCGTCGTACTTATTAGGGTATATATGAGCCCCTCAACCTCCTCTTTTTTTTTTTTTTTAGATCTAAGATTTCCTTTGGTCTACATGAACCCGGTTCTCTATTTTTTGTCTAGATCTAAAATTTCATGAACGGTTCTTTTTTTTTTTTTTTTTCTAGATCTAAGATTTTCTTTGGTCTACATGAACCCGGTTCTCTATTGTTTGTCTAGATCTAAAATTTTATGAACGGTTCTCTATTTTTTGTCTAGATCTAAAATTTCATGAACGGTTCTTTAATTTTTTTTTGGTCTAGATTTAAGATTTTCTTTGGTCTACATGAACCCGGTTCTCTAGTGTTTGTCTAGATCTAAAATTTCATGAAAGGTTCTTTAATTTTTTTTTTTTGGTCTAGATTTAAGATTTTCTTTGGTCTACATGAACCCGGTTCTCTAGTGTTTGTCTAGATCTAAAATTCCATGAACGGTTCTTTAATTTTATTTTTTTTTGGTCTAGATTTAAGATTTTCTTTGGTCTACATGAACCCGGTTCTCTAGTGTTTGTCTAGATCTAAAATTTCATGAACGGTTCTTTAATTTTTTTTTTTTTTGGTCTAGATCTAAGATTTTCTTTGGTCTACATGAACCCGGTTCTCTATATTTTGCCTAGATCTAAGATTTTCTTTGGTCTACATGAACCCGGTTCTCTATATTTTGTCTAGATCTAAAATTTCATGAACCGTTCTCTATTTTTTGTCTAGATCTAAGATTTCCTATGGTGTACATGAACCCGGTTTTCTGATTTATATGTGAATATTCTATTAAAAATCAGTGAAGATATCAATGATTAATATATGTGTGTTATGAAATAATTATTATAACTGTGATAATCTAAATAATGAGAAGAACAATGAAACGGAAGAAGCACTTTGGATTAATGTTTCTGGGAATATTTACAAAGGGGATAGCTGGGTATTTATATTGCCAGGAAATGCATAAACAAATAATATATATACACTAATTGGACATATAATTGTTGTAGCCTAATTTGTTGGTCAAAAGGCTATCAAGCTATAAGCTATCTCCAGGATTCCCGTGTGCAATTCCTTGGGCAGTTCACCAACCCTTATTGTTTTGTGATTGTCCATACTTCCAGCCAGCAATACCTTGCTTGAACATCCACCATTTTATCTTGTTTCATAACAATGTGAATATATTGTTGAATTTGTAGCCGTATAGATGCGTGTTAATTTGCGCGAGAAAATAAATAGTAGAGAAGTATAGAACCTTTGATAGCAATAAATTAAAAATAACATTTTTATATTATCAAATTACTTACAACCTTAATATTTCATTATTGTTCAAGTTTGCTTCAATGATTTGAGGATTAGTGTGTTTTGTCAATTTGTTGGGTTGATATTGAGGTGTTGTGGCTTGCTGCTGTCAAGTTATTTGTGGTTTCCAAGCAGGGGTCCAGCAGCTTTGGGTTTTGGTCAGGACCTGTGACCCAACCCTTATAAAAAATGATAAATAAATAAATATATATATATATATGTTAGTGCAATGTTTATATGTTTCCTCCGTTTAAGTTATTACATTGTCTTATTACATTGTCTTACACACAGCCGACTCCGCCACCATAACAATGAGTGCTTCTTCGAGTTCCAACAATAGACCATCACAAATGCCTAACTGCAACTCATGGTATGTTCTCTAATTATTATTATTTTTTCATTTTTGTAAGCTAACCATGAGTGTTCACTGAAATGATATTACAGCATGTTCCCTCGTCTACTTGAGAGATTTTAGGGGGGATGTAATCCTAAGAAACATAGGGGGCGCAGACATACACATTTTGTATTGTCCCATTTGTCGTCAGGAATTTCCACCGTATAAGACTTGGGTTTGTATTTCGTAATCTCATTTTCAATTTTTGATTTCTTAATTTTAATAATTTGGCTCCGCTCTTGATAGTGGTGTCTGCGGACATTTAATTTATTTATATTCTTCTGTTCATTGTAATACTTGACAGGAGCAAACGATGTCTGAGAGAGGGATAGACAGAGGACAGCAGGAAGAGATTTGGGTTTGTATTTCGTAATCTCATTTTCAATTTTTGATTTCTTAATTTTAATAATTTGGCTCCGCTCCTGATAGTGGTGTCTGTGGACATTTAATTTATTTATATTCTTCTGGTCATTTTAATACTTGACAGGAGAAAATTATGTATGACAGAGGGGCAGCGAGAAGACAGCGGGAAGGGGCTGAGAGAGCTGCCAATCAGCCGGTAACACGCCAGAATTTAGACCCTGAAACGACTGCAAAGTGTCCCAATCCCCGTTGTACTAGCGACAAAGCCACGTACAAGACGGTACTTATTTTTTTTACTTGTGCTTTAATTTGCTTGTAAGTTTTGTTTGCTATAATAATAATAATAATAATTATTATTATTATTATTATTATTGTAAAAAGTACTACCACCAAGTTGTAATTAGGAATGGTCATATTTCTTGAATGTATGTGCAGTGTTTTAATGCGGAGAAGGGAGAAGATTGGTACGTTTACACGTGCTGCTCCTGCCGCGAGACGTTTACAGATTAGTATGGGCATGTTGGCATGGGCAAGGGCATGGTGGTTTGACATTTGTGACATTTGGGTCTTAGTGCCCTTTATTCTGTTTGTATGCGTGATGAATTAGACATCGGGGTCTTAGTGCCCTTTATTCGGTTTGTATGCGTAATTTGACATCGGGGGTCTTAGTGCCCTTTATTCGGTTGTTACTTGT
This sequence comes from Ipomoea triloba, assembly GCF_003576645.1. Classification (NCBI taxonomy): domain Eukaryota; kingdom Viridiplantae; phylum Streptophyta; class Magnoliopsida; order Solanales; family Convolvulaceae; genus Ipomoea; species Ipomoea triloba. The sequence continues at coordinate 8,018,095 of NC_044917.1, read as the reverse complement.
TTTTATATTTCTTAATGCGTGTTTTAATTATTACTATTTGTCCGCCCTTTATTCGGTTGTTACTTGTTTTTATATTTCTTCATGCTTGTTTTAATTATTACTATTTGTCTTATTTTTAGTTTGATACTATATGAAAGAAAATATAAATAATACAATAATAAAATCATTCAAAAATTTAAAATTGATAAAAATAAAATGTCAAGTATATTCAAACTAATCCCAAATAATTTATCTGAACCAAATACATCCCAATTAAATTCCGTTCCGATATTGGATGTCAAAAAGAACACAATAACGACTTGATATAAAAGTTTTCTTTTAAGTTTTCTACAAATTTAGTTAAGTCAACATACATGGTCAGAATGGTATTTTAGACTAGGTGGAAACTTTTGCAGAAGGCATAACTCATAAGTCATCAGAATCACCTTAAAATACAATAACATAATAGACTAATGCTATTGGTAAGAGAGATAGTTAAGAAAATATTTCTTTTGCAAATTTTGCTCCAGTACCAGGCAGTAGGCAGTCATTGGTCTGTGTATTTCTGAACCTCACATCTTTTTATTTTTATTTATTTTTTGTCATTTTGTTGTCAATACACTAAACTATTGGCTTCTTATACCAGTAAAAGATTAACTTTCCATCAATCATGATTGTCATGTTTTTTTTTTTTCCTTTTTTTTGTTTTTGTTTTTTTTTTTTTAAACATTCTTTAGTATTAAAATGTGCTATTGTCATTCTTACAGTGAGTTTCATGCCATTTTTTATGAGATACAAAGAGTGGTTATTATAAATTTTTCTCATGGCATCAAGAGGTGGGTTTTTTCTAATGATTTTATGTTTTAGATTAATTTGCGACTTTTGATTTTTGATCTAAAAAATTTTTGGGTTAATTTAATCATATAATAATTTGGTTATTATATGATTTTATATTTTATATATATATATATATATATATATATATATATATATATATATATTAGATTAATTAAACAAAAGAAAAAAAAGTTTTTTTTTCCTTCTTTGTTTATCTGTTTACGTACGTAAAAGTTACGTATTTTTTTTATTTATTTATTATATAATACTCCAATATATAAGATATATATATATATATATATATATATATATATATATATATATATATATATATATATTATTAATATACACAAAATATTATTAAACCATTTTCTCTGAAATTGATTAGCCTGTTTTTATACTTTTCCTAATATACTTTTTATGTAATCAATTTCAATACCACTATATAATTTATGCATTTCAGGAATTATATAACCTTACCAATTTCACATCTTCCACTATATCTTATTGAATTGTTTTAGCAACATAATAAAAAAAAAATGCACACAATGGCCCAACTTTTGTTTTACTCAATAAAATTATGTTTTTCATTTTTCCATGAAAAAGAAAAAAGAGAAACAAATTTCCATTTGACAGTCCGTTAGGCCCGCTCTTTAGTGGGCCATATATTTTATAATCCTAACCCGCCCCACTGCGGGGTGGGTGTGGACCGGCCCTTGGATCTCGACACGTTTTGACATCCCTACCTGCGAAGCAAACCTTGTATATGACGCATTAGCATGCACATTTTTATAATAATTCTTCACATAGATCCAAGAGAGTAAATTAAATAGAATTAAAGGAAATAATTGCATGACATATACCAAATTATGTGGTTGGCTTTAATTTGTTTAGACTCAGAAAAAGAATCACTTCTCGATAAATAATTTAATAATTAAATTTAAATATCACAACAAATGAGAAATGAAAAATTGAAAGCAAATTATGAAACTCGAGAAATTATAATTTTTAAAAATATGTAAGACACTGAATATGAAAAAAAATGTATAAATAAAAATGTATATTTATAAATATATTTTCTTTATGAAAAATAAAAGTTTTAGTCCATTAATTATACTCATTCTATGAACTATTACCACACAAAATTTTCCATTTAATTATGTGTAAAGTAACAGTTTTAGTCCACCACTAACAAATTATGTTAATATTAATATTGTATTTTAACTTTTCAAATTATTGAGGGACACTTTAGTCAATTTTTATTTATATCATTTTGTATTAAATAATTAATTAATCATTGAGGTTGACATACAATTTTCTTTTTTGCCATTGCAGTGTAGCTAAAACTTCAAAATTGTTTTGGTTTTCAAATTTACTAAATATTACTAGTTAAAATAAATATTACAAACTTTGTTGTTTTCATGTTGATAAGTTCCTTGGAGTGCGTCTGTACTTTCAATTCGTATGTCATTTCCGTTTTCTGTATTTAAAAAAGGAAAAAAGATTATTATACCACAATTGCATTTTCAATTTTACATTTGCAACAAGACATAACAAAAAAAACAAGCATATTAGATTATTGAAAGATATTTTAAAAAATTGTTATGAAATACTTTACTCACATTAAAAAATGTTAATATGGAAAATTAATATCAATATACATATTATAATTCCCAAATCAATGTATGTTATTTGAGTATTCATTTTACTTAAATGCTATTCAAGAATCTATATAAGAAACAAAATTAATACAAATAAGATATATTGGACATGTTTCACTACTATAGAATTATTATAAAATCAACCATATAAATATCACATTGATTATTTAGAAAGGTAAATTCATTTTTAACTAGTAAATACCTTGAAAGTAAATATAAATAGATATACATATTTATAAGTCTTATAAAACTAACAATTCTTCATTACGAATGAATAGAGTCAGTATATATATGAATGATGGATACCCCCGCTGGAGTACCCAACCCGAATATCCATGGTATCTGGAGCCCGCTGACTAGCCAAACATTTTCAGCCTGTGACCTAGGTCGAAGGACTCGAGCGGCCCTGTTGATGCAACCAGTCAAGAGGCGGTGCCCGACTGGGTGCGCCCCGAGAGGCGGCGATTATGCATAATATGGCATTTATGGCGGATTTGCGAGGTTTATTTCATAATTCATATTTGGCAAGTATTTATGGCAAATTTTATAGCTTAAGTAACTTTCCTAATGCTATATTTGTTAAGATCTTTCATTGTTTCCTTACCAAGACCTATTATTATTGTATAAATACCCCTCAGGGATCACATTGTAAAGTATTTTGACTTCAATGCATGCATAATACCTCGTTCAATTATTCTTGTGTTACTCTATGTTATTTTCTCTAAGTTTTACGATAGTGTTGGCCAACTGAACGGTTGTAATGCAGCCGTAAAACCAACCATGAAGATTTAGTTAATTAAACTTGATAAAACTCAATAAAATGACTAATATGTCTTTCAATAATTTGATAATTTGAAGTGTAATGTTAATTTCAATAGAATTTATTAGTATAGATTAAAATTGACACTTCACACGTAAACACATAATTAAAAGGGGATATGCGTATATGATAATAATTCATGGACTAAGCCTATAATATAGATATAATTAATGGACCAAAATCATCATTTTGGGGTTGTTATGCCGTGGACCCAGGTCCACCTTGCAAGGTGGACTTGGTCTACATTCACATACACTATACTCTATTTCACATACACTATATTCTATATTCACAATTTGTAAACTCCACATTCACACATTACATAATTATATGTTTAGTAACTATATTACCACTATTATGCATTCACACATTTAAAACTCTATATTCACAGGTCCTATACTTCATATTCACAACTTGAGAACTTCACACTCACACATTACAGGGTTACAAGTTGCTAGAACTTCTTAACTCTATTACAGATTCACACATGCATAACTCTACATTCACGATTTCTATACTCCATATTCACAATTTAAAACCTCCACATTCACACATTTCTGGGCAACTCTATATTCACACATCATAAATCGACATTCACGATTTCTATACTCTACATTCACACATTTTTGGACAACTCTATATTCAGCAATATGTTTACTAATTTTTTTTTTAAAAAAAGAGACAAAAACGACGTAGTTTTGGGTCCAGGTCCACCTTGCAAGGTGGACCTGGGTCCACAGCATAATTTGCCATCATTTTGCCAGCCCGAATAATGATTGCTGAAATGCCCACCATAGGTTGGGCTAACATTGTAATGGCCCAATGGGTTGCATTTGCGATTCAAAATTACGAAGTAATCATAAACATCACTATCAGCGGCCCGAAGTTGAGACGGCCCTTTCTACATCTGCACCTCTGTGTTTAAACCGCCGATGAGGGTGACAGCGTGGCCCTGAACTGAAACTGCGGTGGCAACATGGAAGCGGCGACGTTTACTTCAGCTTCACAGTTTCTAGCCGTTGGAAATCCTGCTTCATCGTCTTCGTGCTACGGTTCGTATTCTCCAAGGCTGCTGCGTTATAAGCTAAATACTAACGCTCTCAAATTCAAAGCTCACACAAGCTCTTCAATTCGTGCTTCTGCTTCTAGTGACGGTGATTCGGGTATCTATGCTCAAACACTTATACAGATTGGCATTAAGATGTCTATGTATCTATGTGAAAACTGGAAAATTGTTCCCTTTCTATCAGAAATGGTTATTGAGCTCCTTTATAAATGCAATTTTAACTAAAAATTCAATTTCAATTATTGCAGTGGTAACTCTGCTTGACTACGGTGCCGGAAATGTTCGAAGTGTCAGGAATGCAATTCGATTTCTTGGCTTTGGAATCAAAGATGTAGGTTTTCTTTTCAATTCTTTTCAACTTTATTCAACTCTTTTATTTATTTATTTATTTTTAAAAAATGCCTTATCCATCCAAGGAGGAAGAATTGTACCGAAAGTGTTGTATTTTAGAAAACTGAGGAAAGACATGGCAATGCTTTTATGATTTGCAATTGAAAGAAAGATTGGAGATTCATTTTGGGAAGTATAGGACTGTAGGAAGATTCCTGTGCTTTATTCTCTTGTATTTTTTTGAGCTTAGTTTTCTGTGTCCTTTTCAGGTACAAACACCAGAGGACATCTTGAAAGCCAAACGCCTCATTTTCCCTGGAGTAGGTGCCTTTGCTGCTGCTATGGATGTGCTAAACAAGAATGGGTAAGACTCTTGTAGGAGATATTCCCAATGGCCAATGGTCAGTGGACAGACATTCTGGGATGTTTGTACATATAGTGATTCAGTGATTTGTTTATTAGGTGTTTCTTTTTGTAGTTTTATTGGTCAATGCTCTCAAGTTTCTTCTATTTATGTGAACTATGCTTTGTAGAATGGCTGAAGCACTCTGTACTTACATTGAACAAGATCGCCCATTTCTGGGCATTTGTCTTGGCTTGCAACTACTATTTGAATCGAGTGATGAGAATGGTCCAGGTAATGAGCTTTTTTTAAGATGAGGGTTGCAATTTTTATCTGATCTCATCAATCAATTCCTTCTAAGGTGTAGCAGAATATTTATTGGCTAACAATTCATCATTTTTTTCAGTAAAAGGTCTTGGTTTAATCCCTGGAGTAGTTGGACGTTTTGATTCATCTAAAGGCATAAGGGTACCTCATATTGGATGGAATGCACTTGAAATAACAAAAGACTCAGGGATCTTGGATGAAATTGGAAACCGACATGTCTACTTTGTTCATTCTTATCGGGCAATACCAGTAAATTTTTTGCCCTCTTTTATTGATAGGCTGATAGCTAGTCTTCTGTTTTGCATGTCAGTAACTTGGTTCTGACATCTGACAACTTCTTTCAGTCAGGTGATAATCAAGACTGGGTATCATCTACATGCAATTATGGCGACAATTTCATAGCATCTATCAGAAAGGGAAATGTACATGCTGTTCAGTTCCACCCTGAGAAGAGTGGTGGTATGGTTTGACATCCATGTGCCTTTTAATGTCAAGTAAAAAAGTAAAGATTAGCGGGAAAAAGAAACCCTAAAATTTAACCTTTCTGTGGAAACATAGTAAGCAAAATTTTATATTTCACACGAACCAGTGTCTATCTAAATAAAGAGGGATGTTTGTGGGTAAATACTAAATAGTGCAGATGCAGTTAATTATGAAGTCAGTATGTGCTTTATGCCTCTCTCTCTGTTACCTTAAAACATGGTTTGTTTTGGTCTGGAAAGGCGAGGGTGGGAAGAAATGTCTAGTGTTTGCTTTGCCAGGAGCTTATTTCCTCTTATTTATTCCAAGAAACCATAAGCCTGAGACAAATATGGTTTTTTTTTACAGAGTGCTTTTCATAGTGGATAAGAGGCAATTTGCCTCTTTTCTGAGATGCGTCAAATTGAGGCTTTTCTAAGAAGAGGTTTTTTGATGTAGACCTGGGTCTTTAAGTGAGAAAAGAAAATATAAGATGTTTACCAAATATAAAAATAGCTCCTTAAAAAAGTTCTTTAATATAAGCTCTTTCTAACAAAGATCTTTTACCTCTTATGATCTTATCCTACTTCTGCCTAACAAGCACTTAGAGGGTTACTGAGCCACTTATGGGCTTTTTGTTGAAGAGGCTTTGTGAAGGAAATGTCAATATATGTCTAACTATCTGTCTATCACTGACATCAATTTATATGCTTCTACTAGCGCTTGTTTAAGCTCTAGCAGTATGAATGTCTCAAATCCTACAAGAACAACATATTTTATACTTCTTTTGTGTGTCTTTTCAGATGTTGGCCTTTCTATCTTGGAAAGGTTCTTGAACCAAGAGTCCAAAAGAACAAAGGTACCCATCAAACTTGTGACTTTATTCTGTGCTTTTTGAATGTTTGTCTAACAAATGGAAATCTTCCTGTGAAGACAGAAGCCAGTCCAAGGAAAGGCCTCTAAACTTGCAAAGAGGGTGGGTTGTGGCAATCAGATTTGTCAGACTTGATAATGATTCTAACTACTATAAACTTTCTACCAGAAATCAAAACTTATGATGTTTTCTGCAACTTGTCAGGTTATTGCATGTCTTGATGTCAGGGCTAATGATAACGGTGATCTTGTTGTAACAAAAGGTGACCAATATGATGTAAGAGAGCACACAAAAGAAAATGAGGTAAGGCAAACACATAAGTACAACTAAAGAGCCTGATCTTGTCCTGCAGTCACCAGTTTCTTTTTCTTTTTCTCTGTCATTTTTGGGGGTGGTTGTGGGATAAAAATTTCTGAAGAAATGCTTTTTGTTCACATCTTTTCCACATGGATCAAACGTAGTTGTTGGATTGTCTGGTTCATAAAGGATTTAGTGCTCATGACCTGCATCTTGGATAATGTTTTCTAGTCATTTGATGCTGAGTCCTGTTTTGGTAATATTGCTAAATTTGGTTGCCCTTTACTGAAGGTCAGAAACCTTGGTAAGCCAGTAGATCTTGCTGGACAGTATTACAAGGATGGAGCCGATGAGGTAGGCATCATGTTATTCATTGTTGCTATGTGACTATGTCTTATACTATTGTGATATATCTTTGCTGTATATGTGACATTCCAGGTTAGCTTTTTGAATATTACTGGTTTCAGAGACTTCCCTCTTGGCGATCTACCAATGTTGCAGGTTTGTTGTTTCATAATTTACTTGATGTTCAGTTTTTGTAATCATTTTTATGGCTTTGTTTATCTTTCAGTTGGAAGTCAATCAAGTGGGTTTTTGTGATAAATGATTCTTGCTATTATTGTTAAAATTTCGATCCCAAGTATAATCAATCCTCATTCTTTTTCAATGGATTATGATGTTCCAACTACTTCCACAAAAATTGGTACAAAAGTTCTAAGTGGTTTGTTCAAATATGGGAATAAAAATGGGATAATGGTATTAAGTTTGGTATACAAATGGAATGGGAATCATTAAGAGCCTGCTTAGTAATGGAAAAGCATCTGTACACAGAAAGCCACACCAATGGCAGGTGAACAGTATTTTGCACTGTTCACCAACCTGTTTTCTAACTTTGTTAAAATGTTGGAAATGTTGAAAATTTGTTTCCATTTTTTAGTTTGGAGAATATTTCAACTTGAAGTCTTGAACACTGTCCATTTTAGTTTTCTACTTTTCAGGAAAAATTAAAAAAAAATTTCCATTTGCTGAACAAGCCCTTTGTTTTTTGGCTTAACTTAATAAAGAAAGAAAAAATCTTCTTTCTTAAAAACATATAATAAAAAAAAAAGGAAAAAGTGTCAAATAGGCAACCAAACTTTTGCAGTTTGCCCAATTAGACAACTGAACAAAAAGCATGTGCAAATAAAACATCTGTTTTTATTTTTATTTTTTTAAAAAATTTATTCCTTTGCCACGTAATGTCCACATATGTGCCAACATTTAATGCTAATTGGATTTAAAAAAAAAAACATTATTGTTAGATGTTTTAATTGCACATGATTTTTGTTTGATGGTCCAATTGCAGATAGCACAAAAGTTTGATGGCCTATTTGACACTTTTTCCTAAATAAAAATGCTAGATACCAACCTTCATGCCATAAATCGATTACATGTGCACTTACCAAAAACATATACACCAAAATTAGCTTACCCTTATTTTGGTGGGTGGACAATGAAGGCATGTTATAGGGGAATAGATGGTGGAGGTAGGATCAAGGTGGGTGGTGGAGGATGGAGGTCAGGCCAGGGAGGGTTGTGATGTGATTCAGGGATTGTCAAAAACTTGCAGTACAGTTTGTGTTTGCTTCAAAGTTCAAACTCTGTGTGCATTGTGGGGGATATTGGGGGAAACTGGTAAGTGGGAGGTATGTTTAAAGGAAGACAAAGGGAGTTTGAAGTGGAGACAAAGGGAAACAGTGCAGCAGGGTATTTAATGCTGAAATGACATGATACCTGCAAATAAAATGGTAATGGATAAAAGTCATTCCTGTCTCAATCCATTCTCATTCTTGTGGAATCCCCTAAACAAACAACATTAATTAGTTTCAGTACCATTTCTGTACCTCATAACCACCAACCAAATACTCCCAGGTCCTTCTATTGCACGCCAAAATTCTATATGGCAGATGGGGAAGGGGGTGTAACAGTGGTCTGTAACAGACTATCAGCTACAACAATGTAATTTTCTGCTACACTCTGTAACTCTGACTTGACATGCTCTTCCCCTTCTTTGTGCTCAGTGACTACTATTAACTAACCGTCTATAGTAAATCCAGGGTTGTTTTTATCAGAATTTAATAGGCTATTTTTGGAATTTATCATATAGGTATTGAGGTACACATCAGAGAATGTTTTTGTGCCTTTAACTGTTGGAGGCGGTATTAGAGACTTCACTGATGGAAATGGCAGGTAAATTTGGTCATTGTTTTAGGAACTTTTCCTCAATATCAATTGATGCCTCCAACTTCTTAGGCTGTGTTTGGGAGAGTAGTGGACCACTCAACTGCTCTTTGGATGAACTGTGAGTCCTTGATTGAAGTAATCCACCGCTTCTATTTACAAAAATTTCAACTGGGGGAATAACTGCTCCAATCTCATCGCCACCACTCTAACTCATCTTCCAAATGCACTCTTAGTTTGATAGATTAAATGACTCCTCTACTTACAGAACCTCTATAATATGCACAATTTCCTATTCAATAGAATGAATGCTTTTTTCAGGTACTACTCTAGTTTGGAAGTTGCTTCTGAGTATTTCAGATCTGGTGCTGACAAGGTCTCTATAGGAAGTGATGCAGTATATGCTGCTGAAGAATATTTGAAATCTGGAGTATGTACAGTTCTTCTTGATGATATTCACATCATAGACCTGTTTATTCTGCTTTCTTGATCACTTCTGTACTGACCCTTCAAATGATTTTTTTTTTCTCTCTGTTGTGCAAGGTAAAAACTGGAAAAAGCAGTCTGGAGCAGATCTCTAGAGTTTATGGGAATCAGGTACAAGTCGTTGAAAATTTGGATTTTGACTAAGAGAAGTCAAGACACTTATATATACTAGCCATTGTATATGTACTTTTCCGCAGCCTATTAGTTGAACTTGCATTTTGTGATACCTGACTTGTATTTTGGGTCCAATTTTTATGCTACAACCAGCTACTGTTTTCTTCTGGCTGGAGGAGGGTGGTTCTGTGGAAAGTGGAATCAATGGAATGTTTATTTGGATAGTGGGAAAAGAATAAAGTAAAATTGAATTAATATTTAACAAATAATCTGGCTAAGTATACTAACTGTGACCAAAAGAAGAAAAGATAGCTATTCAGTAGTATTATCATCTTAATGTGTTGTGTAAGTAGCTTAATTTAGATCTGTGTAAGTGCCACTCTCTGGTTTGCCTACCTAGAGTGGATGGCTTATGTGAAAGAAATGTGGCTTTTGTTTTGCAGGCAGTGGTTGTAAGTATTGATCCAAGGAGGGTGTATTTGAAGGACCCAAAAGATGTAGAGTTCAAGGCTGTCAAAGTGCGAAACCTAGGTAAGGCAGTGAATAGTTTGGATTCTTGCTTTATGCTTTATGCTTTTGACTTTTTCTAATGCATAAAGAAGATTGAACGAGGAGAACCTTGGAAAGACTCCTCTACAGAGAAACATGCGTACATGCTCTCATCTAGGTTTGAAGAAGCCATCTCTGTCTGAGATAGATTTTATGTGACTTTTGCTTTTTGGTGCTACTGGTTTCAGGTCCAAATGGTGAAGAATATGCTTGGTATCAGTGCACAGTGAGTTGCCATTCAACACCCATCTTGTTTATAAATATGATTATTACATTTGTGTATTTATCATTAGCTTTTTAGCTATGTTTATAGATAGTTTGCTTTAGTAGGATCATATATGCTCAATATGTTACTCTTTAAGCCCCAAAAATGAGCTTTTTATTGACCTATTTTAAGGTGAATGGTGGACGAGAAGGTAGACCAATTGGAGCATTTGAGCTTGCAAAAGCTGTTGAAGAATTGGGAGCTGGTGAAATACTGCTAAACTGCATCGACTGCGATGGTATTAATGATTTCATGTATTTCTTTGAAAGAAGAATTATTTTCAATGCCTATCACTAATTCACTATACCATCTAAAAACCATTTGGAGTTGGTTCTCAAATGGCATTGGAATTTTTCAACCAAGTGTGTATGGCTCATTATTCATTATCCCGGCATATCTTTTTTCGTGATAATAAAACGTTTCATTTATCTTGTAATGTATGTATTTCCAGGTCAGGGAAAAGGGTTTGATATAGACCTTATCAAGTTAATATCAGATGCTGTAAGCATCCCGGTAATTGCAAGCAGTGGTGCTGGAGCTGTTGAGCATTTCTCGGAGGTTTTCAACGAAACAAATGCCTCTGCTGCCCTTGCTGCTGGCATTTTCCACCGAAAGGAGGTAAGTTTGCATCGAGCCATTGTATACTCTATTAGGAGATAAACAGAAACTTATAGTCTTAATCCCACTAAGGCGCTCATAACTCATAAGTCATAACTATCTGTTTCACAAATTATCATGGTCAGCTTCTATTACTCATACAAGTTTCATAGACAATGATTGACTAACGATCTATGCCATATATGTTTAAGGTTCTTTATGGATTACCTTGTCAATGCAGGTACCTATTCAATCTGTGAAAGAGCACCTGCTGAAGGAAGGTATAGAAGTTAGAGCGTAATAATTTTAGTGAAGTTGATAGGTATGTCTACTACTGGCACTCATAAAATTTGTGAGTTTTGCACCGGGTTTAGCTTCTGTAGCTACAGGATTTTTTAACATGCTTCTTTATGATACTCGACCATGCTTCATCAAACTTAATAATGCATATGTTGTAAGGAGTTCCATTTTTCATGTGTATTAGAATCATAAAATTCTACATTTTTAATTAAGTCTATCTTTAGACATTTTTCATCTTGCCGCCTTCCATTGATTTTATTTGTCATGTCCTCATGTTTTTTTTTTTTTTTTTTTATATGTATATGAAATAAACTCCATTTCATTCTTTTAGTTTTAACTTTTCATTCCTATTTAATATATAACTTGGTATGAAGATTTCTAAGATGCCAATTAGCGACGGTGTCATTTATGAATTATGATATGTTCAGTTGCACTGGATACTGTAAGAGCAGGTGTTAATACAAGGGGGGTGTACTCCGTACAAGTAGGTAGGTTTTAATTTACAAGTATGAGGGAGGGAGGGAGCTATTTATGTTCTTGAAGTGACGAGAAAACCTACCGCCGTTACCTGAAATAGTTTTCCACAGAAAATATCTGCGGAATTGTAGCAATTAGTAGCAGAGGAAATAAGTAGTTAATAATAAACAAAGTGGCTCGTCAAACAGTCCAACCTTGCCCTTAGCACATGGACCATGGTAGGAACCCAGGATAGTCGGATAGCTCAACACATCTCCTATTCACTACTTCCGTATTAAGTCAGACATTTTAAGAGTGGTTGGTTCCTGAGGAAGATGCAAACAAGCCCTTCCGAAACTGACTTCTGAGCACGGATCACCATCAGAGATGATAGATTATTAGATTTAGGAATTCCATCAAGTTTGACAATTCCCCAAATAACCATTTTTTATGCCCTATAGTCATAAAGGATGGAACATCCATCCCATTAGGTTTCATCACTAAAGTACTAAACAAATACTTAGATCCATTATCTTGTTCAAGTCCCACCCCCGCCCATCCGCTACCTGTTGGTGTCTCCATAACACTTCCCACCATACTACCCGATAATGTAGTACAAGAAAAGTATCCAGCTTTGTAAATCCTTGAAACTAAAGCATTTGAACCAAACTTAAGGGTGTGTTTAGTAACCCGCAAAATGATTTTCGGAAAATAAATTATTTTTCGGACTTTCGGTGTTTTGCAACGTAAAATGAATTCCGTTGATCATGAAAAATGAGCCTTTTTTTTTCCGAAAAATAACTTACAAAAAGTTTGGAAGTCATTTTCCGGAAATGACTTCCGGGTGCCCTCTCCCGTTCTGGTGGACTAGGCGAAAACCAGAGCATCGACATGTTTTTTTTCTTTTAATAATAAATATTATTATTTTATATATTAAATAAAATAATAAAAATATATAATTATACAATTTTACTAAACACAGTTTTTCAGAATGCAACCAAACAGAAAATGAATCTGTTTCCTCATTTTCCAAAAATCATTTCCTGCTTTTCACACACCCTAAATTGCAATTTTCTTCATCTTTGTTTAACGCAACTTTAGCTGGCTATCGTTGTTTAATTGGGTTGCAAAGATTCAAATGAAATGTAATTTAATCTTTGCATCTTTATTGGATTTGGTTATGATTGTACATTGATGAGAATGTGATGATCTTGGGAGGTGAAGAGGTTTCTACTACCAAAGAGGCCAAGAGGGCCAAAATGTTTTCGTCATTACATGAAAGAAAGAATAACAAAAATAGACATCATGATAATATAATCAAGTCTTATACCAGGAATGGCATGTTTGCAAAAATCACAAATTAATGAAAATACGGTTCAAATTGGATTTTGCCAGGAAAACAATGGCAAATAAAATTTTTAAAAAAGGCCCCCACTCTGAGTAAGCTATGCTCTAGCAGTACTGAAAATTTCAGAGCGAGCAACAATGTTATCCTACAAAACTTTCGCCTAGTTAGGTTTATTCCTGTTTTGTGCACGTTTGAGTGTATTAACTCAGGTATAACACGAGTGTAAGAGATCAAACATCAGAAGTACGCAATCATACATCCAGGAGCAGGCGCCGTGGATCTTCAACCACATCCTTAATCCTTCTCAAAAAGTACACTGCCTCTCTTCCATCGATCAGCCTATGATCGTATGTCAGGGCAATGTACATCATTGGCCTGGGAACAATGTTGCCTCCGACAACCATTGGGCGGTTCACTATTGAGTGCATACCCAGGATGGCAGACTACAATAAGGCATAATAAGGTTGTTAATGGTCTAATAGTATGGGATAGAGGTTGGATGTACGAATGCGATACTGAATAGTGAGGATGAAGGTACCTGAGGGGGATTGATAATCGGGGTACTCAGAAGACTTCCATAGACACCGCCATTGGATATTGTGAATGATCCACCAGCCATCTCATCGATTGAGATAGTTCCATCATTTGCCTTTTTAGCAAGTGTGTTCATGGTCTTCTCTATCTCAGCGAAATTCATCTTGTCAGCCTCACGGATAACTGGGACAACAAGTCCCTGAACAAGGAGAAAAGGATAATGGGAATTTGATAGTATTCATAATTCCTGAACTCATCATGCACCAATGAATATGAATATTTAAAAAAATAACTCAAGTCCCATGAAGTTGAGACTGCCATAAGTCAATAGAAGCAAAGAAATGTTTACTTGCCTTTGGTGTACCAACAGCTATACTGATGTCTATGTAGTCTCTGTATATAATGTCATCACCATCTATAACTGCATTAACTACTGGCTGATTCTGGAGTGCACTAACTGCAGCCTGAAATTTGTGCAAAAATGCATTTAGCCATAGGACTGGAACTGAAAAATATTCACATCTTTAAGAATCAAATTCTTATCCACACACACCTTGATAAAGCCAGACATAAGTCCTAGTTTCACTCCATGTTTTTCAACAAAGGCATCCTTGTATTCAGAACGGAGTTTCATCAAATTTGTCCTGCAATAATCAATAGTTTAGAAAGGAGTAAGTGATAACAATCGTGAACCAGAGCATTATTAACAATTTACACTGAGCAAATTGTAATGTTCAATTTTGCATTCTTGATTTCTACAATACTTCAACAAGAATCCAGCCAGTAACAGATCAAGCTTTGAGAGGAATTCTAACCAAAATCCTAAATCCTAATCATGTTTGTTGCTGTTTCTTGAAAACATTAAGTCACCTTAATATGACTGACAAAAGTTCATCCACCTTTCCAATCATCATAAAATATGTCTAAACTTACATATCAACTTCATTGAATGTTGTCAACAATGCAAATGTATTTTGCGAGTCCTTCAAGCGTGTGGCAACTCTTTTTCTAAGCCTGGTCATAGGAACCTGCCATCCATAAAAATATATTTGAGATCAAGGCTCAAATGAAAATTTTACATAAATATTAGGCAGCAGGGAATAGGGGAAAACAATGAATTTGTAAGTCGTACTCGTCTTTCCCTTTCTTTGGGGGGAAGCTGGGGTTCTGTAGCAGAGGTTTTAGGGGGAGGTGGTGATGATTCCTTTGGTTTTTCCTTGACAGGAGGAGCTTCAACTTTAGTCATTGGCTTCTCTTTCTGTTCAACAGGATCAGATGGTTGTGGAGCAGCCTTCTCGGATGGAGCAACATGATTCACACCTTCACTAGATTTTGAAATGACAGCAACCTTGGTGCCAGGTTCCACAGTATCTCCTTCCTTGGCTACAAACTAAAGAGATTTAAAAGCACATTAAAATCCACAAATTACATATTTAGAAACCAAAAAAAAAAGTCTATACGATCAAGAATGGAAATACTAATATGAACTCAAATAAATATCTTTGCTAGGCAATTGTACCTCTTGAATTATACCAGCTTCAGGACTGGTAACATCAATGGTTACCTGAAAGACATGAAAGTCCAAATATAAAATATTAATCTTAAATTTGAAAACTCTTGAATTAAAATAAACAAAGTATCAGGCCACATACCTTATCCGTTTCAACCTGGGCAATTGCCTCATCAACTGCTACTCTATCACCAGGTTCTACTCAATAGATAATGAGCGGTGTAAATAAATAAATAAATAAATAAAAAAAAAAAAAAAGAGCCTCTAAGAACAATAATTTGAGTGAAGAACTCAATCTTACATTCTTACTAAGAAGGAAACTTACTCTTCAAGAATGTGGCAAGTGTGCCATCACTTATGGATTCACCCATAAAAGGAACCACAGCATCAACCAGATCGCCTTAAGCACAAGAATGGATGAAAATGAAGTCAGCAGCCAGTGACAACATAACTACAACATATATACACAGTTACAAATATATTGCAGGGCCTATACTTCCTTCAATCACTCTACATCAACCTAAGGGGCCAACCATAATTAAAGTCATTGAAAAATAATGATTATTTATTCCTATTCTCAACTAAATTTCTGTTGAGAAAAAATATAAAATAATAAATGCGGTATCCATGCAAACAACTTAAACTTTTAGTTGAGGTGAAACACATACTAGCAATATATCAATATAAGCATTTCACATATGTATGCAAACCATGTTAAGATTGCACACAAGAATAATCACTATTGCACAAAAGCATATCATACCACCGCTGGAACAATATGGCCTGCTCCAATTTTGTAGTATACCACTTTGATGGGCATTGGTCATAATCCCCCTGCAGATAAAGCAAGGAATCAGACACACAGATAGGATGCAGCAATCACCACTTTACATTTGCTATTCACCAAGAAAACAAAGTATATATGTAAGAGCCATACAAGTTTCAGGAGGAAATAAATTGGGTATGTTTTATTTAACTTTTATTTGGTGACAAGTATTCTTTAATGATATATACTTCGAAATGTAGTCTTCATATGAAATTTGGGAATGAATTTGAGTATGCTCAAAATTCCTAGTAGCTGGCATACCGCAAGAGAGAATGAATTTGGATAACTAACCTTTGAGGTCGCATATCCATTGAGTGACCTGCATCCATTACAAATTGAAATATAGTTAGGGTGTGTATTTTGCTAAGTTTGGAGCCACAACATAAGATGTCAAGAGATTACCTAAAACAAGTTGACAGAAATTTTGAGCCTGATAACATCCTCTGGGATGAATAAAGCTCTGTTCACATTTCCAAGCATTAGATTCTTCCAAATAGAAACCAAAAACTAAAAGCACCAAGAGATCCAACAACAACCAAGCAAATGCGGGAAGCAATATCCTGCTAGAACTAGAAACTCAAGGAGAAATTCGCCTCCAGATTTTCAAGTGACAAACTGATACTATTGCTTATAATAGGATATCTTTAATTAAAAAGAAAAACAAAAAAGGAACAACAGAGAAATAATATACTAAAAATTGTAACATGTCATCCAGAGCTTACTAGCATTCTCATCACTGTTCTATCCTAAAACTTGTCAAACTCATTAGAATTTAGCAATATGGTAATACCAAGAATTTTCAAGGGAATGTTACGCACCGACAATCTTTGAATGGAAATGCAAACAAAATCAAACAAAGCTAAATAGTTATCACCTCTTCTCTTGCAGCACAGCAAACTCTAGGCGTCGCCGCTCCAGGCTGAATCCTACGCAACGATTTCCCTAAAGTCTGCTCCAAAAAGAAACACATATAACCACACAAGATACATAACATATCACCGTACATTATACGCATAAAATAAATTGAATTAAGTCGTTCTACCGGAGCAGATGCGGCGCCAGAAGCGACTTTTCGCCGTAAAACGCCCAACATCTCTTAGCACTGTTAAATCCACCGAAAAATTCAAAAAAAAATCGGAAAATGTTATTTAAAAAAAAAAAAAAAACTGGAGATTTTGAGAACAAACATTCACAGAGGAATACATAGAGCATTAAAGCAGATCGAAGTAAGAAGTTCTAACCTGATTTAGTCACGAGAAAAGGTGGCAGAATGGTAGATTAAGCGACGAAGATTGATGGAGAATAGAGAGGGAAAGTCGCTGCAAAGAACCGCGTTAGTACTATTCCTGCTTAGCTTTCTTTGATTCGATTTTATTTATTTTTCTTCCATGAACGATAGATGAGCTGGAGTTGCAACTGAAATGGAAACGTGCTTTTATAACACGTCGTCGTTCGACCCCCTTTTTGTCTTTTCATAGAATTAAATCAATTAATAAATCTAGAATAATACACTAGTACAGTAATACTATGGTCACTTTCACATTTATTTATTTTTTTTTTTTTTTTTTTGTGGGGGTGCTAGAGAAATGTCGTTAATGCATGCCCAAACTCAAAGCGTTACAGATAAAATCGGAGGTGATGACACCGTTCCTTAAAACCTAATATAGAAACAAAACTCTCGAATTAAATTATAAACAATATAATCGCAAATCACTTAACAAATATAAACAATATAATCGCAAATCACTTAGCAAATATAAAGAAAACGTGAGTAAAATATATCATTGTTTATTCTTTCTCTATTGTTTTTTTCTTAGTTATGTGACATGCTATGATTGATTTAGACAACATAAAAATATCACAATTTTTATCCTTTTTTTATCAATAAAATTAAGGTGAGAAATGAGAATTTTACTTTTTAAAAATAGATATATCATTGATTGATGAGTTAATAAGTTATATAAAAAGGATGAATGATCTAAATCTAATCTAAATCTATATGTATAAGTTTAACTACATTATTTCACTATCCTACATTATTTAACTATCCTGTCAGGTTAGCGTGTGGAGCCATAAAACAAGAAAATTTCATTTTTTGTGGGCAAGATTTAACTACATTATGACAATTAATTGATTCACGTGAATAACAATAGGCCTTCCCCAATGATTGCTTTTTGAGAGATTTTGGAGCAATAAAATCCAATGCTTAAGTTTTTATCAAATGAGAAGAAAGTGTTTTGAGTGAGTTTTTTTTCATGCAAAATGGGAATTTTTGCAGGCTAAGCTGGCCCCACCGGCAAAGGTCACTGCGCCTCACGCACACAGTTTTAGTGGGTGCACGAGCCCGGCTAGGCGCGTAAACATATATATATTTTTTTTTTCAGTTTTTGTTTTTCTTTTATTTTTTTTTCTCCACCCTCATTTTCTCTTTACTAATCACACTTACAAAAACTGCTCAAAAACCACACCCAAGTTTAACTATTGAGGAAGACCTTAGAGCATCTACATTTATGAATTTTATTTAGTTTTTGCAGATAAAAAAAACTAAAGATAGATTTTTAACTAGTGTGGGAATGAGTTTTTTTTGTGGGCCTCTTGTTGATGCTAGAAGACATAAATGAAGAGATTAAAATGGCGCATCTCACTCACCTGCTACTCGCCTAGCTGGCGTGTAAATATGCTTTGTTTAATTTTTTTTCCTAAAAATAAACATTGTAAAATTGACTTAGGTAGCTAAAATTTCAAAACATTAATTTAAGATTAATCCTTGTGGTTGTATATACTGCTTTGCGTCAACATAAACTACATAGGAAAATAATACTCAAGTTGAAGGCAAGTTTTTGAATCATATGATTTTGGTATTGCTTTTACTGGTTCATAGTTCACTGTTCACACAAATAAATTTACAGTTGCACCTTTGGATGAGAAGGGTGTTATACAATAGTCCAGTCATTATCGACAGAACTGGAAAACTTATTATCGCCCGAAATTGTGCTGCTGTGTTTAGGTGGCTTCTTTGAAAATATGGATGAGATTGATTGCTTTATAAGGTTCTCCTCTGAGTTTGTTGGGGATCCTTTTCCTGCATTCTTATCCCTGCCAAACACCGATGACCCTAGTCTCTTGAACCGGCTTTTCAGTTCACTCACAGGAGTGTTCTCTTCATGCTGAACTGTGATTTTACCAACTCCATCCGGGCTAACTACCATCGTCTCCACCGTTTCATACACCTGAAATAGCAATTCTACTAAATTTCAACAGTTCAACAACTTCATGTACCAGTATTCTTATATAGTAATGCACTTGATTTTTTATGTCCAAGCAAGAGTTAACACCATATGGGGTTCTATGAGTATAGCAGTTTTGTCACATTTAGTCCTAACCTTTCAAATTGACCCCCAGTGGTCCTTCGACTTTCAAATTATTATCATCCGTGGTCCAAGTTAACCACCTATGGTCCTTCAACTTTCAAAATTTAATGAGTCGTGGTCCTCTAAAAGGACCATGGGTGGTTAAAATTTGATAGTTAAAGGATCATGTGTGGTTAACTTGAACCACGGATGGTAACAAATTGAAAGTCGAAGGACCACAGGTGGTCAATTTGAAAGTTAAGGACTAAACATTGCAAAACCACAATATACTTAGAGGACCCCATATGGTATTAACTCGTCCGAGCAAAGTATAACATCATTTCAACCCCAAGCAGAAAAGGTATAGCAACTGCTAACAGACACCTTTATTCCAGTTTCTGTTATTTGTTAGAGGTCATTTGTCAGCCAATAATGCCAAAAGTGAGGGGATGGTTAAATAGAAGCAGTTTAAATGAAAAGACCAAATCAAGTTTGAAGTAAATATGCCATGATGCCACTAAAAGAAAAGCTTGCATTTCAGGAGAAGCTACTATCTTATCTCATACAAGGTCTACAAAGTAAACAACTAAACCAGCCCCACACATACCTGACATATGTCATCAACTCTCTTAACCCATGTGCTGTTTTGGCATGTTAAAACTATGTAATCTTTGCACTCATAAAACAGCCGCAACAAGCTGGAATTGGGGGAGAGGGTTGACTCAGCAATCACAAATCCTGAACCGATCTGAAATTTTGATAATATATGGCATTAAAACCAGAACTGAACTCATTTTTTATGGTCATAATATTAATTCAGCTAGCAAAAACATAAACAACTTGAGTTGACAAGAAATCAAGAACAAAAGGTAATAATTAAAGAGGCCCATGGATAGATGTCAAAAGGCTCTACATAGTCCCGATTCAATAAATGCTTTATTCTACAAAAATTATGATATGGAATCTTTAAGAGTCATGAATGATAACAGAGATTAGCAGGCAAAGGAGGAAAATGAAAGAAAATTTTCAGAAATGAACAACCACAATTCCATTCATGATGACTCACAAGGGATATAAATAGTTGTTCAAATAGCATGGATGGCGAGATATCTTCTAAGGCGTCCAGAATACCTTCCCTATGTACAGGCAGAAAAGGTTACTTTTCATAAAGCTTCATTCAATTATAAAGTATAGACAACAAATCAACAAATAAATCACATCTTACACAGCCAAATCCTCATCATAGAGGGGGGTTTGTCTGACAGCTGGTATTGGTTTTGAGGTTTCCCACAATTCACGCCACAAATTACCTAAAAATCAATCAATCAAACATTAGAAAGATAACTATTGCAAGTTTATTCAGACTATTTGGTCAATTGGCCAAATAAAACCAACATGTATATAATTTATGACTACTTATAACACTTTAAGTACTACTGAGTTTTCCATCACTAAGAATCCTTTCCGAAGTAGGAATAACTAAGAAATATTTGTTTTAATGTATTAGCAGAAATTGGAACTTCACTGATCAGATCACATGTTCTGTAGAGAAACCTGACCTTCTTTCTGCATCCGAGTACTCAGTTGGCCTCTCACAGATGAATCACTTCTTTTAAGTGTTACATTAGACTCACTACTCTCATTTTCCATCCAGTCTGGGGGAGAATGCCATCTCACAAAATCCTCTAATATACAACCAGGGTTTGCCGCCTAGTACAGAGTTAAAGAGGAAGCATGTAAGTCTATCAAGACTTATTACCACATCAACACTGGAGATGTCAAGAAAGGAGCTTAACCAACACACTATTATAGAACTTCACCTTGAAAGCCTGCATATCGGATAGGAGTTGAGAACACCCAGCACCAACACTGAGAGCATAAAGCCAATTGTTTAAATGATACAAAGGAAATGAATGAGAGAATCAGTTATCAGGAGTTAAAAGAGCTTCTTTTTTTTTTTTCTTTTTTTCTCATGTTACTTATTCAAACGAGGGACTTTGAGACATTGCACCAGCAATAACAAATAGAATAACAGTACAACGCTTAAAAAATCAGAATTAAGAAAATTTGTAAAGGTGAAAGCAGTTTGCCATTAAAGAAAAATCCATTCAGATTAACTGGAGAACTAGAAATAACACATGGCCATTCAGTTGTCTTGTTCGATGCTGATTACCAGGAAAAAAAGACCTTTAGATTATTGGAACCGTCTTTATTCCTTAGAGAACACAACTAATCCTAGAAATAAATGCCACTCACAAAGACAACCAAGCAAACTGTGCCAAAGGCACATTCCTAATTGAATTTAGTCAATGTTTCATGTTGCAATAAATTACAAAGTTTATTCACTGTTCAGGCATATAGGATGTGATAAGATGAGTTCAGAATTCTTATTCCTTGTTCAGGCATAAAACAACATCATAGAGTCATTTAATAAGTTCCCTAATTACTCAAATCACCAGAAGTATTGATGAAATTAATTCATATGGCTATTCCGAGCCAACCAGTAACATTTACTCGAAGGAAATATCACCCAAGTTTTCTCCCTTAAAGCTTATACTTTCACATCAACCTCAACAGACCTTTGCCATCTTGCTTAGGTGTTTGACAGTCACCAACAAGTTCAACACTCATATATGCTAGGATTTTTTTAAAAAATAATAATAATAATCTTCAAAGAATAGAAACTTGACAAGGAAAGATATCATCCAGCTTCATTATAGAAGGCATTACCTCCCTGTCCGTAGGACAAACTCCTCCGTTTCTTTGATAATGTCTTCTGTCAACAAAGGTGCTTCCTAAACCATCAGTGAACACATTATTAATATGAAACAGTACACATAGAATGCAGGTACAAAATCCACAGTTGGGACAGTATTAGCTATCTCCCGAATAGTACAAACCTGTATCACTGCGGTATATATAGGTTCGCCTGTTTCCAACATTTGTAAATCAGATAGTTTGTTAACTCCTAAACGAAGAACTAGTTCCCCTGTGGTAAGTTTAGCATACAATACACGACTTCCAGGAGAAGTGTCCAAATCAGAGATTTTGAGATTTGAATTAGCTAGCCTCTCAACAGAATCCAATTGTTCAGTGGCAAGAATATTGCGCCTTTTTCTGGAAACACAACAGTTAATCACCTGTAACTGCTGATACAAAAGGCAGGAATTTAGATCGGGAATCTCATCAGGTGGAATGCCAGGGATATACTGCCCCTCAGACCAAAGCCTTCTCAGCTGCACAAAAAATGATTTCAGAAAACAACCAACTAAATGGACCTTGTGAGAGGCATAACTGGAATTCATTTGATATCAATATATTAAAGTAACCTAAAGCAAATACTTGATGCCTAATGAAATTGTAAAGACAATCAGTTAAAGTAAATAAAAGAAACAAAATGGGCAAGAAAGGCTTCTTAAAAAGAGCATATAAAAAGGCAAAGCCACTCTCCTGCAGAGCTTTCAAAATAATAATCAACTATCGCATGGATCTTAAGAACTCAAGTTTCATGGACTTACTTCAGCAACAATTTTGCTCCAAAACAATGCCATTCTCTGCAATGTTTTCAAACTTCCAATCACTTTACCAAGCTTGATAATAAAGCATTCAGGAGGAGCACCATGGATATCTTTAGGTAAAGATGTGGAGTTTGTAGATGTTTCTGAACCATTCTCCACCCTACTCTCAGGGGAATGTCCTTCTACAAGTAACTTGCCAATATGCAATGGAAGTGAAAATCACAAAGTGCAATTCAAAAGGCAAAAGATGAAATTTAAAATAAAACTGCAATAACAATAACAAACAAAAAGGAAGAAGTTTTAACAGCCCAGAAAACTGGCATCTACCTGCATCTAGCAGTGAAGTGATTAGGCACAGACCTTTATCATCACTGCCCAACTCACTAGCATCTTTTTCACGTAGCACTAGTGACTTCACAGCAGAGAAGCTCAAGCTAGCTTTCTCCCTTATAGGTGAAGAACCTCTTGATGAAGCCAGGAGGTCTTTCATTGAGTTGTACTTCTTTCCAGACCTGAGGAAAATCCCAATAGATGTATAGGTTACAGCCCAAATTTAATTATGCTTTTTTATACTAGGTCAGATGGTCTCACAGTATCACTTTGTGCTAGTTGATGGAAAATTAGAGAACGTGAAAAACTAGAGAAAAATTTAACTAATAGGATCCCATAGTTATAATTATTATAAATATTATAATAATTACTTTTAATAAGTATCCCATATTCACATTAATTTGCATATATAAAGGAGGAGATTTGGTGACTGTCCGTTTTCCTTTCACAATAGTAGTTCACTACCAAGAAAAAGTTTGATATCAGCAGCCCTAGGACACAGGGAAGGAAAGCGACTAGATAGAATATCTCAAATGCTAAAACATATCTTACTCAATAGCGACAGCTAATTGCTTCAGGACAACAGATGGAGGAATAACACCTGCATCCAAAAAGTTTGGATCTTCCAACAAGGAACCTGATTTGGTGTCCTGAAAGATATTAACAAAATCAACTGTCTTTTCAGCTAAAAGAGATTCATCATACCATACTATTAGTCCATCAACTTTTAATAATAAGACCTAGAATTGTACTGTTTAAGAATCAAGATTCCTTATACAAGAGAAATTTTTAAATGCTTCTCAAGTGAATATTTATAGCATGCCTGTTCTAATGGTTATTGATTATGATGATTATGGTTTATAATTAAGGATAGTGAATAATTCATAATCACCTCCAACTTACTTATGGATTACTGGCTTAAATCAGCTATAAAGTGTTGTACAATCCATAGTTCATAATCTTTGTTTTTTTTTGTCTTTTTTTTTTTTGAAAAGAGTTCATAATCTTTGTTGAACATGTAAATATGTAATACCTGGATTATTTCATCCATGCCTCAATAATCTAACTAAGCTTTACCTAACTGTCACAATTGTTAGTCACAGTTTTGTGGACTTTTCAATCTCATCCTAAGACCATAAATACTGAAGTCAGGTCCTAACGCACTAGTTCAACTCTCACATGCAAAAGTGATAGCAGAGAAGAACAGAAGACATTTGACAAGTTGTAAATTTAAAGTAAAGTTCGTGTATAAAGGATATGTACCAACAATTTATCAGGGTATGAAGGCACTTCAAGCTAATTCTTACAAGTAGTTAAGCACATCCAATCTAAATCAAGTGTTGATAAGATTTCCTATTTCACATGGTAACATGCCGATGATCTATCACCGAAAACCATG
Organism: Ipomoea triloba; assembly: GCF_003576645.1. Taxonomy (NCBI): domain Eukaryota; kingdom Viridiplantae; phylum Streptophyta; class Magnoliopsida; order Solanales; family Convolvulaceae; genus Ipomoea; species Ipomoea triloba. The sequence continues at coordinate 7,993,300 of NC_044917.1, read as the reverse complement.
ATCCCATATACTATTAAGTATTAACAGAATTTAATGAATCTTGTGTGAGCAATGACATGATACTCACTAAAGACTAGAAATACAAGTAATGACATGATTCTCACAACAGACTAGGAAGACGGGGCACAGAAACAGCATATAATTTTTGTTTTGTCCAGAATTCCATCAAAATTTTGACAGAGCAAATCATAGCTTAGGAATGGTTGATGTACTTTTATGCATTATTTGAGCAGGTGTGCATACAAACACATATTTACTCATCCATGAGATCAAAATGTTTCATATATTTTATAGAACTAATCAAATGATAGTATGCTTACCTCCTGCTCAGGAAATTCTCTATCCCTCATCAAGTATAAATTTTCATCAAAAATTGCATATGCCATAGTTGAATCCTCGGTATCTTCTGCTCCTCGTTTCCCTATTCTTATGCTCTTAAGCCTATCTTGCCAGTCCTGCTTTGCCTTTATTTGTGGTGGTTTCCACCTCAAACTCTTCCCTTCATTACTACCCTGCATAATTATCACAACCAATAATCCCCTCAAATATACAATCTATTTCCAACATAAGGAGCAACAAAAAACAAAAAACAAAACAAAACCAAAAAGAGAGGGAAACTAAATACAGATATTCAATAGTAAATTCCTACAAGCATCCAATAAATAATAAATCCTAAAATATACCCTAATCTCCTGAGTTCAATCTAATTACCCAACAGGTGAGTTCATGTACTTTTATCCATAATAAAACAAATTACGTAATCAAAAATCAATCACATTCAAACTGTAAATAGTTAATCATCAGAATATGAACGCTCAAACAATCGTATCACATATTTCCAGCAGAAAATGGAAAAAAAATTAAAGTCAAACCATGATCATAATAACTTACCTTAGGCCCGTCCTTATTACCCACGATTCCAGGCGTTGATGTCTCCGGCAACTGCTGATCAGAATCATCTCCAACTTGAATTTTAAAATGTTCAGCATTAACTGAAAAAAAACGCACCGAGTTTCAGGAACAAAATTGAAAACGGAAAAATAGGTGATTTAAGAGTCCAGCTATAGTAAACGATAAAAATCGAGGAAAAAAAACAGCAATTACGTGGACATACCTGGATCAATGGCGGGATCAGATTTTTTAATATCCGTAAAGACTTTCTCCGCTTTAGCTGCAGCGGAATGGAGGGCCGTCCGAGCCCTGGAGACGAAGGACGGTTCCATTTCGAGCGAAGGGAGTGTAGGATAAGCGAGAACCAATCGAAATTTCAACAGGAAGGAAGAGCTGAATCGAGCAAGTCTAACAGATTCAACACTGCTGTTGTTGTAGACCAGAGGCACCCAGATTTCTACGGAGCTTTTTTTCGTTTTTAAAATTTGCTGTGTAATTTTAGAAATTGCAGTAATTAATTAAAGAATATACGCCACTCCAATGTATAGCAAGCTAGCAAAGGCTCCAAAAGACCCAATCAAAATCACTGTTTATAACACGTTGGTCATCTCACGGGAAAAGAATAAAATAATCCAATTTCATGTTATTAAGTATTAACAATTAATTTTTCTGCTTTAATAAAAAACAATAAATTTTACTTTTAACCTCTTCATTATTATTTTAATTATTATTATTATAAACTTTAAAATTGAAGACATACTTATTATTTATAATTTAAAAAAAAAAAAAGTAACCGTTACTCAAATATGTGCTTATGGGTTATGGTAGTTAAATTAGTGCTCGGACTCAACACTTAACTTTGGGACTTAATCAGCCTTGGTAGTGAAGGAAGGAATTAAATGGCAATTGCACAATTATGGAATGACAATCAAAGTGAACTTAAATTATCTATTCTCAAAATATCATTATCTTTTTTAAATTATCTTTATATCCTATTAATTACGCCATCTACCAAAAATACCAAATTACTATAAGAGACTCTATATATTACCATATATATTGTATTTCTTTTACTATTGAAGTCCATAGTCAAAGACAAAGAAGGGGGAAAGAGAGATCAAAATTGTGCATGTGCAAAACTACATACAAAGATAGTAACTTATGGCTAGGCAAGTTGGCATCGTCAAAAAGGGCTTGTGATTTTCAGTTTTTCACCATTCAATTACCATGTAAAAAACTAATTGTGTCAATTTATTTACATTTTATTTTCCTTATCCGATTGATATGTTGGCTTGCCGGCTGACAACCTGTTACTCTGTTAGTTACGAAACTAACATGTGCTTTGAGTGAAACTCAACATGTAACCTTAGTAGTCATTAATGGCTGCCATGCATCGGGGCCATGGCAACTTGGTTGGCTACCAAGTTACCAAGCTGTTATGGCAACCAATAATTAAAAAAAAATGTAATTATTTAAATATATTACATGGATATATGTAGATGTCAAGTCAGTTAATTTTAACCTATTATTTTATGGTAACCTTTAAAAAGGTTTTGATAGGGTAAATATCGACCGTATATACTATATAGTATAGGATACGGTGGCGTGAGTGCACCTTCAAGTTATGAGTGGGAGATTCCCGAGGTTTTCTTAGCTACTAGTCTCCAGTCCAAAAGTCTCTCCCATCTTGCATTTAATGTAGTATTTATAGCGGTGTTAGTGGACAAATTCTGTGTTCTCGGCATGATAGGCACATGGTGAACATGCATTGGGGCTTTGTTGCGCGGGTTTGGGACCGTACACATGGAGTGTGATGATTCTTACCCTTGTTATGCGAAAAAGGCATAGAGAACGGTACGGGTTTATTGCTGTCGGGAACGATATCTTGGTGGGGATCTGTCGAGGAAAGTAGATGACGGTAATAATGTGTTATCGGATATTATTTTGAGTATTTGAATACAATATTGAGTATAGTGTTTGAGTGCAATGCTCAGTATACAATTGAGTTCAGTGTGTGTTTTGTCTAGTAAGAAGTGTCGTCTCTACTTTGCGTTGTGAGTCCTTTTATTCCCTTCAGCTCGGTAATGGAGCATTAATGCTGAGGAGCTGAACGTTGGTCATCAATGCTGAGGAGCTGAACGTTAGACACCAATGTTGAGGGGCTGAACGTTGGGCATCAATGTTGATGAGTTGAACCGTTGAGCATTGATGCTGAGGAGTGACGTGTCTTGGGTAATTTGAACAACAACTGTTTTGCTTTTGAGTCCTGCTAGTGGTTCCGGGTCGGATGCCCAATTATCCTGTCACCAGTCCCCCCACTCCCTAGCCAACGAGAGTTGTTGAGGTGGTTTGGAAGTAATGACCTAAGTAAAACTATTTTTTTTCTTTTTTTTGAACCGTAAGAGGATTGTGGCCGAGGTCAGCCTCGGCCAAAATTCGGCCGAGGCATGACCTCGGTCAAAATTAAGTGGCCGAGGCGTGACCTAGGCCAAATTTGGGCCGAGGTCCATAATTGTTAATTTTTTGTTTTTTTTTTCTTTTTGTTTTTGGTTTTTGTTTTGTTTTGTTTTGTTTTGTTTGTTTTTGTTTTTGTTTGTTTGCTTTCTTTTTTTTTGTTTTTTTTTATTTTGTCGCTCTGTGCGTGAGTTCACTTCGACCAGCCGTAGGCTCGGTTAAAGGTCAGCTCTCCCGTCAGGTAGCTAGCGAGATCGGATCTCGTACCAGCCCTAAGGGACTAGAGTGTAGTGTTTTTGAAATCAAGCATCCGGCTTGATCCAGGAAAACACTCTCCCGTCAGGTAGCTAGTGCGATCGGATCTCGTGTCAGCCTTAAGGGACTAGAGTGTGGTGTTTTTAAAATCAAGCCTTCGGCTTGACCTAGAAAAACACTCTCCCGTCAGGTAGCTAGCGAGATTGGATCTCGTGCCGGCCATAAGGGAATAGAGTTATTTTATTTGTTATCATTGTGGCCGAGGTGCGGGACCTCGGTCATAGTGGTCGAGGCGTGGGGCCTCGACCATAGCCGAGGTGATGACCTCGGTCATAGTGGTCGAGGCGTGGGGCCTCGACCATAGCCGAGGTGATGACCTCGGCCAAAATTAGCCGAGGTGAGGACCTCGGTAAAAATTGGCCGACGTGACGACCTCGGCCCAAATTGGTTGAGGTGATGACCTCGGCCGGCATATTTATTGGTGACGCTGCTCAGGGAGGCGACACCACTTGAGGATGCGACGCTGGTTGAGGAGCATTGCCACTTGAGGAGGTGACGCTGCTCGAGGAGGTGATGCCACTCACCTCTCGATGAGGTGATGCTGCTCGAGGAGGTGACACTGCTCGAGAAGGTGACGCCACTTGAGGAGGTGACGCTGCTCGAGGAGGTGACGCCACTCACCGCTTGAGGAGGTGACGCTGCTTGAGGAGCAGTGCCATTTGAGGAGGTGAAGTTGCTCGAAGAGGTGACGCCACTCACCGCTCGAAGAGGTGATGCTGCTTGAGGTGGTGACGCTGCTCGAGGTGGTGACGCTGTTCGAGGTGGTGATGCTGCTCGAGGAGGTGACGCCACTCACCGCTTGAGGAGGTGACGCTGCTTGAGGAGCAACGCCACTTGAGGAGGTGAAGTTGCTCGAGGAGGTGACGCCACTCACCGCTCGAAAAGGTGATGCTGCTCGAGGTGGTGACTCTGCTCGAGGTGGTGACGCTGCTCGAGGTGGTGATGCTGTTCGAGGTGGTGATGCGGCTCGAGGAGGTGACGCCACTTGAGGAGGTGGCGTTTCTTGAGGAGCATCGCCACTTGAGGAGGTGACGCTGCTCGAGGAGGTGACGCCACTCACCGCTCAATGAGGTGATGCTGCTCGAGGTGGTGATGCCGCTCAAGCAGGTGACGCTGCTCGAGGTGGTGATGCTGTTCGAGGTGATGATGCTGCTCGAGGAGGTGACACTGCTCGAGGAGGTGACGCCACTTGAGGAAGTGACGCTGCTTGAGGAGCAGCGCCACTTGAGGAAGTCCACGGCTTGGATGGGAGTAGTGTTCACTTGATAACGCCACTGCTTGTAAGTCCACTGCTTGGATGGGAGCAGCGTTCACTGGGTAGCGCCACTGCTTACAAGAGGTGAACGCACAAGTGAAGGAGGCGGACGCACTTGAGGAGGAAGCGCCACTGCTTCGAAGTCACGGCTTAGATGGGAGTAGTGTTCACTTGATAATGCCACTGCTTGTAAGTCCACTGCTTGGATGGGAGCAGCGTTCATTGGGTAGCGCCACTTCTTACAGGAGGTGAACGCACAAGTGAAGGAGGCGGACGCACTTGAGGAGGAAGCGCCCGTGGTTGTTGTTGAGTTGGCTACGGAGATCACCCTTGCGGCGATCTCCCACGCGGTTACTGTTGAGTTGTTTACGAGGATAACCCGAGGGGTGACCATTGAGCTGCCCACGAAGATCACTCGAGGGGTGACCATTGTTCACTCGATGAGAACCATGAGCAACTGCTGGATCTAGGATGACCATTGTTCACTCGATGAGAACCATGAGAGCTGCTGGATCCGGGATGACCATTGTTCACTCGATAAGCGAGAGCTGCTGGATCCGGGATTACCATTGTTCACTCGATGAGAACCATGAGAGCAGGGCTGGATCCGGATTGCACCATCGACAGTGATGAGATGAGCTGGGTGTTTTGTGATTTGTGAAAAGTGTGGCTTGATGAGCCGGAGGCGAACGCCATTTGATGAGCAGGACACTGCTTGAAGAAGGCGACGCCATAGAGGTGTTTGTGATGTGTGAAGTTTGCCTGAGATATGATCTCGGCTCTCAACGAGAGCACCAATGACGGTAATAATGTGTTACCGGATATTATTTGAGTATTATTGAGTATTTGAATACAATATTGAGTACAGTGTTTGAGTGCAATGCTCAGTATACAATTGAGTTCATTGTGTGTTTTGTCTAGTAAGAAGTGTCGTCTCTACTTTGCGTTGTGAGTCCTTTTATTCCCTTCAGCTCGGTAATGGAGCATAATGCTGAGGAGCTGAACGTTGGTCATCAATGCTGAGGAGCTGAACGTTGGACATCAATGTTGAGGGGCTGAACGTTGGGCATCAATGCTGATAAGTTGAACCGTTGAGCATTGATGCTGAGGAGTGAGGTGTCTTGGGTAGTTTGAACGACAACTGTTTTGCTTTTGGGTCCTGCTAGTGGTACCGGGTCGGATGCCCAATTATCCTGTCAGTAGACAATTAGGTCGAGTACTGCGGGAGGTCAGGATGAGGGACCTTCAAGCTGGAGTCCGGTCGGTCTGGATTCTGGGTCACCGGCTCACCTTCCCTGATCGACCGTATGGATTTCAGTTTCAAGGGTTATTCACTATCATGTTTAATTGCATTTTTTTAAGTGTTTGATTGAAATTTTTTGTTATTAAAATTACATTTTCATTAATAATTTAAGGGTTTATTTGCCCATATCCATTATATTTTTATACAGGAGGAACATAAAACTCATTTTGTAAAGTTAAAAGTTTTTTCCAAAAGTTAATTTAAGAAAGATTTAAGCACTTCGGAATTGTTGAAGTTAACTATGAAAACCTGTTCACCTTCTACAACTTTCTCATCCCATGAACATTGATATGACGTATTCTAGCAAATCAAAGCATATACTGATATACTTCTATTTTGTGGATTAAAAAAAAGGTAGTTGAAGTTAGACAAAGTCAAATTCACTTTGAATTTTTGAATATAGTATAATATATAGCCTCCATTTTTTTAATAAATCACACAACAAAACAAATCGTAATAAAAAAATTATATTCGACAAATTTTAAAGCTTTGGTTTCCCATAATTGAGTAGAGGAATCAAATTTAAAACTTTGTAATTACTATATTAACTGTCCAACTAACTTGATTAGAGTTGTCCCGTGAATAAATACATTTGATAATATCACTACAGTTGAAAATTAAATGCGGTTCAATTACAAATTAAGAAATGAGTATGAATTAAACTAATATCTAAATGACATTTAATTTTGTGCTTGCTTTTCAAACATATATATATATATATATATATATATATATATAATAACAGAAGTTCCTGGAAAACTTTTCCCCCCAAAAACTGGAGAGTATTTTAGTCAAAACATAAATAATAAATTAATATAATTAAATGAAAAAAATATAATGGATAATTGGATATTAACGATGGATAATGGCCGAAGGTTTCAAGATGAAAGCATGGGTGCTGGGGAATCAAAACATAATTAATAAGATTAACATATATATGGCCATTATACTCTACGATTTGACTTAGTCCAACAAACAATCACCCTAATTACCTAATCTATACTATATATAAAAACAATTTCCTCCTCCCAAATTTTTCCCCCCAAAACTTAGGGGTATTTTGGTAAAATCATTTATTTTATTTATTTATTATTTTATTAATTATCCATCCTATAATATTATTATGGTAATATATGATAATATGGTAATATTGTTAATATTAATGGGTGATGGGTGATTGGTGATATATAATTGATAATTGATAATATGGTATATGGTATTATTCTTAATATTAATATATAATATATTAATATATACTAATATTAATTAATTAATTGGTGATTATTTTAAAAAAGAAAAATTAATTGGTGATTGGTGATTAGTGATATGGTAATATTGTTATATATTAATATATATATATATATATATATAAATATTAATATTAATTAATTAATTGGTGATTGGTGATTAGTGATATGGTAATATTGTTATATATTAATATTTATATTTATATAGATTGATATTGATATTAATTAATTAATTGGTGATTGGTGATTAGTGATATGATAATCTATATCTATATCTATATATCTATATATATTTATATAATTGACATGTAATTAACTATATTAGAATGAAAAAATTATATAATATTGTAGTAAAATTTTTACACGTCAATCATCTATATTTACATAAAATTAAAATTAATTATACTTTCCTTTTGAAAAATCTTCCATATTATGTTTATCCTCCACTATATAATGATGAGAAATGACTCTTCTCTCACAACGTACCAATATCTGTGCTCTCACTATTAGTTAGAGATCTATAATCTGTAATTCTACGAAGTCGAAGATCGAACTTTAACACGCGTAGAATTGTTATGGTATGCGGTATGATTTAATTTTTAGTTGATTCATTCTGCATGTTGGAGATCCTTATGGTGTAGTCTGCATTCTATAGAGTATTTTGTAGTACTGTGATTTAGTTTGATTTTAACAGCTCAATATGCTTTAATTTTTGCTGATAAGGTTTCAAGTAGCTAGGCCAATTTTGCCATGGGCGTATCACGTATGTAAAATTACAATTTTCAGAGTGATTGTAGTGAACAATCAAATGTTTTCTATAATTATATATTTTAATCACATTACTTTGATTGGTAATTTCTAATGGAAAAACATTGTATTGTAACTTTGTATTACAAGATTTTGAATGATAATACCTTATTTAACTATCATTCTTTTTAGTTGTACTGTGCAAAATAACTAGCAATCTACGGATGCTCATCTATATATTGTAGAATTTGCAATCTTGATCTTCCCCATTTACGGATGCTTATGTAATTTGGTAAAAATGGTGGTTACTATACTTGAATAAATCCTCAATTATTCATTCCAATTGTTCGTTTTACCATTCCAATTCTTCATTTTATAAAAAATGGTGCATTGGAAGCTAAACATGGGTCATTGTATCATTGATTGTTGATTCCAATTATTATTAATCTTTATCATTAATTGCACAATACTAATTCACACTTATTAGTTAAAAAATGGTGATTACTATACTTGAATAAATGAAATAATAATATTAAATTTTGTAGCCTCGATTTAAAATCTATTATGTTAATATAATAATAATAATAATATTATTATTAATATTAATAATAATAATAATAATAATATAATACTCCGTAGTAATAATAATCTAAAATTCTTAATATAATTTTCCTAATAATAATAATAATAATATAATAATAATAATAATACATAACTCTTAATATAAGTTTGTAACTAAATTTTCTATTAAATCTGTTTATAAAGGTAATTATAAATATAGAATTGAGAAACTCCTATGATATTTTATTTAATTGATATTATTCCTAATATATTTTATCTAAAAGGCTTCCTTCCTTTTTTATAACATTGTTCCATATGTTAATCCGTTTAATATGCTAATCTATATAGGTAATCACCATAAACTATTTACCATCTAAATAATCCGTGATAATTACACTATATTTAACATCTAAATTTATTATGGTCATTAAACATAGAGATTTCATTCTTACGATAATTTTATATATTTTTATTTCAGATAATGTCAATTACCCGTGCATTTCATTTGATTACTTTTGAATAAAATCTTAAAAATTATGACAACTAATGAATTAATATTGTTGTTCGTAATATAAATTTTATCAAATCAGTTAACGAAATTGATAATACACATATTACATCCATAATTAGAGGAGATTAACAAAATTATGATAATTATTTCAATTCACGTATTATTATGCTAATTCACATATTATTACGTCCATACAATTATGTAAATTATTTCAATTCACAGATTATTACACATATAAAATTATGCTAATGGTTACTTTGGAATAAAATCTTAATAATTATGGTCATTGAGAAATTAGTTCAAACATTATACTTTTATTAAACGGTTTTTATACTTGCCGTAATTTTATCTAATCAATTAAAGAAATTAATGGTACACATATTACGGACATAATTAAAGAAAATTAAACATACACATATATATTACGGATAAAATTAAAGAAAATTAAACATACACATATTACGTCCATAATTAAACGAAATTAAAATATACATTATTTTTTAATTATAATATATACTCCTTAATTACCATACTTATTCATAATACATGGACGTCATAATTAGCATAATATTAATCTATACTATATATAAAAACATAAGAATAGTAAAGGCATATTTTAAATTTTAAACAATAGTAAAGGTAAATTAAAAATAGAATGAAAATATTTCAATAATAATATTCTACATCATTAATTAAAAATAGAACAGAAATTCGGTAAAAATACCAGTGGATCTATTATTCTAATTGACTAATTAACTGAAAAAAAAATCAACTAAAAATGAATCTGATGTTACTAATTGATTGAATATATAAAAGGAAATGAATATTAATAATTGACTGTAAATAAAAAAAATATCCATAATTAACTAAAATGAAAAAGGAAATGGTCATATCATTGCAATTTACTTAAAAAAGGAAAACATTATACATCATAAATAATAAAGGCATATTATAAACAATATTAAAGATAAATTAAAAAAGGAACGGAAATTAAAAATGAAACGGAAATATTTCAATAATAATATTCTACATCATCAATTAAAAATGGAACGAAAATTAGGTAAATATTACTACGTAATTCTTTTCATTTTCCCTAGATAAGGTTGCCTGATGTTAATTTACACATAACAATCGGCACTAATAATTAAAAAAATTAAAAAAAAATAGAAGAACTGCCGGAGACGTCTGTTTTTTTTTTTAAAATTTTATTATTATTATTATTATTATTTAATTATTTTAATTAAAATTATTTAAAAAGTTTATTTTAAAATTAGTAACCACCATGTCATCACAATTGTAGGTAAACAGGTCAATTTGGACTCTTTTTTTTTTTTGAAAACATGTCAATTTGTACTTAATTGCATGAGTTTATATAGTTCAGGAATCCAATTGCATTCTTTTTGAGTTCGATGGCCTAATTGCAGTTTTGTGTGTAGTTCAGTGGTTTATTTGACCATTATTCCGAGAAAAATGATATTACTAATTGATTTAAAATATAAAAAGATCGTAATCTATATTCTATACTATATATAAAAGTAAAATCCTCCTATTTCATTCCCCGCCTAAATTTTTGTAGTCAATTAATGAAATATTTTATTGGTCAAATAATTAATAAAGCTTATTTGTTAAGAAAATGTAAAATAGAAATTAACTAATATCTATAAATTGATAATATGTATACTCACGTGTCAACACTATTAATAAAAGTAAAATCATTTATCGGGAAAAGAAAAGGATATTACTAATTGACTGAAAATTATTTAAAAACTTTAATAGTTAATTATACTTTCCTTTTGAAAACTCTAAGTTATTTAAACTTTAAAAAAATTAATTGAAAATGGGTTGTTAGATTTTTATAATAATCAAAATTAATTCATTCAAATATGGAGGAGGAAGATAAAACTAAATGCAATATGGGGAAAATGAATATACTTAAAGTATAATAGTATAATTACACATATATTAGTGTAATTGACTAATAATAATTGCCTAATAATTATTATGATAATTAAGTTAAGCATTGGTCGTTGAATTTATTTTTATAATAATTACAATTAATTTATTTCTCATTTTCTCATATTTATTTTAGTAATAATATAATTATATAAGTCATATTACTTATAGATCTTTTTAAGATAATTTTAGACAAACAAGTCATATATTATTCAATTAATTGAGTAATATTTTTGTACTAATCTTATAATCAAATAAATGTACACGTTCAATATTAGAATTTTTTATAATTTCATCTTTATTTTTATTATCTCAATATATAATAAAAAAAATTTATCCACGCCCGGGTAATTGGACAATTATTTGTTCTAATTCAAAGGAAAACATCAGAAAACATAATCGATCCAATCAATTTCATCAATTGCGCTATATAATATTCGATGTTATAATATATATAATTGTATATTGATCCAAATATTCTTTAAATATTATAACAAATCCATTCCGTGCAACGCACGGGCGAAAATACTAGTCTATATCTATACTACTAATAAAAATAAAATTCAACTTTTGCAACTTTAAGCCCAAACTACCTCCCAAGCTATATATATATATATATATATATATATATAATCACAACTTTTGGTAAATAAAAAAATCGTTTACCCACCCAGTAAAAACACTGTCATATAATAAGATATTTTTTATAAGATATTTTTAATGCACGTATGTAGTGTCAGCGTAAAGGCTTGGATTTCCGATTAAAACCCTTTTGCATTTTGAAATTATAAACAATTCTAATATTTAAAAGTGTATATTTATGTTATTATAAGATTAGTGCAAGAGTATCACTCAATTAATTGAATAATATGCGACTTATTTGTCTGTAATTATCTTAAAAATCGATATGTAATATGATTTATGTAATTATATTATTNAAAAATGGAACGAAAATTAGGTAAATATTACTACGTAATTCTTTTCATTTTCCCTAGATAAGGTTGCCTGATGTTAATTTACACATAACAATCGGCACTAATAATTAAAAAAATTAAAAAAAAATAGAAGAACTGCCGGAGACGTCTGTTTTTTTTTTTAAAATTTTATTATTATTATTATTATTATTTAATTATTTTAATTAAAATTATTTAAAAAGTTTATTTTAAAATTAGTAACCACCATGTCATCACAATTGTAGGTAAACAGGTCAATTTGGACTCTTTTTTTTTTTTGAAAACATGTCAATTTGTACTTAATTGCATGAGTTTATATAGTTCAGGAATCCAATTGCATTCTTTTTGAGTTCGATGGCCTAATTGCAGTTTTGTGTGTAGTTCAGTGGTTTATTTGACCATTATTCCGAGAAAAATGATATTACTAATTGATTTAAAATATAAAAAGATCGTAATCTATATTCTATACTATATATAAAAGTAAAATCCTCCTATTTCATTCCCCGCCTAAATTTTTGTAGTCAATTAATGAAATATTTTATTGGTCAAATAATTAATAAAGCTTATTTGTTAAGAAAATGTAAAATAGAAATTAACTAATATCTATAAATTGATAATATGTATACTCACGTGTCAACACTATTAATAAAAGTAAAATCATTTATCGGGAAAAGAAAAGGATATTACTAATTGACTGAAAATTATTTAAAAACTTTAATAGTTAATTATACTTTCCTTTTGAAAACTCTAAGTTATTTAAACTTTAAAAAAATTAATTGAAAATGGGTTGTTAGATTTTTATAATAATCAAAATTAATTCATTCAAATATGGAGGAGGAAGATAAAACTAAATGCAATATGGGGAAAATGAATATACTTAAAGTATAATAGTATAATTACACATATATTAGTGTAATTGACTAATAATAATTGCCTAATAATTATTATGATAATTAAGTTAAGCATTGGTCGTTGAATTTATTTTTATAATAATTACAATTAATTTATTTCTCATTTTCTCATATTTATTTTAGTAATAATATAATTATATAAGTCATATTACTTATAGATCTTTTTAAGATAATTTTAGACAAACAAGTCATATATTATTCAATTAATTGAGTAATATTTTTGTACTAATCTTATAATCAAATAAATGTACACGTTCAATATTAGAATTTTTTATAATTTCATCTTTATTTTTATTATCTCAATATATAATAAAAAAAATTTATCCACGCCCGGGTAATTGGACAATTATTTGTTCTAATTCAAAGGAAAACATCAGAAAACATAATCGATCCAATCAATTTCATCAATTGCGCTATATAATATTCGATGTTATAATATATATAATTGTATATTGATCCAAATATTCTTTAAATATTATAACAAATCCATTCCGTGCAACGCACGGGCGAAAATACTAGTCTATATCTATACTACTAATAAAAATAAAATTCAACTTTTGCAACTTTAAGCCCAAACTACCTCCCAAGCTATATATATATATATATATATATATATATAATCACAACTTTTGGTAAATAAAAAAATCGTTTACCCACCCAGTAAAAACACTGTCATATAATAAGATATTTTTTATAAGATATTTTTAATGCACGTATGTAGTGTCAGCGTAAAGGCTTGGATTTCCGATTAAAACCCTTTTGCATTTTGAAATTATAAACAATTCTAATATTTAAAAGTGTATATTTATGTTATTATAAGATTAGTGCAAGAGTATCACTCAATTAATTGAATAATATGCGACTTATTTGTCTGTAATTATCTTAAAAATCGATATGTAATATGATTTATGTAATTATATTATTACTAAAATAAATATGAGATAAAAAGAGAAATAATTTAATTGTAATTATTATAAAAATAAATACAATGACCCATGCTTAACTTAATTACCATAATAGTTATTAGACAATTATATTAATATCTGTACAATTATACTTGTATACCTTAAGTATATATATATATATATATTAATTTTCACCATATCGCATTTACTTTTTTTTTCTCCTCCTCCTGAATGAATTAATTGTAATTATTATTAAAAAAAATTCTAACGACCAATATTTAATTGTAATTATACTAATATTCGTGTAATTATTAGTTTAATTAACATAATAATTATTAGGTAATTATATATACTAACATTATGCAAACACCACATGCATGGTTCAAATGTCTTCGTGATTGTCTACTCTCGATTGGTTTCAAGACTTCAAAAACTGATGTATCATTGTTTATCTATCATGCTAATGCTCAAATTTATTTACTTGTCTACGTTGATGACGTACTAATAATGAGCATCAACGAAAGTCTCTTGACTTCCGCAACAAACATAATAGTTGAAAATTTTGAGATCTGAAATATGGGACCTCCAAACTTCTTCTTGAGAATCGAGACAGTTCCACAATAAGAGGGCGATGATCTTGTCACAACGAAGGTAAATGTCTTGAAATACTCAAAAGATCCAAAATGGAACACTACGAGCCAATCTCCACTCCTATTCCAGTAAGCAAGTGCAACAAACTCATCTCAACCATATGACAATCTCACATAGTACCGCAACTTAGTTGGAGCACTTCAATATCTAACCATCAGTCGTCTAGATCTCTCCTTTGACGTAAACAACTTTTGTCAGTTTATGCAATCCCAACCAATAACCACTGGGTGGCTATAAAGCATGTTCTAAGGTCTGTCAAAGCTACTCTAAACTACAAGTTACGTTTTACAAAATTAGACTCAGATGACATCATACATTTTCGGACTCTGATAGGGCAGGATGTCCTGATGATCGCAAGTCCACTAGTGGTTTTGCTATTTTTATTGGTAAAAATCTAATTTCTTGGGCATGTCGCAAACAAAAGATAGTGGCTAGATCATCAACAGAAGCATAATACAAAGCTATAGCCGATGTCTCAGCATAGGCAACATGGTTAGCTGCTTTAATTTGAAAACTTGGTCTTAGTATGCAAAAATCACCAAAACTTTGGTGTGACAACTGACAACCTTGGTGTGACCTATTTGTGTGCGAATCATGTGTTTCACGTTCTAACCAAACATGTTGAAACAGACTATCATTTTGTTCATAAAAAAGTAGCATAAAATGAACTATATTTAAACTACTCCCTGCAAAAGACCAACGGCAATGTTCAATGACGATCTAAGGGATAAGCTCAATGTTCATATAACATTAAGGGGGTGTTTGGCAAACGGCTGATAGCTTATAGCTGATAGTTGGTTGGTTTAGCTAGTAGTTGATGGCTGATTGCGTTAACTGGTTTGACCAGCTAGTTGTATTAGCTGGTTATAAAAAACTGTTTGGTAAATTAGCTGTTTATTAGTAGCTGATTGAATGTAAAATGACATTTAAGGGTAGTATTATTATTATTATAAAATAACAAACACACCACCCATTTAAAAGTAAATCCCATTGATTTTAAAGGATAAAATATTCAATATACCCATTGTTTCCAACCAGCTAATACAAAAAGCTACATTCATTAGCTTTTCAATTTTCAGCTTATTGACCCAATAAGCCAAGGCCAATAAGTCATTTACCAAACACTTCAAAATAGCTTATTGGTTGGTCAAAAAGCTAAACTTGATCAAATAAGCTAAAATTTGGCTTATAAGCCAATAACCAAACACCCCCTAAGCTTGATGGGACGTATTAGGACTCTATATTCTAGTTACATTAGAATTCATTCTCCCTTTCTCTATAGTATTGTAAATATACTTTTTGTCATTCTTGACTTGACTAATAAGACTCTTTGTATTCTTATAAATACATTTTTTCTTGTATTTTGAAAATTAGATTGAAATTCTTCCCAGAATTACTGTTTTCATCTCTATAACAAACTACAATCATGGATATATTGATTTTTTAAAGAATTTACCTGGTGATATAGTCTACAATTTTTTTAAAAAAACATTAAGATTATATTCGAATCTTATCTCCTAGAGAGTTAATTCTCAATTTAGCCATTAATTCTAATGTTATTTTGAGATTAGTTATCCACTAATAATTCATAAAAATGAGATGAAATTAGTAACAAAATGACTAAATCAGATACTTTTGAGCAAAATATGATGAAATTATTAACTAATTAAGAACTAATAAATCCAGATAAAAAAATGATATAATAATTAAGAGTAAATGAGAAATTAACTTATACTTCACAAGTTCTTATGACAATACCAAGAAATTAAAGCATGATCATGGATTGATTTATTTAAACCTTAAACCATAAACCATTTTGAATTTAATATGTAAGTATGCATATTACAAGCAATGAGATGATCAGACAATTAACCTGTAACAAAGATAAATATAGCCAAACATGTGGGATGGATGTCAATAAGTCTTTCTCAAAGAGAGCTGGGTGAATGGGATTCTAAAGCTCTGCCTTGCTGTCTTCTTCTTCTTGAGGGTGGTGTTGGGATCACGCAGGACGCAGATGTCGCCGTTGCAGACGTATCGGCTCGACTCCGGCGACGACTCAGAAAAGCAGCCCCAGAAATTGAACAAAGCCATGGTTGATCTGATCAGTTGGGGAGAGGAGGGGAGGGTTAGTGAGAATTATTGAACTTCTCTTGCCCTCCAAACTTGTGGCAGTGATAAAACCGCCCACTTTCTCTTCACGCCTAATTTATACACACACAAACTTGCTTGTCAAGAATGGCAAATTGTATTGCAGCATTGAATTATTCCAACAATTTACACGTGACAGACGCTGAATTTTTTTTTGGTCAATTAAAGAGACTAAGAGAGCACACATCAATGGACCACACAATCAAAGTTTGTTTTCCAAGTTTTTAATGTTAAATAAAAGTGACGCGTGTGGTGCTGAGTTTGGTCTTCGTTAGTAGGAATGGCAACGGTGCAGGGCAGGACCACATCCCCGTTTCTTGCAAGAATTTTGGTGGGTGCAAGTTCTAACAACCTGGAACTTTAATTATTAATATTACACTTAAAATTATTAATATTACACTTAAATTTGCGTTGAAGTCTTCATCTAATAACTACCAACTACAATATTGCATTTACTTCCAACTTTAACATTAGTCTATCAAATCTTAGCCACTAATACCAAAAACCAATTACAAACTTTAATATCCAAAAATATATACAACATTTCAGGATTAGTGATTCAAATATTCGAAGATTATATTAGTGCTTCAAATCATTAATTGAAAGCTTCACATTATTCCAATAGTTCTTGTACTAATAAAAAAAAAAAAGTATTTAGGCCTAAATACTAATTACACATATAACATAGAATATATAAATACAAGTGTGCATTAAACTATCATATAAAAAGATTATAGACCACGTGTTACATACACCCATTCTAAAAGTAATGGGGGATTGAGCATGTTGAGTATATATATAAATGTGTAATTTAATTGTTAGTTGTGTTTATTATTTTTATTATAAAATTACATTTAAAAACAATAAAATTGATTGTGATATTTATCTTCTAGAATATATCACATCTTAAACACCAAAAAAGTCCACCACTGAAATTATAATAGAACCCAAATAGATGGTGTGTGAATGCATAATATTATTTGTGTCCAAATTCTGACCAGTAGATGTTTACATATATGTTTGTTTCTTGATGAACAAGCGCATACGCATGCCGTTGACCGGATATACATATGGCCTTCTTATTAAATTCTACGTTCCTCTAATTTGATTGATCAAGCCCTCTTTGGCAAATTATATTGAAAGTACATTTTAAATATACTAAAAGTACATTATTCATGTACTGAATGTACATTATACAAAATTATGTACTTTACCTGAATGCTATGTACATTTTTAATATAATAAAAATACATTATTTGTGTACTAAATGTACATTATTTGATAGTATAGTCCACACAGCTGTGTGCACCATAGTCCACACAATAATTCTTTTTGGACCATGGTTTACATGACTGTGTGGATCATACTATCAAATAATGTACATTCAGCTGTGTGGACCATTAATTGCTCTACTATCAAATAATATAGATTCAGCTGTGTGAACCATGGTCCACATAATAATGATTGCTCGTTCTTGAGGCACGAAAAATGAATATCGGGCCTTCAGTTTCATGAAGTTCAATAAATTGCATATGGGGAAATGCTCTGTATATACCACTTCAAATCAAAGTTTATATATTATAGGCTCGAATTTAAACAAGTAGTTTCAGAACTGTCTTCAGAGAAAGCAGAAGTAGCATCAGACAAACGAGAAAGGATTTACACGAACACTTATTTACAAACCAGGTAGGTTTTTTATTGCTGGCAGCTTCAGAATGATCCAAAAGTATTCTCTCCACTGTAAGTCATGTAGAGGAAGCCATCCTCGTCCTTGTGTTCCTCATAAATTGCAGACATCATAGCAGCTGCAATTGACAATCAAGAACACCAACCAAATAAAATGACAGAAGTGATTACAGCCATAAAATGAAAAGGGACAAAAAGGTATGAAAGTAAGCAATAGTTTCACATGAGAATCATGATGGAAATTTATCCTAACCAGTGGGAGGTAGGATGTTCTTTACAAAAATAAAAATGGCCTTCTCTGCACTGAGCTTTATCCTCTTTCGGACAACATAAACAAATTGCCCGACAGTCAGATCAGCAGGAACCAGATACCTGTAAACAGCACATCTAACAGTATCAGAAGGTTGTTTCATTAGAAGCATAGATAACAAAGGTACCTCACAAGATAATGTGTGCAACATGTCCAGGATCAACAAATTGCCAGTGTTACAAAATTGGTTGAAATATTTTATCATGAGATTGGAGTAGTTGCAGACAAAGGATAGATGATTGTATCGAAAAAATTTACAGCTCACACAACTAAAAAGTCAAAATTAATGACAATTTCAGATTATCAACGTAGCTAACTTTTTCTTGTCAATGTCAGGGATGTCACTCCTTTCAGCCTTCTCCACAATGACCTGTATAACATAGAAGAATTCATTAGAATACATTGGCGAACAGACTGTATCTTTATTAAATACAAAAAGGGCAGAGGCAATGGTATTCATACTGGAATTCTATCATGGTACTTCTCTCTGATACGGGCAGCTTCGGCCTGTCGCCTTTCTGAATAGTGAGAAACTGAACTATTAAGGAACATTCATGATTGAACCAGGCAGATAAGATAAATTAAGCCTTTTCAGTTGAATGGAAAATATTGAAAAACAAGCCAAATTATCAGAACAAATTATAAAATAAAACCATTAGAATGAGTCCACCCAAGAATAGTTGCTCTGTGCTCATCTTTTTGGCATGCATTATTGAGTAGTTAGAGTCTCTTGGGTTAGTTAGAATATTTCTGTGTTAGTTACCTAAGCTTAGGGTGGCTCCCTGTGTATATAAGTGCTGTAATTTCCCTTTCATGATCATTGAATATATTTTAAGAGTTAATTCTCTAATCTGGTATCAGCCTTTCAAACGATCCTATGCCCGACCTCAATGCCCAACCCCCACCACCTGTTAATAATGAAGTCCCCGTTGACTCTTCCAGTCGAACAGTCACCGCGGTTGCGGTGCCTGACCCCCGTACCCCAAATATGCTCCATCAAGCACACCATTACGTGTCTATCAAACTGACCGCCACGAATTACCTATTTTGGAAAGCGCAACTGGTGCCCTTTTTACGAGGACAAAATCTGTATGGTTTTGTTGATGGCTCCAATTGTTGTCCGCCGGAGTTTATCGCGTCAACCTCCTCCGCAGCTCCGGTGGTTAATCCGCTTCATGCCCAATGGACCCAGCAGGATCAGTCCATCCTTAGCATGATTATTTCATCACTCGCAGAGGAGGTCCTTTACTTGGCGATCGGTCATTCCACCTCACGGTCAGTTTGGTTGGCTGTGGAGACAACTCTTGGGTCGACGTCACGGGCACGTTCGCTAAGCCTCCTCACGCAACTCCAAAATTTGCGCCAAGGAGATCTCACACCAGCTGACTACCTCGGCAAAGCTCAAGTTCTGGTTGAACAACTTGCTCAGGCAGGCCGCCCGATTGGCCTCGACGAAGAGAACTTGCATGTGTTTCGGGGACTCAGACCGGAGTATCGCAGCCTCGTGGCATCTCTAACCACGAAGAGCGCCCCCTTGACGATTCCAGAAGTGGCGGACCTCCTGTCGACGCACCAGTACTTGTTTCCAGAAGACGCCATCGCGCCGCTACCTCTTGCACCGTCGGCAATGATAGCTCAGCAGCAGTCGCCGCCCCAGCACTCGAATCATGACGGCGGTCGTGGACGAGGACGCTATCACAGAGGGCAGCGAGGACGAGGTCACCAAGGCCGTGGAGGCGTGCGCTGCCAGCTATGCGACATTCCCGGTCACACCGCCCTCAATTGTTACCGCCGCTTCGTGGACGCGTCCGGTCAGAGGTTGCCGACTACACAGACTACACCCATCGCTGCCCCACCACCGCATGCGAATATGGCGTATCAACAGCCTCCAGATGACTTCCAGTCTGCACCCTTTTCAAATGTATGGTTTCCCGACACGGGGGCTAACTCACACGCCACACCACATGCTGATGGCATGTAATTTCCTTCGAGTGCTTCGTCAGGTTCTTTCTAGATGTCCCGTTAGTGGGTCTTTTCGTTCCCTTAATAACATATGTACTGCGTGCTAGATGGGTAAGTCTGCGCGCTTCCCTCTTGCACGTGTTGCACACTCGTTCACGATATTTTGTACTGTTTGTTGACGATTTTTCTCGTTACATATGGTATTATCCAATGAAATTGAAAACTGACATATATTCCATATTTAATAAATTTCGTGTTTTAGTCGAAAAATATTTTTCCTGCTCCATTAAATGTATTCAATCGGACCTAGGTGGTGAATATCGCAAATTACATGCAGTATTCACTGCCGCAGGGATCATGCACAGGCAGTCCTGTCCACACACGCACGAGCAGAACGGCCGTGTGGAACGCAGGCACCGCCATGTTGTTGAAATGGGTCTAGCTATGCTGGCCCACGGTCATGTCCCACAAAAATACTGGTCCTACGCGTTTGAGTCCGCGGTGCATTTGATAAATCGCATGCCGTCACCAGTCACACAAAATATAAGTCCATACTCGTGTCTGTTTCATAGGTCACCCAATTATAACTTACTCCGTGTGTTCGGGTGTGAATGCTTTCCGTGTCTGAGGCCATATAATCGGCACAAAATGAATTATCGTTCTACATCCTGTGTCTTTCTGGGATATCATGAATCTTTCAGTGGTTACAGGTGTCTAGACACAGCCACAGGACGTGTTTATATTGCCAAGCATGTCCGGTTCAACGAACAAGTGTTCCCCTTTGCTAAATCACCAGGTACATTGGCCAGCTGTGCTACTGCCACAGTTAAGCCCTCCATGCCTTGGGCATCTGCACAAATTCATCAGCCAACCACATTGGGTCCACCTAGACATGCCGCCACCCCCCCGCCGATTGAAGTGCCTACGACTTGTGTCCCACCACAGCCACGAGAATTGATCACCTCTTGATCCGTCAATGCCACCACTTCGTCGTTTCAGCCAACAACTTCTTCGACCACGACAACTCGCAGACGAAAGGTTCGCAACACGACTCGAACCCATGTCATGCAGCTGCAAACTACGACTTGCGCACAAAGGCGCAATCCAACAGCTTTAGTAGCCTCGGTCGATGATGATGAGCCAACCTGTCATTCGCAAGCTGTCAAGCTCCCACAATGGCGTCATGCAATGGATGTTGAATTCAATGCACTCCTGCACAATCAGACCTGGGAGTTGGTACCAGCTCGGCAGGATATGAACGTCATAGGTTGTAAATGGGTCTTCCGGGTCAAACGGCAGGCCGATGGCACTATCGAGCGGTACAAGGCACGGCTAGTGGCCAAGGGTTTCAACCAGGTACCAGGTGAAGACTATTTTGAAACATACAGTCCAGTGGTCACACCGACCACTATTAGACTTCTCTTGACATTTGCGATCTCAAATCAGTGGACAATGCGACAGCTTGATGTCCACAACGCCTTCTTGAATGGGCATATTACAGAAGATATCTTCATGCGTCAGCCTCCTGGCTACGCCAATCCGGCTTACCCTCATCATGTGTGTAAGTTGCAGCGTTCCCTCTATGGCCTTAAGCAGGCCCCACGAGCCCGGTTCACACGGCTCAATGACTTCTTGGTTCGTATTGGGTTTCGACCTTCTAAAACGGATGTATCCTTATTTATTTATGATTCTGGACAGTTGCGAGCATACATTCTAGTTTATGTTGATGATATCTTATTACTGGGAAATGATGTTGAATTGGTTGAGGGTATATTATCAAAACTATCCTCTGCATTTAAAATCCGTGATCTCGGCAGACCCCGGTTTTTCTTGGGTATTGAAGCAATTTACAGTGCAGATGCTGTGGTTTTATCACAGCGTCGGTATATGATGGAGCTTCTTCGCAAAGCTGGTATGAACTCGTGCAAGTCCCTGACCACTCCAATGTCGTCAGCCACTTCGAATCCTACCGATGGTGCTGCACCGTTAGATGATCCCACACCTTATCGACAGCAAGTTGGCTCGCTGATGTACTTATTAATCACACACCCGGATTTGTCTTTTGCCGTGAACCGGTTGTGCCAATTTATGCACAGCCCCACACAAGACCACTGGGCGGCTCTCAAACGTGTGTTACGGTATGTAAAAGGAACTCTGGACCATAGCCTGCGTCTACAAGTCTCTCCGTCTCCAGTAGTGCATGCCTTCTCAGATTCTGACTAGGCTGGATGCTCTATTGATCGGAAGTCCACCGCAGGGTTTGCTGTATTCCTTGGCCCGAACTTAGTATCTTGGGTGTCTCGAAAGCAAAGGACTGTGGCGCGCTCCTCAACCGAAGCGGAGTATAAGGCCCTAGCTGATGTAGCTGCAGAGGTGGTGTGGATTCAGTCGCTACTTCGAGAGCTTGGCTTACAACAGTCGGCAGTTCCGGTGCTCTGGTGCGACAATTTAGGAGCAACATACCTGTGCGCCAACCCCGTTTTCCACGCCAGGACGAAGCACATTGAAGTAGACTACCACTTTGTCCGGGACAAGGTATCAGTAGGAGAACTCAAGGTTAATTTTGTTTCCACGCATGATCAACTTGCAGATATTTTCACCAAAGCTCTATCTGCCTCACGGTTTAATAACCTCCGGGTCAAGCTTGGCGTAGTCCCTTGTCCTCCGTCAGCTTGAGGGGGTGTATTGAGTAGTTAGAGTCTCTTGGGTTAGTTAGAATATTTCTGTGTTAGTTACCTAAGCTTAGGGTGGCTCCCTGTGTATATAAGTGTTGTAATTTCCCTTTCATGATCATTGAATATATTTTAAGAGTTAATTCTCTAATCTGCATGGCTTGCAAAAAGAAGATAACAAAAGGTGAAACTATGGCATAATCCTGGTTGTGAGGAGATTCATTTTTAAGGATGCTATATTTTATTTTTGAAATTATTTTATTATTTTAATTATTCACTCAATTATAAAGGGTTTGAATTGCCATGGCCTTGTTCCTCGCAACAAATTCCATAGAGAACACATGTTTCTTCCATCCATAGCACAATATCAACTAAAGCCAAAAACATTAGTAAGAAAATGAGTATTTCACCATGATATAGCATTTTTGCATGAACAACCTAGCATAAAGAACAAAAAGACAGGCAATCAAAGCACTGAAAAAAAACAGTTTTTTTTTTGTTTTACTTTTTTTGTATGATTTAGACACTCAGTTGCAATATCAACAGAATAGAGGAAAAGTGAGAAACACAAAATCGAAAACAGATGTAAAAAAAAAATCAGTCATGAACTAAGGATACCATATAAGGATTGTCAATTTGAGAAGAAATAGAATAAAGACCCTACAATTCTACTCGATCAAACAACCGACTAACCAATCGAAAATTAGGGAAAGTGAAAGATCAGATCCGATAACCAGAAGAAAACAAAACACGCACTACAGAAATAGATGCACAAACATAAAATATTGAGAGATATACGAGGGATCGATCATACCAAGGGGGTGTTCCAACTTGAAGGAGCTCTTTGTCATGGCGATGAGTGGATGATTTCAAAAACTGCAAAGATTGAAGAAGAATTAGGGTTTCTTCGGTGAAAAGAAAAACAAAAGGAAATGGGAAGAATACTGGGGATAGTAACGAAGAAGACTGAGGGCACTACCAAGCACCAAGTTGTGTGTGACACAGAGTTGTTGATTAGCGCCTTTATTTGTTTTGTTTTATTTTTTTTATTTTTTATTTTTGGTTTGTTTTTTGTTTTTTGTTTTTGTTTTTTTTTTTTAATAAAATTTACTCTGTTACACTATAGTATTTGTTTATACATGTCAAATTTTACTTTGTATTATGGTCTCTATCATGAAGTGATGCATCATTTTAATTACACTTCTATTTCATTTGACAATATTATTGTGTTTTTTTTTTTTTTTGGTTTCATTTGTTCTTCACAACAGTTTTTTTTTTGTTCTTCACAGCAGTTTCATTATAGCAATATTAAAACATTATTTTAATTCTACAATAAATTTGTTTGATAAATGATAATATATATTTTGCTTGAACTCTATTTTTTTTTTCATTTTCTACACACACTAGTTTAATTATAGTAACATACCGTATTATTCTAATTGCACTTCATGTCATTTGACAATATATGTTATTGTATGGCTTTGGATTTTAGTTTCATTTTTCATGCACACTAGTTTAATTATAGCAATACTAAAGCATAATTTTAAATATACTAGAATTTCATCTGACAATAATGTGCTCTGTTTTTTTAGTTTCATTTTTCCGCACATACTAATTTCATGAAAATAACACTAAAGTATCATTTTAATTCTACTACAGTTTCATTCGACAATCATGATCCACGCAACGATATGTGGACCAACATACCCTAAGATTATATGGAACTTAAAAGAATTGATGGTAATGTCCTCAATCTGTTGTAAAAGTTTAAAATCACCGTGCGTAAAAATATATGTTGTGTTTCTGAACGGACCTTATATAAAACTAGGAAGATTATAAGGAGCAAAAGTATATCAAAAAATACTTAAAACCAACTTAGGTTGCTCTCAACCTTAATCCGTTTGTTTTCAACCTTCGGTTAACACCTTCCCATGTTTGATCAAAAAAACATTCACAAGCTTTTTATTATTAATGTTTTGAAAATATAACAGCGTGTGGACGTGCCGGAGTGGTTATCGGGCATGACTAGAAATCATGTGGGCTCTGCCCGCGCAGGTTCGAATCCTGCCGTCCACGCACTTCTTTTTTCCCTCCTCTCCTCTCCACCGAGTCAAACTAAGCCCACTAGCCAGGCAGGAACATGGGCTGTGTATTAGCCACGCAGGAACCCATTCAGAGAGTCAGAGGACTGTGTATTAGCCACTAAGCCCACTAGCCAGGCAGGTATATTCAGAGAGTCAGATCTGGGCTGTGTATAAGCCAGGCAGGAACAAAACGAAACGAATGACATGGCCACTTTTGCAATTTACCTCTTTCAACATATTTTAAGTAGCCAAATACCTTGTGGTTTAGTGGCACCGGTATCCCGGTTTACACTCCCACATGGACTCTTTGTGCTTCAGTAAGTTGAGAAAGTAGTTATGAACATATACTACATTATAACAGAGTCAGTAATACTTAAAAAAACATATTTTAAGGGACTAGAGGCTATAGTAGTTTAAGATTAATTTGACGTAAATTGTGATGGCTAATGTAATTTTTTTTTTTTTTTGAAAAAACAGAAAGAAATGTGAGTGTGTTGACCACGCATGCGCCATATGTTGGATCTCTTTAAGTTTTGAAAAAGAAAATAGCTATATGTTAAAATAGAAATTGTTAAAGTGTACAGTTAGTGCTACTATACGCTCAACCTTGTAGGAAAAAAAATGAAGTTTCAGACATAAGAAAGATTAAAAAAAATAAAAAAAGAGTCATTTCCATTTCGGGTCCTATTGTTATTGGGGCATTGCCAATTTTAGTCCACTTCATTAATTTTTGTCACATTGCGGCCAGTCTTATTTAGTCCTTATCACTTTTAGTCCACCGTTAAAATTTTCGTCAAATGACCGTCCTAAACATGGGTATTTTTGGCCTTTTCATGCTTTAGTCATCTCCTTGACCCTTTGCAGTGGTTTTCCTTACACATTTTTATCCAATAAAGAGGTCCGGCGAAAGCCAATATTGGCTTTCGCCGGACCTCTTTATTGGATAAAAATGTGTAAGGAAAACCACTGCAAAGGGTCAAGGAGATGACTAAAGCATGAAAAGGCCAAAAATACCCATGTTTAGGACGGTCATTTGACGAAAATTTTAACGGTGGACTAAAAGTGATAAGGACTAAATAAGACTGGCCGCAATGTGACAAAAATTAATGAAGTGGATTAAAATTGGCAATGCCCTAATAACAGTAGGACCAAAAATGGAAATGAATCAAAAAAAAATGAAGTGAGAAATATAGCATGTAGGAAAATTGCTAGTGAAACTACAATAAGGCAATGGCAGCAAGCTACAGCTACTCTACATATACTAATTGAAGCATGTGTTCCATCTCAACTAAAAATCAGTCACTGAAGCATGTGTTCCATCTCAACTAAAAATCTAAACTGATGTTTATATATTATACCCATGACCTTTGACATGACATTGACTCTGATATCAAAATTGAAACACGTGCTCCATCTCAACTAAAAATCTAAGATGATACTTGAATACACATTTATGTGTATATATTATATATACTCAACAATACTCATTACAAATTTCACTCTCCACTATATTCAGAGACATACAAAGTAATAAATTTTGTTTCCTAAAGATCTAAAAGCAATGATATTTGACATTTGCATCTCTACTGGCTGCTTCAATGATCTTTCTCCTCTCCTAAAATGGATTAGATCCACATCCACAGCAACCTCTCTCTTTCTTGAGGGTAAGGTAAGCACATAATAAGTACATATCCTATAGATTGATATTTCAGAAAAATCAAGGAATGAAGAAACAATCATATCCGCAGATCACAATCTGCAATCTTAGCTTGCCAGCCAACACCTCTAGAGGTTTGGTCAGACCATGGCATTCCACAACTCTTTCTCGCCTTCCCCACACCGTCGGTGAACCTCCTTGATCCTTTCCACCGACCCGCAAATCCCACTGCATCTCCAATCAAAGGAAGCAACACATATGTTGCCCGCCTGAGCCTTCCATTCACAGTCTGCACCCAAAATCGAGATCAAGTGAATCGGGATGAGTACTTCCCCTAATGCTGTTGGTACATGTAATAAGGTAAAGACTCGAGTTCTATCAGGTAAAGGCTTGAAATTCTGACATTAGGTTTCACAGCTTACGCCAAACTAATAATCCTAAGAATGGCTTGAGAGAATAGTAGTCCCTCTGTCCCATTTTATCTGTCCTATTTACTATTCATTGGTCAAATCAACTTTTTCTTATTTGTTTATTTTCTTTAAAAAATTAAATTAAAAATAACTTTAGTCAAGCATTGTTAACCGAGCCAGACACATAAAATGGGACGGGGGAGTAATATTTTGGAGAAAAGTTATAGTGAAATATTACCGGGCGGGGTTCCACAGCACCATTGGCGNCGCCAATGGTGCTGTGGAACCCCGCCCGGTAATATTTCACTATAACTTTTCTCCAAAATATTACTCCCCCGTCCCATTTTATGTGTCTGGCTCGGTTAACAATGCTTGACTAAAGTTATTTTTAATTTAATTTTTTAAAGAAAATAAACAAATAAGAAAAAGTTGATTTGACCAATGAATAGTAAATAGGACAGATAAAATGGGACAGAGGGACTACTATTCTCTCAAGCCATTCTTAGGATTATTAGTTTGGCGTAAGCTGTGAAACCTAATGTCAGAATTTCAAGCCTTTACCTGATAGAACTCGAGTCTTTACCTTATTACATGTACCAACAGCATTAGGGGAAGTACTCATCCCGATTCACTTGATCTCGATTTTGGGTGCAGACTGTGAATGGAAGGCTCAGGCGGGCAACATATGTGTTGCTTCCTTTGATTGGAGATGCAGTGGGATTTGCGGGTCGGTGGAAAGGATCAAGGAGGTTCACCGACGGTGTGGGGAAGGCGAGAAAGAGTTGTGGAATGCCATGGTCTGACCAAACCTCTAGAGGTGTTGGCTGGCAAGCTAAGATTGCAGATTGTGATCTGCGGATATGATTGTTTCTTCATTCCTTGATTTTTCTGAAATATCAATCTATAGGATATGTACTTATTATGTGCTTACCTTACCCTCAAGAAAGAGAGAGGTTGCTGTGGATGTGGATCTAATCCATTTTAGGAGAGGAGAAAGATCATTGAAGCAGCCAGTAGAGATGCAAATGTCAAATATCATTGCTTTTAGATCTTTAGGAAACAAAATTTATTACTTTGTATGTCTCTGAATATAGTGGAGAGTGAAATTTGTAATGAGTATTGTTGAGTATATATAATATATACACATAAATGTGTATTCAAGTATCATCTTAGATTTTTAGTTGAGATGGAGCACGTGTTTCAATTTTGATATCAGAGTCAATGTCATGTCAAAGGTCATGGGTATAATATATAAACATCAGTTTAGATTTTTAGTTGAGATGGAACACATGCTTCAGTGACTGATTTTTAGTTGAGATGGAACACATGCTTCAATTAGTATATGTAGAGTAGCTGTAGCTTGCTGCCATTGCCTTATTGTAGTTTCACTAGCAATTTTCCTACATGCTATATTTCTCACTTCATTTTTTTTTGATTCATTTCCATTTTTGGTCCTACTGTTATTAGGGCATTGCCAATTTTAATCCACTTCATTAATTTTTGTCACATTGCGGCCAGTCTTATTTAGTCCTTATCACTTTTAGTCCACCGTTAAAATTTTCGTCAAATGACCGTCCTAAACATGGGTATTTTTGGCCTTTTCATGCTTTAGTCATCTCCTTGACCCTTTGCAGTGGTTTTCCTTACACATTTTTATCCAATAAAGAGGTCCGGCGAAAGCCAATATTGGCTTTCGCCGGACCTCTTTATTGGATAAAAATGTGTAAGGAAAACCACTGCAAAGGGTCAAGG
Organism: Ipomoea triloba; assembly: GCF_003576645.1. Taxonomy (NCBI): domain Eukaryota; kingdom Viridiplantae; phylum Streptophyta; class Magnoliopsida; order Solanales; family Convolvulaceae; genus Ipomoea; species Ipomoea triloba. Next base: position 7,963,959 of record NC_044917.1, on the reverse strand, counting down.
AGATGACTAAAGCATGAAAAGGCCAAAAATACCCATGTTTAGGACGGTCATTTGACGAAAATTTTAACGGTGGACTAAAAGTGATAAGGACTAAATAAGACTGGCCGCAATGTGACAAAAATTAATGAAGTGGATTAAAATTGGCAATGCCCTAATAACAGTAGGACCAAAAATGGAAATGAATCAAAAAAAAATGAAGTGAGAAATATAGCATGTAGGAAAATTGCTAGTGAAACTACAATAAGGCAATGGCAGCAAGCTACAGCTACTCTACATATACTAATTGAAGCATGTGTTCCATCTCAACTAAAAATCAGTCACTGAAGCATGTGTTCCATCTCAACTAAAAATCTAAACTGATGTTTATATATTATACCCATGACCTTTGACATGACATTGACTCTGATATCAAAATTGAAACACGTGCTCCATCTCAACTAAAAATCTAAGATGATACTTGAATACACATTTATGTGTATATATTATATATACTCAACAATACTCATTACAAATTTCACTCTCCACTATATTCAGAGACATACAAAGTAATAAATTTTGTTTCCTAAAGATCTAAAAGCAATGATATTTGACATTTGCATCTCTACTGGCTGCTTCAATGATCTTTCTCCTCTCCTAAAATGGATTAGATCCACATCCACAGCAACCTCTCTCTTTCTTGAGGGTAAGGTAAGCACATAATAAGTACATATCCTATAGATTGATATTTCAGAAAAATCAAGGAATGAAGAAACAATCATATCCGCAGATCACAATCTGCAATCTTAGCTTGCCAGCCAACACCTCTAGAGGTTTGGTCAGACCATGGCATTCCACAACTCTTTCTCGCCTTCCCCACACCGTCGGTGAACCTCCTTGATCCTTTCCACCGACCCGCAAATCCCACTGCATCTCCAATCAAAGGAAGCAACACATATGTTGCCCGCCTGAGCCTTCCATTCACAGTCTGCACCCAAAATCGAGATCAAGTGAATCGGGATGAGTACTTCCCCTAATGCTGTTGGTACATGTAATAAGGTAAAGACTCGAGTTCTATCAGGTAAAGGCTTGAAATTCTGACATTAGGTTTCACAGCTTACGCCAAACTAATAATCCTAAGAATGGCTTGAGAGAATAGTAGTCCCTCTGTCCCATTTTATCTGTCCTATTTACTATTCATTGGTCAAATCAACTTTTTCTTATTTGTTTATTTTCTTTAAAAAATTAAATTAAAAATAACTTTAGTCAAGCATTGTTAACCGAGCCAGACACATAAAATGGGACGGGGGAGTAATATTTTGGAGAAAAGTTATAGTGAAATATTACCGGGCGGGGTTCCACAGCACCATTGGCGGTCGTGGATGTGTTCTACATCCAGTCCAATGAGCCAAGATCCCAGAGCAACATCTTCATTAACATATTTATGTAGTACATTCCTAAGATAAAATTAGATTCAACAGAATAAGCGAATACATATACTCAAGCAAGGGAACAATACTATTGAAGTCCATAAAGATCGAGAAACAAATGCTTACTCGTTTATTGAAATGTAGGTAGCTAAATCCTTTGAAATGGCATATAGCTGCCCAGTTGCATGACGGAAATACTTGTTCCCTCCCTCGCCGAATTTCCAGTGCTCGGGCTCATAGTATCTCACTCCCCTGCAAGTCAAAAAACAAACTAAGATAAATTGGTAAGACAAAAGACGACGATGACTGGACAAAAGTAAATAAACGTAACACATTTAGATATTATTGGAGTACGTTTTCTGCTTACTTCTGAGCAAGGACAGGACCAGATTTCATGCATCCAATATAAACTCGGGGTTTTGAACGATGTCTAGCCAAAGTTGTTCCGAGTGTCCCTGAAGTTGCATTCAGGTGTGTCGCACCATGAGTTAAAGTTCAATTTCCAACACACAAGACAAGGAAGCATGCAATGTAGTTTTAACGAATATAAGAATACGAGCGTGCACAAGGAGAAACGCTAGTTACATATTTTTTTTTTTTACATTCTTACCTAAATTTACGTGCACATCGTCGTCAACTTTCACATAGAAATCTGCATCCCATAGAGTAACAGCCGTAGCGAAATAGGTCTTTGTCTTACCAGATAGCTCGAGGTATCCCTCAACATGTTCCTGGTGACATTGCATTAACGTGTGAGGATCAGAGGATAGGATAACAAGCCAAACTTGTGGAAGGATTATATCCTATCCTAATTAGGTAAAAAAAGAACATGTGTGGAATAGATTTCATATTTCTTCATAGATATTACTGTGTAAGGATTCGCATTACCAGTCTCAAGAAATCTCCGTGTTTCTTATCTTCTGCTTCAATTGCTCTATCAAGAATGCCACCCGCAGTAGCACTGGTGATTGCGAGATCACATAAGATGATCAGTGAAAGAGTGCAGAAACAATTTGGCATCTGCTAATAGTTCATAAGATTAAACGTAAAATTCTAGGCCAGAATTATGTACAGTTAACACTCACCCGTGTCCTATAACAAAGCGAACTACAATGCCCTTTTCCTCCTCGAGCTTTTTTCGTTTATCCCCTGTTTAGCAACAAGTCAAGAATCAATTATCCCAAAACAAACAGATAAACAGTGTATTGATATATCAACACAGACACAGAGAAGAGATATAAACGACTCGACAACCTTGAGGCATCCAAGTATTACGAATAGAATCTCTTCTCTTGCGGCTGCTAAACGCAGTATTTATGCCTACAACCATTACGTATTTCCTTTTCTTGGTCAATTCTGGAATCTTCAAGTCTTCGGATATGGGAGAGCCGCTAAGTATAGAATCCTGCAAAGTCCTTGCTGCTGCTAACTCCATCTCTAAATTAGATATAGTTTTATCCAGAGTTCTGCATTTTTAAAGACAGTCCCGATTTCGATTTGGTATTTCAATACATATTTAAATCAAAACAAACATTCATTACATATATACACAACAGGCACAACTGCACAAGCAACATACCGTATAGCGTGTTTTGTGTTTGAAACATCCCCAATAGTGTATCTGAGTTCAGTTCGTACATCCTTCTACCAATTGAGACAAAAGAAAACATTAGTGAACCTCTATACCGAGATTCTTTCGAGGGAAGAAAGAAAAGATGGAAAAACTCTCCCATATCAATGCTACACTGTACAAATTTCTTAAAACTTATATAGGTACTCACAATTCTAGGATCACAGCCTTCTGAAGCTAACTTTATATCTCCATCCTCAATCTGCTTTGGCCTTGACATGCCCTTAGGTTCTGGCACTGCCCACATTCTATCACCATAATACACAATTAACAAGGCATGCATATACAAAGCCACTCTATAAGCTACATAGGAGAATTGAAGCTAACTAGCTATGAATCCAAACCAGCTTGGTTGGCCTGAGTGGCCATGTACTCTTGTCCAATAAAATAGGTCGAGAGTTCAAACACCCTCTTGTATGAAAAAATCAATCTGGCCAGCATTTTGCCCTTTAATTGGGCTGAACCAGTGCGAAAAGGTACCTCAGTAGCCTATTAGGCTCGATCCTGCATCCTCGCCCATAATTTATCACCCAGAAATTAATTGAATTACTTGTGACATGGCCAAAATACTTAATGTGATTATGCATTATTGAAACATAGTAAGAACCTAAAAAACAAAATGTGCTATCATCATCATCTTATAATATCCTAAAATCTGCAAGGTATGATTATGGCTATGTCTGCAACATAATTCTGCATAACTAACACTTCATTTCTGCAAGACAAAACCTGAAGAGCTAGAAACAACTAACCTGCCAGTAAAGAGCATCCCGACACAGAAGCATCCAATGCAAAGCAAGATTGTTAATTTTCTGGAAACAAAACTTTTAGAGGTGGAGTCTGATCCTCTGGATTTCCACCCCATTTTGCTCCTCTTCTTGCTTAAAATCAATCCGCAGTAGAGAATTCAAGCACCACCCATTTCTGCTCTCAGCACAAGAAACAGAATTTGAGTTCCAAGACTGGATTTTTGTGTTTTTTTGTTTTTGCTTTCAGTTGAAATCAATGAGCTGGGAAGAAGAAGAAGAAGAAATAAGGATTGGATGACCCACCCACCGCTATTGATTGCTTCTGCAATTTGCTCCCTCAACAGAAGACCCTTTAACTGTTTCTGCTTCTTTTTTTTTTTTTAATGTATAATTTTCCAGTCCACATCCAGATACTATACTAAACATTGTCGGCGGGGTATCGCCAAAATGAATTACAACCTCGGAGAATCCTTGGACGAATAATTACAACAGTAAATATAAACACATACATGATAACATTAAATGAATATTTTTTGTAAATAAAATACTAACCAAAATATTTATCAAACCGTACAACTTACAAGACGATGATTTTATTACTTGACATTAAATATTCTTTTTATACAATGTCGGTGGATTTTTCTATACAATTTTTGATGGTTTTTCTTTTTCTAGGTGAGTATGCTTTGTTTCTCTCTCTTTCTTTTTAATTTTTTTTTTAAGACAGAGTCACAAATAGTTAATATTTTTACTGGTCAAGCACCTTATGCTCAGATAACATATAGTGACTCGATCATATGAAAGATCATATCAGTAGCATTAAAAAAAAGTTAATATTTACAATTTGGGATGCGGATGTTATGATTCCACATTTTGTCAATGAAAATATGGAATGTATATCGTAATTAAATATACGATACGCCACAATTTCCAAAGAGAATATATGATACGGAATATTTGATTATTTAACGTACAAGACATCATCATCTTGTACCAACACTAAAATATTAAACTACTGCAACTAACCAAACTTTTTCACCTTAATAATGGTCCTACACATGTTCCACACAAATGTTTAAATATCTTGAATTGTAAGGAAGTGTCTCTTCATTTTATGTGCTCCAAAATTTAATATTATATAAAAAATCATTATAGGTAATCGTTTGCTTGTTTAGAATATACGGTGTAATATTTCTTTTTTAGTAATAAAAAATCTGTAGATGGTAGTCACTATTTTAATTTATGCATTGAATAAAATCAATTTTTGTATAAAACTCATAAATCACATAATAATTAGGTCAAGTTATTAAAATATTAATACGAAAAATCTTATAACAAAATAAACTAATAAGACACAAAAATGTTACATTTATCACTTTTAAGAGGTATATTATACATTCATGAAATGTGGATAAAATGATGCGGATCTCTAACTTAATCAGGGATGTAGTCAAACAAAATTAAATTAATAAAAATAAAAATAAGATATATATTACACTTCACGTACTCACGTGCAGATTTAATTTTAATTAATATATTAGACAAAATATGTTCGACTTTATTACTATTCTTAATTAATTAAGCCATTTTTTTAGATCCATACCAACAAAAGAAAACAATTCAAAAGTTACATTATTATCATACAGATTGTCTCCAATCAGTTTTGTAGCTGGGTCACAAATATACATCAATGACAAACATAAACTACATCCAGTAGCTTACATTAAATAAAAAAAAAAAAGAATTATTCTAAGGTGAATAATGAAAATCTTACAACATACTACTACTACTTTGTGTAATTGACAAAATACTTTAAAATGATTTATCGTTACTTTGAAAATGGTGATTAAGTGGGTAAATTATGATTTTTGCACCAGAAAATCATGTTCGATTCTAAAATTATATGCTTATTATTATTATTATTATTATTATTATTATTATTATTAAAATTGTGTATCAACTTTTTAAAGACGTTTTTACCTACACACTCTAAATTACAAATTAATTGTATTATAGAAAAGGATAGTTCAAATTTACAAATTAAACAAAATAATAACCTTAAAAATTAAGAGTAATATTGTAAGTATGTAGGTAATAGTTAAAATTAATATTAATGTTTCTAGTGCCTTGAGGACTAGCTCAGTCACAACATTGTATGAATTAAATGCATATAAGTAAGAGATCAAATGAACCGTTTACACATAATTAGAGAACTAAAACTATAAATTTTGCAAACCAAAATTATTAATTATATTGGCCCTGTTTGGTAAATGGCCGTTGACTGATTGGGTTGGCTGTTTGGGTTAGAATGTATGATTTGTTAATAACATTAGCTGATTGTAAAAAGTTGTTTGATAGATTAGCTGTTAGCTGATTGCTGTTTAGTATAATTTTTTTTCTTAAAAAGCTAATTGAAAATGCTGCTTTGAGTAGCCTTTTGAATTTTAGTATTTTGGAGTTACAAAAAACTTATTAACCAAACAATTAATAGGCCCTGTTTGGTAAATGGTTGTTGGCTGATTGGGTTGGCTGTTTGGGTTAGAAGGTATGATTTGTTGATAATATTGGCTGATTGTAGAAAGTTGTTTGATAAATTAGCTGTTAGTTGATAGCTGTTTGGTATAATTTTTTTTTTCAAAAAGCTAATTGAAAAGGCTGATTTGAGTAGACTTTTAAATTTTAGCATTTTGAAATTACAAAAAGCTTATTAACCAAACAATTAATAGCGGTCAAATAAGTCAAAATTGGCTGATAGGCTGATAATTTACCAAACAGGACCATAGTGATCAAGTAAACTAAAATTGACTGAAAGACTGGTTATTTAACATAGATGGGGTGGAAGTGAATAGCTTGTTGTACCGACTGGTATGGGTGGCACGCAGCTAGGCAGCTAGGCTTAAGAGTTTGGTAAATGGTAGGGTGTAGCATATATGATTTGATGTTGTACCAATCAAACATGTAACTCTAAGCAACAGTAACGTATGGACATGGACATCAGAACTCGTGGATCGGCTAGCTTTGTATACTATTCTTCCATTGCATCCATGGCTTTAGGCTAAATCTCAAATGACCACGTCTTAATTTGTTCGGGCTAGGACTCACCACTATCTAATTCTACGAGAAGCAACACTCCCGACATCCCCCGTAAGAAAACACACAATCCCCTACGGAGGATCTTCTAGCACCAAGGTGTCCCAATCACTCGACTGCCCGAGATTAACTAAAAGTTTGCACATTTATTTCCTTCTCGAAAGACATAAGAAAACGTGATACTCTGAAAATGACATTTGTTCTTTTTTCAGAAGGTATTTAAAATGACACATCTTCTAAAAAATTGTAAACAACGTAACTACTTTGGGCCTTACAACTCATCTTGCACAAATTGTGACTTTTGTGATGGCTCAATCTATTGGATCTATGGCTATATTTGTGGATTGCATGTTTTGTTCATCCTCAACTTTAGCATCGTGTATCCTTTCTTCCTTCTCTTTTTGGGCATGGCTAGTTGGGCTTTGTATTTAGGCTGCAATGGTGGGTTATACAATGGATCAGAGCGCATCTTATGTTGTGGACTCTGGTCTAAAAATCATGTATCTATAATTGACATATTCTGTAATATATTATGTGTCTACATTTAACGTATTATAGGTATATAATTATCATATTATATTTATGTAATTAACTTGGCGATTAATTACATGTGCAAAATATATCAACTGACTGGCGAACCCTTTTCTCTTACCACCATCAGAAAGAAAGTAAACCTATTGAACTGAATGGTGTTGAGTTTCTTGTTCACTGTTCATCAGCAAGCCAATCTTTACCCAGGCAAAGTCAGTGTAGTGGAGTTGGGCCCTTTCACATATATTGCACTGGTTTGTTTCTTGGCCTCATAGCTCAAGTGTATGCAACAAAATTAGAAATAGCACTTGTAAAATCTACAACATGTCACAGGCAATTCTAAGAGACCCTGCATTTATTTTCAAATGTCATATCAACAATATCTACTCATTGAAAAAAATGTATTTTTTTTAACTGTTGAACAGTTCATTAATGCAGGTTTTAAATTATATGATTCAATTGGAGTATTGTACTGTAAGTTAGTTAAGTTCTTTAATTAATCATTTTTTCCTTGGATAAATAATAAAATATACTTTGCACCAATAAAAATATGGCACATATTTGTAATTCTATTTCTAAAAAAAATACTAATAGGGGTTTAGATTAAGTTAGGCTGTGTTTGGAAAGCATTAAAATGACTTCTAGAAAATGAGTCATTTTTTCAGAAAACATTTTCCTTTCCAATGTTTTGTTGCATTCTAGGAAACTGTCTTGGTGGTGTGTTTGGTTCATTTTTTCGAAAATCACAACAAAATAATCAAGAACCAAAGATCACAAAATCACCACTCAGAAACCAGTCGACCAGATTGGTGTCGCATCAAAAACCAATTGACCAAATTGGTTTCCATCTGGCCGATTGGTCTCTGATGCTGATTGGTTTCTGGTAGCAAGAAGAAAGTGAGAGCAGCATGCATGGTATAGACGACAACCGGCAGGGCTTGGTTTGGTAGAGAGCGGGCAAGGCTTGGTCTGGTAGAGAGAGGGTAGAGCTTGGTGAAAGACTTAGAAAATGATTTCTCAAAAAAAAAAAAGAAGTCATTTTTCTGAAAAATATACCCATTTTTCATTGACACATACAAGATCACATTTTTCAATCACCTTATTTTCCCTCCTTTTTTTTTCTTTTTTTTTTGAAAGGCCCTCCTCTTGCTAAACATTGAAAACCTGAAAAATGATTCTAGATTGGTCTACTAATTTCTAAAAATAGCCCCTAATTTCATATCATTTTAATAATTATTTTCTTTCCATAATTATTCTCTTATAGCAATATACAAATTATTTTTAAATATTAAAAAAAAAACATTCAAATTACATAAAATTATTTTACAAAAATACCACAAAAAGTGTACTATCTAAACAAAAATTGGACTATGTATACTTTTGGTCACACTTGTGTGAGACCGTCAAGATCTATGAGATGGATCAATATAAAAATGTAATACTTATACTAAAAAATGTGATGCTAATCAGGAATAAGGTGTTTGTTACATGTAAAGATTTTTTTTTTCAAAAGTATTACATTTCCCCATAAAAGTAATAAACATTTTATTCGTTATTAATTAGTATTACATTTTCAATATAAATATTGCATTTAGTATTAACTCAACCTGACTAACGAATAAGATTCGTGAAACGATTTTACATAAGTTTTTGTCATATCCTTTATGCTATTGAAATTAAGTTTATAATATAAAAATACAGACTACCTGAGAATTGATATGGGATCATTCAATTGCTTTTTTTTTTTTTTTTCTTTAAGAATTGGAAGATGGAGAAACAATATAATGGCCTGATTATTGATTGGATTTAATTATGTGGGTGCAAGCAGCTAAACCAATGCAAATTGGAAAGTGAGAGGGATGAGAAGACTATCAATCGTTATACCCTGCACCACGGTGCATATAGCAATGTGCACCACGTACATAAAACGACGTCGTTTTGATGTTAATGGACGCGGACGCGAATGACTCAGGGAATTCATTATCTATAATACACAATCATTATCTATAATACACAGAACGTTTGTCTAGAATACACAGAATGTTTGCCCAAAATACACAGAATATTGACACAAAATACACAGATGTTAGTGGACGTGGACACGAATGAATCCAGGGAATTCATTATCTATAATACACGTAATCATTATATAGAATACACAGAACATTTGCCTAGAATACACAAAATGTTTGCCCATAATACACAGAATATTGACACAAAATACACAGAACTCATCCTACTAACATTTGAATGCACAAACACATCACAACTTGTGTTAATAACATGAATACACAGAATATTTACACAAAATACACAGAACTCATCCTCCTAAACATTCGAATGCACAAACACATCACAACATGTGTTACTAATATGGAATCACAACATGTGTTACTAACATGAATACACATAACGGTTGCCTAGAATACACAGAACGGTTGTCTAGAATACACAGAATGATTGCGTGGAATACACATAATATTAACATAAATACAGAGACCGGCCGAAACGGGAAACGTGATTTCCAAAAAAACGGACAATTAGTTTACAATACTCAAAACGACGTCGTTTAGGTACGTGGTGCACATTACTATGTGCACTGTGGTGCACAGTATAATTTGCCAGAAGACTATCCTATAGGGAAATATCTACATTATTGGGACCATAATTCATAAATGTGGATAAGGATTGAGGATGGACCATTCCCAATCTCCTGCAAAGTTCATATTTGCCAGTGAACAGCCCACAGGACACATGCATAACCGCCCCACCGCCCGCACCCTGTTTTTGAATCCTAAATTTCAAAGATACTTCACATTCTTAATGGATAAAGTATTCGAGAGTATATATAAATGCACTATCAAATTTATAATTTTAAATTTTTTTTTTCAAATACTGTCTACTAAATTATCAAATTAAACCCGTGCATGCACTTATTTTCATTGACGTTAAAAGGTGATCAAATTCCCCCATCTAACAACCTTCAAATTTTAATCTTAGCCAATTAAAAATAAAGTAAACCAGCTTAAAGTTATCTATAATGGATGTATTCAAATTAAAAAAAATTTATATTGAAATAAAATTTGAATGTTGTGATTATCAAATCAATTGTTGGATAGCTCTATTTTGAGGTTTCTATGTATCATTATTTATTGGAATTAGCAATAACTAGATCTGATGAGGGCGTCACTGCACATATAAATAAAGAAAGATGAAGTTGAAGACTTGAAGGCTAGGCATGCAGTTGGAGCTGAGCATCACTGCTTAATTAGCTTTCAAGTCTCAAAAGTCATATTTTGGCCCGCATATATAATGGATGGGAAAAAGAAAAATTGAAGTTGGATGCCAATTAACATGCATGCATGCATGCCCAGCACGTGTTAGGTAGCTCCGAACTTCAATTCACCTCTCCATAAATGCTTCTTCCTCCCTTTTCTCGCGCACTATAAATGCGCTCTCTGATCTTCAGCCACAAGTGTTTTTAATTTCAGACTTACAAATCAATCAGGTTCTGGTCTGCAAAGATGAAGAGGTTGTTTTCAAGAATTGAGGATTTGATTGTTAAGAGCAGAGGTTGTGTGTGTTCGTGGATTCCCATGACCATGGATGTGGTCGGGTCTGCATCTCGGATTTTGTTAATGGTTTTGAACAATGCTGTCTGGTCTCTCTTCATGTGCGTTCTTGCTCTGGGTATGTTACTTAGTTTCCATTCATCAAAATCTCCTCTTTAATTTGTTTCACAGTTTTAGTAGTGTTTCAGTCAGAATTAATTTGATAGAACACTATATTTGTTGTTGTTAAGTAGGAGGTGCAACAGTTGGAATAGTAACAGGAGCACTGAAAGGGCAGACCACAGAAACTGGGCTTCTAAGAGGTGCTGCAGTTGGTGCTGTAGCTGGAGCCATCACAGCCGTCCAGCTCTTTGAACTTATGCTCAATGGAGAGCCATTTTCCAAGGTACGTAATTAATTAATTAATTAATAAATGTCATCTATTAACATCATCATAGTAGGGCCGCGCTAGCTCAGTTAGTTTGATTGACTACTCTAAAGTCTTGTTCTAGTGTTAGTATAGAGTGGTAATGAACACTGTAGAGTATACCGGCACTGGGTGGGCTGAGAACCTTTGATTGACAAAGTGACTCTCAATTTACCTACTTCAGCGACTCTTGGGTACTTAAAATTAGTCTGATTTAAGTTGAAAATATAATGTATATTAAAAAAAAAAAAACAGCATGCAATATTATGCCTCTGCAGGCACCATGCTGATATGCCATGTGCAAGGGGATTTATAGCACTACGTACTGTATGCATTACACTCTACCAGACACATTTATTGCTTTGTTGAGAAATAGATGAATGATATTTAATGAGGGATATTTTGCATAGGGAGATAAGTGTGTTGTATTTATAACTGCCCCTGAGAAAGAAAAACAGATTTTTTTTTGTTGACTCAGATGGTATGGTATGTAGTACTTAGAAGTTCACTGCCCAGTAAATATTGCAGGTGGCTCTTGTATGTAGTCTTGTGGATGGGAAGGTATTCATGGACTGGGTTTGCCCTGCTGTTCTCAAAGCTTACCAGTGGCAAGTAAGGATCATCCTCAATTCATGCAAATCTTATTAACAATATCTTTAATTCAACAGAGAATTCTATGATGTCTGAATGACATTTGCCACAAAAGGCAAAATCCCTCGCCCCAACCCCCAGACTTTGGCCAAACAGGATATGTGCAGGTGGTAAATCACGATGACTTAAGTAGCAAGTCATTAGGTGAGGGGACTCATCATGCTTGGTGCGCACAAGAAGCTCACCACATTGAGTGTAACTCTCATACTACAACTACCAGAGGCGAAAATATATATAATCCTTGCCCCAGGCTCCTACACCCCGGTGTAGTGGGTGTGGCCCATGCCTGGTGCTGTCCACAAGGAGCTCATTACATTGGATGTAACTCCACTCTGCAACTACATCAAGATTTAATTTGATTTTGCATCCTTACTCTACAACTTACCACCCAGAAACCAATTAAAATACCCTATAGCTGAATGATATGATATGATACTTAATTGCATACATGGTAGAATTGAAGTAGATATTGTATGGATTTCCGGGCATTAATTTGTGAAAATCCCGGCCTATATGGTTCAGGTGAGTACAATGGAGACAAGTTTGAGGAGGGAAATATCAGACATATTTGAGATAAATAATGGGAGCAGTAGTAGGGGATTATCCCTTGATATAATACAGAAGCTGCCTGAGTTCATGTTTCATTCCATGGAGACTTCTTGCTGCAGCAGCCCTTTTCAAGATATCAGCTGCCCCATCTGCTTGCAGGTTAGTCATCATTAGTCTTAGATCGGATCACATTTTAATTAGCCGACAATATCATTATGTTTCTGTCGTGCCCAAATAATGTCAAATCATACAAACTATATATATATATATATATATATATGCATGCAGGAGTTCAAGAATGGAGAGTCAGCAAGAATGCTGCCGAGTTGTAGCCATTCCTTCCACATACACTGCGTCGATGAATGGCTGATCCGACATGGAAGTTGCCCGATGTGCAGGACAGATGTTTGTTTAATGCATGTCTCATAATCGCCAATATGAATATGAATATCAGAATATGATCGAATATATAACTGCAAATGAAAACGCAAGTTACGTTGTTGCAGAATTAATATAATGCCAAGGAACCAGACATATATTGCCGCAATGCAAGATACTGTTTGATTTAGATTTTGGATTAACTGGATAATGGCTATCCTAGGAATAGGAATAGGATAGGACGGACGACAATGAATGGAACGTAATTAGTTCTGTCTCCGATCCATCCTGTACTCGCGTATATACTTATATTACATGCATGTTAAGAATGAAATCAAGTTGCCCTTTAATTTGCTAATGTTGTTTGGCCCACTTTTGGGTTTAGGAGAGTTCCGTACATGTAGGAAAGTTCCGTACATTAAGAGCAATTTCAAGTTTCAATAATGTCAATTTTTTTAGGAATTTTTACCATGACACGTAGGAAAAAGAGAAGAGGAAAAAAGAAAAATGCTGACAATATAAAAATACAAAAGGTTATGTTATGTGCTCTGTGCATGCGCAAGCTGGACGTTTTTTCCTTACGTACAACCACGGTTGAAAAAAAAAATGTTAGGGGCTCTTCGCTAGCGTCTGTTTAGGTGGTAATTAATCGGCCGTTTGCGTATTTTTTTATATTTTATTTTTAAAAGATTTATTTAATTTTTTTCTAATTTTTAAAGACTTGATAATTATAAACTATTTAATACTTTAATAGTTAATACTAAAATATTAAATATTAATCTAAAAACATATAGAGTTTGAACAATTTAGGATTTTTTTTTTAAAATGATGTCGTTTTGAGTGAAATAACCAATTTAAAAAAAGAAGAGAATAATAGCTAATTGGTTGACTAGGTGATCTAGTCGATGCCTAGGAGGCCTTGTCGGCGCTTAAGAGGTCTAGGCGGTGCATAGGCAGCCTAGTTGGCTGCCTAGACCACCAATTATGATTATACGCTAGGCGATCAGTCAACGCCTAGCACTTAGCATGCAGCGATTAATTGGTTTCTAGGCAAAATTTTTACAACATTGCGTACAACTGGTGCACCTTTTTGTGAATATTACTCCAATTGTGGGTCTCACAAAAAATTGTATTTACAGAAATAAAAACCCATTAAAAACTCATTCCCATTGACAAAAAACCTACCCCTTATAAAATAGTATAATTTGCCACAATTTTAATAGTGGATCCTTTATAGCCCCAATGCCAATCGTTATATCATGGACCAGGGTTCACAGTGCACTGCGGACGTTGATTCAATACACAAAATTCATGTTCATAATATATACACACATAAACATGATGTAATGAACATGAATTATGTGTATTATATAGCTGATGACACATAAACACTTAACATAATACACAGAATTCATGTTTATTATATTGTGTTTATGTGTTTGTCTATTATAAACTTAAATTCTGTGCATTATAAACATGAATTATGTTCATTATGAAGTCAAATTATGTGTATTGGACTAGGATCCATAGTGCGTTGTGAACCTTGGTCTAGATATAATTTGCCCCTCAATGCGGGTGTCGGTGGTGAAACAATGGTCTAGATTAGCCTCTATGATCTAATATATATGGAGCATATAACTAAATACAACTATAAACTTAATAATATAAATTTAGAGGCGGACTCAAAAAATCATCTGAGGGGGCGAAGTATAAATTACGTTAGAAATGCCAATGACAAAAATATCAAACACTCATAATAATGTTCAAATACAAAATACATTATATATTACAATAAAATGCTTTTGATAGACGACATGATATATAGTTAGGGACGTAGCCAAAAATATACTCGAGTGAGGTGAAAATGTGAAATTTTAAAACACTTTGAAATGATAAAAAAGTATTTATGATAAAATATGAAACATAATCAATGATTTAGTATATACGATCAGTTATGACTACGAATACAATACTAGGTCTAGTTCCGGGTTGGATCATTAACCTAGTCTGCTTGTCGGTTTAAGCGCTCGAGCTTGGGACGCCTAACAGTGGGTCAAAGATTCCAAAATGATAGCTAGTGTCACGAAGTAGTTGGTCAAAGATTATATTCCATACTGATAGCTAGTGTCACAAAGTAGTTTGGGAAAAGTCACTCCCTCTGTAATTAATACGGTATTTATAACTAAGGGGATGGAGCAAGTTCCAGGCTCACGACATGGAGGACACATGAAGCCCATGCACGTACAGGTTCAGGTCGGGGTCAAAGGAGACTTGTACACATGCCACAATGTATCTGAGGGTGCGTGTGTTACATCGCCAAATTTACATACAAGCCTAGGCTAATGCATTGGAGCTTAAAGCATAAAGATGTGATTATATACAACTAGCTACTATCATTTAATAGATAAATCACAAAACATAGGGGATGTTACCGCCGTAGTTACCCATACTGAGGTAACTACTATACCAGGCTAAGTCATTGATCAAAACATCTATAATCCTAATCATAAAACATAAAGGTCACAGACCTGGTGTCTAGGCACCATACAAACCCATAAGGAAAGTCTAAGCATAATACTAAATATTAGAGTCAATATATGCTCTACAAAATGAAAACAACACTAATGGATCAACCTAGGAGCTAGATTCAAAATTAAGTCTACTCAATCTAAGTCCTCTAGCGCTCTCGGCTCATATCACGCAGATCTTGAAATGGGTTAAGCAAAACAAGTAGAAAACAACCAGATTAGCATAATTGCTAAGTATAAACCACTCCACCCTGTAAAATAGTTTATACATATATAGATTGAAAAATAGGAGATTTGATACACGTAATCACATTATGCATCAACTTGTAACATAAGATTCATGGATATACAACACTAGACAACAAGCTCATTGAAGAGGTACATACATAGACATATTCGGTTATAAGACAAATTCGGTTATAAGACAAGTAAATCACATTCACATACTTATGAATGAAATTAAAAAAGGTTTCAATGCCTCAAAGTGAAAAGAGTTTAAATGACATGCATTACTAAAACATTATGATAAATTCAATTATACTACCAAGGTAAGAAAATGCTTTTCTCATATCATAATACATATCTGTCATACTCCTCAGTCCTCATTAAAAGTAAGATACAGCTCATATAGTCTCAAAATAAGTAAATTTTCTAAAAAATTTCACTTGGGATCAATAATCTCATCATAGGATAATAGTTATCTCGATATAGTAATACACTAATACGTGAGGAAACCTTTCATCAATATCATCATCATAACTACACATGAAGGGAGGTGAGGTCATCACCATGTGTGTATGACCCCGACGGAGATCGAGTCCTGAAGAATTGCTCCCTTATAACTCAACATAACTCATCAATCACATGTGGAATCAGGATTGCTACCTTAAGTGTGCACACCCCTAACTGGGATTCCAAGCCCAGCAAGTAATAGCTCAAGGCCTAAAGTAAACCCATTATTTTACTATCAGGCCACTTCTCTATATAATCTGGGATTTTCTACTAGGTTTCATCTCATCATTTCTGCCGAAAGGACTGCAATCCAGTCGGGGTCCTCAAAAAATATAAATTTTCTTAGATCCCTTTTACAAAATATTGGTAGTATAATCTTTAAAATATTTCTTCATAAAATATAGAGAATGTACGACACACATCTCATAGCACATGAAACATGTAGGAGGAAAAACTACCACTGCCAACTATCAATAGACGCTTGCAAAATCAAGAATTCATAGTACAACTAAGATCTCAGTTATATATACAAACACAATGAGACAAATCCACAACTTCCTACATCATAATCTCATTACATGACGCTGCCCTCTATACTATCACAATAACTCAATTGCACAAGACACATTACCAAATACCAATGAATAAATTTATATAAAAAAAAAAAACAAGTACTGAAGATAAAGATAATGACAATGTTACCCAAAAGAGAATTAAGATGACTTGGAGAAATTCAAAGAAAAAAGTAGTAACTACATTGTAACAGAGTCATTAGTACTCAAAAAAGTAAATTGGTCTATTAACCAAACTTTTTAAAGCTAAAGTTCTAAATCCTAAAAATAATACCTATAATAATAAATTCAATTAAAATAATACATATAGTAATAAATCCATAAGAAAATATACAAAAATAATATCATAAATACATTACAAATTTATAGAGATTTTACATATTAGATTATATATTTATTTATTTAGTTATATATATTGTTTTTCTATATTTTGTTATGGATTTATTATATGTATTATTTTAATTAGATTTATTATAATAGGTATTTTTTTAGGATTTAGAATTGTTGCTTTAAAAAATTCGGTTAATCTGTTAACCAACCGATTAATCGAAAACAATTTCAAGTTGGCTCGATTAACGGTTAAAGTTTTAAAAACTTCGGTTAAAATGGTTCGATTAATAGATTACACACCCCTAATGTTGATATACAAAACTAAACTAAGAGATATTGTCCCAATATTAATAATAATAATAATAATAATAATAATAATAATAATAATAATAATAATAATAATAATAATCTACTATACTAATAAGAGCCAAAGAGAGTTAGGCCTAAAATGGGTAGAAAAAATGGCAGTCAAATTATTTAATCAAATGGATGGTTCAGATGAATTATTTAATCAAATAGATGGTTAAGATAATTCAGATTAATATTATTAATATAGATTACCTAATTTAGCCTTCCTTTTATGATTATCCGTTAAGTTTTCCGTTAAATATTCTCTTCTCCGTTAACATTCCGTTAACTTTAAACTTACCCATTAATTTCTATAAGAAAGGTCTTAGGTTCGAACTTTATCTCAATCAAATTTGACATAATTAACTTTCTCACTCTATTTTACTCTTATTAAATTAAATAAATTAGTAGCTATAACAAAAAATGATATATATGTATTTCTTTAATTTAGAATTATGTGTCTACAATACCTTTATTTGAAAAAATTATTCATTATCAAAAAATTAAATTAAATAAGAGAAATAATTTCATTAGTTATATTGTCTTTATTTTCGTTCTCTCATGCAAAGATTCTTTACATTCAAATTTATCAATTGATATTCATTAGATTGTCCATTATCTTATTTTTACAATATCTTGTAATTAAATATCAAAGTTATAGTACAAAATAATGTTATATATTTAGTTACTAAGTATTTTATTAATACTATTAAAAAAAATTTAAAATAATTTGAAGCTAATTATATTAACTACTTGGGGATTGGTTGACAAAGAGAGTACTCAAATAATAACCATGGCGGTCAAATTATTTAATCAAATGGATGGTTCAGATGAATTATTTAATCAAATAGATGGTTAAGATAATTTATATTAATATTATTAATAGAGATTACCTAATTTAGCCTTCCTTTTATGATTATCCGTTAAGTTTTCCGTTAAATATTCTTTTCTCCGTTAACATTCCGTTAACTTTAAACTTACCCATTAATTTCTATAAGAAAGGTCTTAGGTTCGAACCTTATCTCAATCAAATTTGACATAATTAACTTTCTCACTCTATTTTACTCTTATTAAATTAAATAAATTAGTAGCTATGCGGAATCACTCTATTTTACTCTTATTGAATTAAATAATTAAATTTGTAGTTACACCAAAAAATGATACGTATGTATTTCTTTAATACCATGAAAAAAATAAAAAAGAATAGTTTGAAACCAATCCATATTAACTACTTGGGGGATTTGTTGACAATGAAAGTACTCAAATAACCCATTACCCAGCAAATTGAAGCGAGAAAATACATTTTAATATCTTTGGAATACATAATATTTTAAATTTTCAAATTTTTATTAATTTATTTAATATTTTTTCTTAAACTAGGGATTTCTTTATTCACAATAACTCATTCAACAATAATGGTTGAACCAAATGAACCCCAAGCAGAACATCTAAAGGAAAGTCCATAGCTCCTATATCATAATCTCATTGCACTAAAGGAAAGTCCATAGCTCCTATATCATAATCTCATTGCATGAAAGGAAAGTCCATAGCTCCTATATCATAATCTCATTGCATGGCGTTGTCATCTATGCTATCAACAATAACCGAATTGCAAATAACACACTACCAACAAAAAGGAAGAGAACAAATAGTAAAGATGAAGACAATGACAATGTTACTCAAAAGAGAATTAAGAACACTTAGAAAAATTCAAATTAAAATTAGTATTTATTTAGACTATCATTTTTAGACCAAATATTTAGACTATCGATTTTACAAGGTTGCAAACATTTATTTTAGTAATAATTATAATGAATTTTCTATATTATCTTGGATTCATATACTTTGAGTTAGATATTTAAATAATAAAATTCGACATTCAATTACCCATGTATAAACTTCTCCTATATAATATTGCATTGATATACTTTCAAATATTTATTTAAATATAAACATTGGGCATTAACCCATTCGCGCAATGCGCATATAAAACTAATAATAATAATAAGTACCCATTTTGGTCCCTCAACTATTAAGTACCATTTTGGTCCCTCGACTATTGAAAATGACGATTTTGCCCCTCTATATATAACGGCTGGTGGATGGAAATTGTAACGGAGGACCAAATTGAGCATAATTTTACAAGTTAGAGGACTAAATTGGGTACTTTTAATTCTATGGGACAAAATCAAGTATTACGTTATAGTCGATGGACCAAAATGGGTATTAACTCTTTATTTTAGTGATAATTATAATCAATCTCTCATATATTGTCTTGCATTCATAAACTTTGAATTGCCGATTTAAATAAAAAAATTCAACATTCAATTATATATGCATGAATATCTCATATATAATTTTGCATTGATATACTTTGAAATACTTATTTAAAAATAAACATTAGACATTATTTCATTTGCACAATGCGCGTTAAAAACTAGTATATATATATATATATATATATATATATATATATATATATATGACACTAAAACAAAATTGTTTTGTGATTGTATTTTTTTTTTTGCAATAGGGGACCATTGGCACCATGCCAAATCCGATCTCCACTTACTAATTGTACCGAAAATCTCATTAATACAATCTACCTAACTTTCAACTCGTAGTTATTACATCTTTTTTCTTTCTCGATCAATTATTAATACAAACTACTTTATTCCTTGGCTGCATTTCAGCCGTTAGAAAATGTTTTGAAAAATTGAAGTGGGCAATATTAACTAAGCATCTTGTGCTCAGATGATATATAATGACTTTTTCATATGAAAAGTTATGAAATTGAGCCTCAATAGAGTCATTGTTGACTCTTTCTACTACAACAGGTTAAGAAAATTTGTATGAACATAACTCAAAAAAATATTCTTTTATTCTTTTTGCTTATTTAGGTTGCATTTATTTTTTTACACCAATAGTTTTGCAATCTGAAGGTACTAGGTTAAAAAAGAAAAAGAAGGTAGTAATAGGTAGCAGGGGAGATAGATGGCAATAATTAGTAGTGGAAGTGGTAGATGAGATTTGGCTTACAAGTGTGAATTTGGCCTCCCGATGATCAGGTACCCAATAGATTGTGCTAGGTAGACTTTTCAAAAAAAACAAGAAGGTAGTACTAGGTAGTAGGGGGAGATAGACAATCGTTATATCCTGCACCATGGTGCACATAGCAACGCGCACCACGTACGTAAAACGACGTCGTTTTGGTGTTAGTGGACGCATACGCGAATGACTCTAGGAAATTTATTATCTATAATACACATAATCATTATCTAGAATACACAGAACGTTTGCCTAGAATACACAAAATGTCTGCCCAGAATATTGACACACAATACACAGAACTCATCCTCCTAACATTCGAATGCACAAACACATCACAACCTGTATTAATAACATGAATACAAAGAATATTGACACAAAATACACAGAACTCATCCTCCTAAACATTCGAATGCACAAACACATCACAACATGTGTTACTAACATGATACACATAACGGTTGCCTAGAATACACAGAACGGTTGCCTAGAATACACAGAATGATTGCCTGGAATACACAGAATATTAACATAAATACAGAGACCGGTTGAAACGGGAAACGTGATTTCTAAAAAAACGGACGATTAGTTTACAATGCTCAAAACGACGTCGTTTAGATACGTGATGCACATTGCTATGTGCACCGTGGTGCACGGTATAATTGCCGGAGATAAAGGGCAATAATTAGTAGAGGAAGTGGTAGATGAGATTTGGCCCACAAGTGTGAATTTGGCCTTTCGATGATAAAGTTTTTATCCAATGGACCGTGAAAGAAAAAAAATACTTGATGAATTCTCAGCAAATTTCTATTTATAATTTTTATTTTCACTTGTGTTTAAATTTAATTGGAGTAAAAAAAAAAAATGAATGGACAAACAGTCAGTAGAACTCAAAAAAAATATTCTTTTATTCTTTTTGCTTTATTTTTTACTCCATCCTTACATAGTATACAGTAATTAATCTTAAAAAATATAATGACTACTATATTTATTTATTTATTTATTTCCACCAATAAAAAATTTAGGTTGCATTTATTTGTTTCCACCACTAGTTTTGCAATTTGTAGGTACTAGGTAAACTTTTCCAGGAAGGAAAAAAAAAAAAAGTACTACTAGGTAGTAGGCAGAGATAGAGGGCAATAATTAGTAGCGGAAGTGGTAATGAGATTTGGCCCACAAGTGTGAATTTGGCCTTCCGATGATTAGATTTTTTGCCCAATGAACTGTGAACAAAGAAAAATATTTCATGGATTCTCAAATTTCTATTCCTAATTTTTATTTTTATTTGTGTTTAAATTTAACTGGAGTAAAAAAGAAATATGAATGGATAAACGTAATGACTCCCTACTAAATTAAGCAATCAAGTTATGCCATGTCATAAGGAGTAAAAAATGGATGAAGTCCATGTAAAAGAGTTAATAACTATATTAGTCTCTCAACTATTAGAATTTCACTACTTTGTCAGAGAAGGCTGACATTTTTTTTAATGATGAACGCAATTCCCCTTGCATTTTTTTTTAAGTATTTTATACTTTAAATGCATGTAGACTTGCGTTTGTTGTCAACGATTAAAAAAAAATTAACAAAGTATTTGGGACTTGTGTTTCTAACTTCAAACGCAAGTCTCAAATGCTTTTTTCCCATTTTTATTCAATTTTTAAAATAGACATATTTTTATCTACTCCTTTATTATTTTTTTTGTCCTATTTCAGTCATTAACCCATAAAAAAATAAGTACGCACGTGATGTTGAACACGCAACACGAAATAAATAATATGGGGAAGGTTTGGTTTGTACTTTGTACGTATTCAGCTACCATATGGCATATTAGAAGACAATATAATTTGAAGCAACTTTAGGGTAATCGGTTGAACTAATTGTGTTAGTATTATGGAAAATATGTTTTTATTTTTAACTTTTTAGAGTAAAATATGTCGTTGATGTCCGCATAGACAGCTTAATTGGTTGCATGGGTGAAGTTTGGGCAACCTCTCAAAATGATGAGAGTTTTTCATGCGTAGTAAGCAAATGTCTAGCCTCTATGTTCAATTAAGTTACTATGATTTACATCCTCTCAAATTGTAATTTTACTTTCTCATACAATTCGTTGTGTAGTGAGCAACAGTTATTGCATGAATCGTGATCCACACAGCTGTGTAGACCACGATCTAAAAATGATGTCGTTTCGCATACATTATTTTAACTCATAAAATACGTTATCTTAACCCAAAAGTTTCATTATTCTAGCATATAATGTACGTTATTCTAACTCATAAAGTACATTTTTCTAATTCATAAAGTTTACAATGTTGTTTTGGACCATGGTCCACACAATAATTTGCCGTGTAGTTAGCACTCCAGGTTAACATCCGTCGTTATATCGTGGACCATGGTCCAAAAACGCACTGTTTCTTTTAAGTAAAGAAACCACTACCGTCACAACTTAACAGAGCTCCATAAATGAAACTACAGTTCATCCCAAATGATACTGCTTAACATTTATTTTTATAACCATCATAAAATGACGAAACTGTGAATTTATGTGGCAGGTTCCAATAAAATATGAGCAAAAAGATGTTTGGTTGGATGAATCAAATTATTACTCCCTCTGTTCCATTTTACCTGTCATATTTACTATTCATTAGTTAAACCAATTCTTTCCTCGTTACTTATTTTCTTTAGTAATTTTTTATTATTTTTAAATTTAATTTTTTGTATTTTATAGTGTTTTTAATGTAGATTCTAAATATATAAATTTTATATATTAATGTTAAAGTTAATATTATTAAAAATTAGATTAAAAATAACTTCAGTCAAATCTCATTAAAGCAATTAGACAGTATTTTGGTAAGGAGGTAGTATAATTTATTTGTTAAAATAGTACTCCATTTTTGGCGCTATAAAATGGAGTGCACAGCAGAGGAAGAAGCAGAACAGTAGTAGAGCGTGACAGAAGAGTAGCTGAGGGATTTGGTGAGTGAAGCGGAAACATCAATGGCTTCCTTGTCCGTAGCAGCAACCACTTTCCACGTCTCCGCATTTCGCAACCCTTCTCCCTCTCCCTTAGCCTTCGCCCGCCCCGGCCGTGTATCGCTGCTGCCTGCCGCCTCTCGCCGCTCCTCAAAGCCGCTTCTGTCAAAGCCTTTCGCTTCCTCAAGTGAGTTCCGAACACTCCATAATGCTCTGTGATAATCAAAGGATAACATTATTTCTCAAAACCTTATTCGGAAAGGAATCATTGTTTTCTGTATTCACCGCCACATGTTTACTGGAATAGTGAATTGCTTCCAGTTTTGATGCGAAACGGATCGGATTGGTAGGACATTTCCTAAAATTTGTAGGATTGGCATATCATGAGGTTTAATTCCTTAAATAAGAGATGGAGTAATTGAAAGAACTATTCTGTATAATTTTGTCTAAAACTCAGGGAGAGTAATGCATTCCGGTGTTTATTGTGTGACTGTGCGACTGTCCCTTCCATTTTGATGTTACTATGCTGTGGTTTTCTTGTGTCTGATGTGATTACTATTGTATCAGGTGGAAAGGAGGCTGTTTATACTGATAACGCTCCAGAAGCAGTGGGGCCTTACTCTCAAGCCATCAAAGCAAATGATCTTATTTTTGTATCTGGATCTCTTGGTCTTGATCCAGAGGTCTGTCATGTTACAGTATCTAATTTTTTGTTAGATCTTGAGTAGGCCATAAACAACTATAGGAGGCACCTTAAAGCTCGTACCAAACCTAGACTATGTGTTATTGTATCTATTGATGTATATGCTAATCTCTTCTTCTTCTTCTTCTTCTTTTTTTTTTGGGTATAATTAATATATTTTCTTAAAATTGTTTCATATGGTGATATGTTGTTGTACATGGTTGAACATTTAATTTTGAGATATTTTATACGGATGCAGACTGCGGACATGATTTCGGATAATGTGGAGGACCAAACAGAGCAGGTAATATAATCGCTGCATAAATTGCATTTGATCCCTTTTCCTCATTTGTCTGTGTTTCCAAGATCTCGCATGTGCCTAGCTATCAAATTAACATTTTTGGGTTGCTGGACTAGGATCCCTTTTTCCGTAGTTTTGGTCATTACATTTTTCACCAAGCTATCTTGATATGAGTCAACTTCACTTGCATATTAATGCATTTGAGCCTTAATTGTATTCAGGCTCTAAAGAACATGGGGGAAATACTCAAAGCAGGTGGTGCTGACTATAGCAGTGTTGTTAAGACTACAATCTTGTATGTCTTCTATATTTCACCTTTTTTTTGTTGTTGTGAATCTTTATGTGCATATGCCTTCTAATGTGCAATCTTGGTTGCTGATGCCCAATTATTTGGATTTCCATACAGGTTAGCTGATTTGAATGACTTCAACGTAGTGAATGCGATATATGCTAAATGTAAGCTCATTTCTTCGCTACTGATTAGTGATTACTCTGAAATGATCCTAGCGGATTGCATTCTGTGTCATGTCATATTTTTTTCAAGATGATCTCTAAACAAATTGAAACATGCTTCAAATAGATTTTTTTTTTTTTTTGTTTTTTTGCCTGATTGAAACAGCCTAGGGTCTATTTATCCATCATGTTCTAAACTCTACCCTTCTTGTTGGAAACAAAGTATTAAGAGAGTCCCTAATTATAATGGGTGGGTTCTCCATCAGGCATCAGTGGAGCTTTAGAAAGTTACTGACCTGATCCTTTATGAATGCAAAATGTGTCCTTTATGAATGTTCCGAAATGTGGTGTAATCCGAATATTTTGCAGATTTCCCAGATCCATATCCAGCCCGTGCAACTTATCAGGTGGCAGCATTACCCAAGGGTGCAAAGATAGAAATTGAATGCATAGCAGCATTGTAAAGTCCCAAGTCTTGGCTATAATCCAGCTTGTTGGGCTGTTATATTTAATAATAATAATAATAATAATAATGCCATGGTTACATGTCTAGACCTTGTACACCAAGTCTTGGCTATAATAATCCAGCTTGTTGGGCTGTTATATTTAATAATAATGCCATGGTTACACCTTCTTGTTGAAAGACTGGCTGCTTAAGAATGTAGTATTGAACAGAGCTTAGATACTTATAAAGAGCCATAACAAAGTAATCAGACAAGAATGTCTCTATCACCTTAAACTATAAAGAACACAAACAGTTTAGAGCCAAAATATTGAAATCATACAAAGATGTCTCTGAGAGCAAATGAAGATTAAAAATCATTGCGGCTAATTGCACTTAATATACCTCCCCACTTCTTGCGGTTAAGTATCCACTGACAGTACTCTTGATTGGTTTTCCCAAGAACTGCTTCAGAATATTTCATTTGATCGCGGGCAAACCTCAGTGGGCCTAAATATGTATGGATAGATATTCATATTTTTATTTGAGGTTTTTAAAAGTTTCGGGTGATATAGGTCTAACTCAATAGTCGTATTGGTGATACAAATATCAAATATTTGGGCTACCTAGTATAATAGTTAGCTTGTTAAGGAATGTGACACAATAATCCTATGCAGGACATACCTAGTATAATACGGAGGCAAATTATACCGTGCACCACGGTGCACATAGCAATGTGCACCACGTACATAAACGATGTCGTTTTGAGTATTGTAAATTAATCGTCTTTTTTTTTTTTTAAATCACGTTTCCCGTTTCGGTCGGTTTGTGTATTATGTTAATATTTTGTGTATTCTAGGTAATTGTTCTGTGTATTCCAGGTAATCATTCTGTGTATTCTAGGCAACCGTTCTGTGTATTCATGTTAGTAACACATGTTGTGATGTGTTTGTGCATTCAAATGTTTAGGAGGATGAGTTCTGTGTATTTTGTGTCAATATTCTGTGTATTGATGTTATTAACACAGGTTGTGATGTGTTTGTGCATTCAAATGTTTAGGAGGATGAGTTCTGTGGATTTTGTGTCAATATTCTGTGTATTGATGTTATTAACACAGGTTGTGATGTGTTTGTGCATTCAAATGTTTAGGAGGATGAGTTCTGTGTATTTTGTGTCAATATTCTGTGTATTGATGTTATTAACACAGGTTGTGATGTGTTTGTGCATTCAAATGTTTAGGAGGATGAGTTCTGTGTATTTTGTGTCAATATTCTGTGTATTCTGGGCAAACATTCTGTGTATTCTAGATAATGATTATGTGTATTATAGATAATGAATTCCCTAGAGTCATTCGCGTCCGCGCCCACTAACATCGAAACAACGTCGTTTTGGATCGTGGTGCACATTGCTATGTGCACCGTGATGCAGGGTATAACGATTGTAATACGGAGTAGTTAGCTTGTTAAGGAATGTGACGCAATAGCCCTTTGCAAGATACAAAATCGTAAATTATATTGCCCTATGCTCAAGTACTAACTTTCTCTTAGTCTACTATAATCTATGTGAAAAAGTAATGTAGCCTACTATAGTCTTTACGACTTTGTAAATATTAAAATACCTATATTACCCTTGAAGTTATCTATATAAGGAGCCTCTATGTAGCTAAATATTTTTTCTTTGTACTTCCTCTCTTTCACATTAGCCTTAGGCAGGACACAAATTTACAAATTATATTGCCTTATCCTCGAATACTAGCTTTCTCTTGATTGACTCAAAGTACATGACAAATAGCTTATATGTATGCATGTATGGTCTTATCGCCCAAATAGAGAGGCTATCTCTGCCATTTTGTATTCAAAATGTTGAATTTTTTTTTATAGTAAATGGTTGCTTGAAGTTTCCAAGCATGCTACTTAAAATTTAAATGATATTTTTGGGTGTTGAAATATCATTTAAAGTTTAGTAGGAATATACTAAAATCATTGGTCATGTGAGAAAGCAAATTGTTGTATATCAATTGAGGAAGTGTGCTAATTTCATAGTTAATGATTGTAACCAAATAAGTAATGGATAAACTAGTTGAATTGTTCCCAAAAATCAATAGAGTTGAAAATTGAAAAAGTTAAGTTAGTGAATTGCAAGAAAGCCTCTTCAAATGTGCTTTGCATATTTTTTTGTATGTCATTAATTTTATTATACATTTCTCTTGTTGATTAAATTATGGTTATTAGAGCATCATCGATAGCGAGGTTTTTGGATTGGTTTTTGAGGTGTCAACTAGGGGAGAGAAGATGGAAAGAGAACAAAAAAATAAAAAAATAAAAATGTCTGTCAAAAAAAAAAACTATTGTAACTCACCGCTATGTTGCCTCTCACCCAACTTCTTCTGGCTGCTTTTCATTTTGGTGGAGCCCATGATAAAAAAAATAAAAAATAAAAAATAAAACTCCTTGCAGGAGGCTGTTCTTTCTCTTCATTCTCTCTCCTCCACATTACTCACATTTCCTAAAAAATCACTTTAAAAACTATTTCCTTTTGAAGACAATTTTATCACATTTATTACCCCCACTTTCCTTTTCATCCTCACATCGAGAGCTGTCACAACATGTCATTGTCATGCCCACCCGTCTACGCCTATTTTAAAATGAGTTGGACAAGAGTATTTTTTTTTTAGCCAAACTAATTTCACTTGTATACCAACCCGTATAACTGAGTACCAGCCTGCTAAACTCATCCAAATTATCTAAAGTTTATCCACTCTATCAATCTATCATTATTATTTAGGAAGTACAAAAAAGCATTCCTTGTTTATGAAACAATTGATGTCTCTCTACTTTGTCATGTAACATATTTACGTAAAAATTTTGTTTTCAAAAAAAAAAAAAAAGTAAAAATTTTATGTTACCCATGTTCTGAATGTATATGCATTTTTAGAAAGCACTAAAAACACTCCTTGAAGAAACCTCTCAATTTAATTTTACAATTTTTAGTTGCATATATTTTTCAGCATTGTTGTAACTTCATTATTGTATTTTTTATTTTTTTTTTAACTTAAGTGATCCCAGCTTCGCCATATCAATCCTAAACTCATAGGATCCCACCCCTAATCAATGATTTCACGAGCTGCACTCGTACCGTTGTCATCCCTATTCACGACAGAATTAAATATTTGTTGGATGCATAGACAATACATTCTGCAGGTAATAGTTTAAATTAAACAGAAGATGAGTAGCTTACAAGTAAAAGCAAGAAATGCCTTCCTGGTTTGCTTTAACTCTCTTAAAATCTCAGCTCTAAATTTTCTGTTTTAGTACATGTCGCAACTGGACCTTTTGGCTCTCCATTCTTGCCTCCAGCAGTTTCGATTTCAAGCTGCTCTTCTGTGAATTTCGCGGCCACTCAATGCACCCTTTCATGCCTCGGGTTAAATGAGGATGGCCCGAGTCAGGCGAGCTCCATTGCTCTGAGGGGCTAAGCCCGCCTTTCCCCGAGCCTAACTCGGGGGACATGATAGCGCCGTTAGAAGGTCTTCCATTGGAATACCTCCCCCCCTTTATTCCCTCCAACGATATGATTTTGTAATTCTGACCATTGCTGGGGCGGGATCTCCATAGTCTGGATATCGAGGACATTTTCAGTTGCTGATTTGGTATAGGTATAGGGCAAACCTTGCTGATATCGACCACTGGTTTTCCATCGCCATCGCTGAGCTGGCAATTCTTGTTTAGAGAATGATCACTCGCACCAGGTGAATAGCTCGATCCTTGCTCATCGAGATGGCTGATGGTTTCCCACTCGGTCCCCTCTTCGTCTAGTTCACTCTGGGCGACGTATTCATTGCAATGGCTCGGGAAATTGGGTTTATTAAGCGTACTTACATTATCTTGACTGATTGTATGAACTTCAGAAGCTTCGATATCCTTCTCGTTCGCTTCAGCAAAATAAACATCTTCAAGAACGGAGAAAATGTCGCCTGGATTTGGGGGCTCGTACTTGAATTCTTGAATATCGTGGATATTCATATGGGAAGCTGCTTGTCGAAGCTGATCCACTTTTTTCATCTCTTCGATATCTGGGGTTGCGCCTCTAGACCTTAAAAACGACTCTAGTTCGACTATCAATTGGTTCATCTGCGAGTACTTATCTTCTAGTGTCACCTTGGCATCGACTAGCTTCATTTGAACCCGTTCCTCACGCCAAACCTCGGCCATCTGCAGCATCTTTCTCTCGTCATCCACTTCCTCGTGGAGCTTTTCGGATTCCCTCTTCAATGCTTCGATTTCAGCCTTGTCTTCCCCGATTTCCTTCGCTAGTTCATCGCACACCTCCTCTATGAGTTCCCTCGCCTTCTGCTCTTTCTCCAAGTCCTGCATATAACGTTTCAACGATACCTTGGCGTCAGCCAACTCATTAACTAGCTTGGAATTAACTATTTCCAGCCTTTGCCGGTTTTTCATTTCTCTCTTCAACTCAGCTTTCAAGTCGTCTAAAATCGCCCGAATTTTCTCGTGCTCTCTGCTTCTCCACGCTGCCCTTTCTTCACTGAGTTTCTTCAAAAATTGCTCGAGTTTCTTTTTGGATGATTTCCGCTCTGTCTCGAGTTCTTGAATTCGAGCTCGAGCTTGCTCTAGCTCTGCCTCGAGGACAGATATCACTCTGGGAGTATGCGCTTGTTGATCACGCCGCTTTTGGGGTCCACGAATCTGTTTCGTTTCTTCTGCAGCTTTCCAGCCGATAGGATCCCACTTTGTTGCTCCCTCCATTGCGGTGTTGGAAAACTGAAATGAAGGCTCAAGCTACAAAAAACGAGTAAAACGCGAATTAATGCAGAAACAAAACAGAAGCTGGATAATATCATATATTCCATATAAGAATGAATCATGAAAATACAGTTATTGAGATACCAACATTTTCTAACAGATTGATTATCAAGCAATAACAGCATGCAAATTTAGGCCATGCCACAATATCCTCTAGTTCTTATACACTTCTTTAGCGTCAGATCTCTAAAAGCACACTTATACGATCTTCGTTACAAATGAAAAGGGAATGGCATACCTTAGACAAGAACCCATCTCTTTTACCGGAGACAGAACGAGGACTCTGTACTTGATCCTTAAGTGTAGAGTCGTGAACTTTACAACGATGATGGCCATGAAAAGGGACCGAAAGATGATGAACTCCAGCCTGCATCGAAGAGAGGAACAGCAAAATGAAATTCAACTTCCCCAACTTTCAGAACAAGATTTGGTAGCCTCAAGGCTCAAACAGCTAAAATCAGAAGAAACATTAAAGGCAGTGATCAGGGTCACCAGAAATACTGACATTGACAACTATCTTGTAAGCAAAACTGGTACTTTGGAGCAATCCAATCAAATTGGTTAGACAGGTTACGTGGTAACCACAAGATTACAAGTTTAACTCCAGCCTATTGACCTTCTTGGTTTGAGCCAATCAACTATGGACAAATTAACCTAGGTTGGTTTATTTGGTCTGATTAGGGTCACAATACGGGATTTACCCTTGTCGCGATGGTTTCCTTAGTCACTCAAAAAAAATGGTACTTTTATCTAATATCAGTAGAAGTACATCTTAGTAATTATTGCTAACAGACTAACAGAGGTAAATGGAACATCAGCAATGGTACATCATAGGATCCAACAAGGATATCATCAAATCATCAATACTGCAACTAAACCTCATAACCTATTTTCTAATTAGGGTCTTGAGCACAATCCAAAGATAACAAAATCATTACTTCTTTCATTAAATCCTTAATTGAAGAATCCATAATGTACTTGTGTAATGAAGGCAAGCATAAATGTGAGTTAAAAGAAAAAAGATTTGCAGTAAAAGGCAGTCAAAAAATGGAATCTGAGATAAAGGAATTTCATTTAATCCAAAGTGTAGAAAATGGAAAAAGCCCTAAAATAGTAAAAGGAATAAAAGATAGCTTACCTGGAACCCTAATTTTTCCACTCCATTACTAGCCACTTCCGGCAATTGCAGCCGCCACAGTCCGGCGGCAAGCCTCCTGACCGAAACTGCATCTCTATGTTTCCGTTGAAATTTCCGGCGATTCTCCGGCGGCGACACCTCTTCCGCAACAACACCACAAGCATTGTCCCCCTCCACACCCTCGTTGAACTTCCAGTGCAAAAGCGGCGTCTCGGGGCGGCTCCTCCTCCCCTGAGATCCCCCGCCGCCGACGTCCTTCCGCAGCCGCACTCCGGCGCCGGAGTTCTTGATTCTCCGGCGAGCCTGTTTTCGCGGCTTCTGAGGAGGATCAGGATCCCGCGGTTTAGAAGACGGGATTGCAGGGAGCCCAGCAGTGGCGCCGGTGATCTTCATAGCCTCGACACAGATTCAGCCATTAAAGAACTGTTTTTTATCTTCGAGAAACCGATAATCATAATACACCACACCAGTTTCGTGAGCCTGTGGAGAACGAAGAAGAAATGGCAACACAGAGTGGGGAATATGCGATTGATTGTTTGCGTTTAAGAGTGGTGCGGTCAACGTCTATTATTACAGTATATACGTGAGAAGAGCAAAATTGATGGGTTTTTATTAGTCATCTTCGTAGCTGGTTACAGCGTCGTCGCATGATTTAACCGGAAGCTAAAAATTGTCGTTTTTCAACCTAAAATAAAACATAACCTGACGTCTATGGTGGCGTTGCGATGACCCACGCGCTGGCTGGGAGCGTGCATTTAACTTTTTCGTGTACTGATTGCTATCTTTCCATGGTACTCAGTACCCAACCAAAGCCATCCTAGATTTTGATGTTTGAATGATTTGTGCTTATTTAAAAAAAAAAAAAAAAAAAAAAAGAAGCTAGCCAAGTGTCACTGTCATATTCTATTGAGAAATGAGGGCCCACTTCTTTCTTCTTTTTAATTAATTTGATTTTTTGATAATTTGGAATTTTAATATTAAAAATTTCGTATTTTTTTAATCTATACTATTAATAAAAACAATATCCTCAGTTTTAACTTCTCGCCCAAAACAGACCTACAATATTTTGGTGTGCGTAATATTGTAAAATATGGTAATACAATTCCTATCCCTAATACAATTGTAAATTAAAATAGAATTCTTAATAAAATATATTCTTCCCTACGTTCCAATTCGTAATACAATTCTAGACTATAATTACTAATGGTAATAATTCAGTATATATATTTCTCTGCAATGCAATCTATACTATTAATAAAAACAATATCCCCAGTTTTAACTTCACGCCCAAAACAGACCTATAATATTATGGTTTGCGTAATATTGTAAAATATGATAATACAATTCCTATCTCTAATACGATTGTAAATTAAAATAGAATTCCTAATAAAATATATTATTCCCTACGTTCCTATTCGTAATATAGACTAGAATTACTAATGGTTATAATTCAGTATATATATTTCTCTGCAATGCAATCTATACTATTAATAAAAACAATATCATCAGTTTTAACTTCTCGCCCAAAACAGACCTATAATATTATGGTTTGCGTAATATTGTAAAATATGGTAATACAATTCTTATCCCTAATACAATTGTAAATTAAAATAGAATTCCTAATAAAATATATTCTTCCCTACGTTCCTATTCGTAATATAATTCTAGACTAGAATTACTAATGGTTATAATTCAGTACATATATTTCTCTGCAATGCAATCTATACTATTAATAAAAACAATATCCTCGGTTTTAACTTCCCGCCCAAAACAGACCTATAATATTATCTGCAATGCAATCTATACTATTAATAAAAACAATATCCTCGGTTTTAACTTCCCGCCCAAAACAGACCTATAATATTATGGTTTGTGTAATATTGTAACATTCGTGCATGCATGCAGTTGTCGGCGCACGAGTCAAGCCTTTTTAAGTTCATTTTGGGATTTCATTTGCACCCCCCCCCTCTTGCGCGCGAGAGAGAGCCTCAATGCTATACAATTCAATAAGCCTTAGAAAAACTCTTGTATAAGTAGTGGTGCAAACCACTTTTCAAACCAATGTGGGACAAAAGTTACTTGAAAGGTTTTTCTCTAAATTTTTCTAACTCAAACGGGTCAACTTTGAGAACCAATTTTTCATTCACCCATTATCAGTTTTGAGCGTACGATATATCAATCTTTTCGTCTAACTACGAAGAACACGAATCCACTTTGACCCGACCCAAATCGAAAGTGGACCCCACATATATTTGTACCACAATATTGCCAGTAAAATGTCATTTTATGCTAATTTTTTTCCAACAGTTATTTGTCCAGAGAATATCAACGTGTTGAAGGAAGAAGATGATATATAGTGAAGGGCAATATCATCTTCACTATATATCATCTTCTTCCTCCAACACAACGCTCTACGGTCAACCAACAATTACTCAACTGATTATCCCATTCCTCCCATGTAAATTTTTCTCTAATATAGTTATACTTACTGAATATCAAAATATAAGTGTACCTCAAGATCATGCAATAACTAATCGACAAGTAATTAAATTAATGAATATGATGCAATAATGTAAAGTATCTACCTATTGCATTTATACATTTATTTTAGAACACTGAATTTTTGTGATATTTGTTGCATGCAAGGAAGACTCATACTATAATTGAATTTATACACTTATTCATACTCATATTCGATGTTATAATTTATATAATTGTATATCGATTCAAATATTTCTTAAAATATTATAACAAATTCATTCCGTGCAACGCACGGGTGAAAATACTAATATTACTAACTCTCTTATAATAACCAATATGGTTGGCGTGGTGGTTTAGTACCTTGTCCCTTAAGCATGAGGTTGGGAGTTCGACTCTCACCCATGTGAATGGAGCAAACCATTTGGCCAGTCCCCTACCACTTAGTGTGTGCTGACCGTTGGGACGAGGGTTAGTCCTTTGGCGTAGGGATACCTTTGGGTAAACCCAAAAAAAAACTAACTCTCTTATAGTACTTAGTGTGCTGACCGTTGGGACGAGGGTTAGTCCTCTGGCGGAAGGATACCTTTGGGTAAACCTAAAAAAAACTAACTCTCTTATAATACTTAGTGTGCTGACCGTTGGGACGAGGGTTAGTCCTCTGGCGGAGGGATACCTTTGGGTAAACCCAAAAAAAAAACTCTCTCTTATAATGTGGGTTAGTCATCTGACTGTCGGTCGGAGCTCTTATAATATGAAATTAAATTTAAAAATAATAAAAAATTACTAAAGAAAATAAAGAAAGAAGAAAGCATTGGTTTGATCAATAAATAGTAAATAGAACATGTAAAATGAGACAGAGGGAGTATTTTATAATCATATAAATTTTATACAAGATTTGAACTCGTATAAAGTACATTCAAAAGCTATTTTGTATGGTGATGATGGGCACTACGCACTAGGCATAGTGTGGGTAGGAGTGATGTTTGGAGAGGATGTGGGCTTGCTTTTCTCCATAATTATTGCTAACCAATAATGATTATAGGGCGGAATTGCATTATTAATGCGTTTAATTGAAGCAATTAAAGGAACGTAGAGGCAGTGGTAGCGACACGCGCTAAGTGCGAGTAGGAGAGATTTGGGAGTAAAAGTAATATAGTAATTGAAGTTGGCGTCGATTAGCGGCAGCAAGAGTTGCACGGTACGTGGGGTTGGTCTGGTCAGAGATCCGAGTGGGTGTCCATATTTTAGTACGCTACAAAAGTATCCGAGGGAGTTACCACGTGGCCTCACACTTGGCCACTGCTGACTCATCACACTCTACATCTCATTTTCCTATAAATAATGAATTAATTAAAATATTTTTGTATTCTATCATGTCACAACCTCAAGAATTCTGACCCTTTTTGTGCACACAAGGCAAAATCTCCCTAAAGACTCACACCTCAATCCTACAAGATTTGTGAATGTGAAATAAAAATAACACAACAGAACATTAAATAAGAAGATCAATGTC
Organism: Ipomoea triloba; assembly: GCF_003576645.1. Lineage (NCBI taxonomy): Eukaryota > Viridiplantae > Streptophyta > Magnoliopsida > Solanales > Convolvulaceae > Ipomoea > Ipomoea triloba. Next base: position 7,928,639 of record NC_044917.1, on the reverse strand, counting down.
TGATACTCACAAGACCCAACTAGAGAGAAGCTTCACATCGGACTCTTCAAAATTTTCTTAAAAGGATGCAAATTGCATTTTTTTCCTATTTTAAACAAGAAAAGAATCACCAATGTAATATCAAAACTGTATGTTGATATCCAAATTGATAGAAACATGTTATTTACAACAGTGATGTGGACATCTGAAATTTAGTGGTAGTGTGGTACCATCTACCATGGGAGTTGCATTATCTCTTCTTGTTATTGGTAGATGATTTCTTATTGGCAGTTGCTTTCTTTTTCGACTTCTTGAACCCTGCTCCGCTCTCCTGCATGCCATCAACAAACACACAATTACTAAAACTCTTCCATTCATGTTAACCAGTTGATAAAATGGTGCTGACATCCAAAAGGTTGGTAAGCCAAATGTGAAACAATTCATGAAGAGTTGAATGTTAATGTAGCGTATTTGGAAAGAATAGATAGAAACCTACCTTTTTATAATGTCTGTAGGCGATTTGGCCAGTCAGCTCTTGCCCGTTTTTGGTGACATAAACCTGGTAAACAGTGTTAAGTTAATTGCACGATTTGGTTAATAAATAGCAACATGAGAATGATGAGACACCATTAATTTCAAGAGTGTTAAAGGAACAAGATCAAAGTAATTGAATCCTAGACTTCATTTGGCATCTATGTATAATGAACATGACAAAATGCAGAAAATAACGATGAGAACTTCTGAAGATCATCAATGATACTTATAATGAACTTGAACTTACTCTCTTTCCATCTGCAGCCGTGAACCAATGCCCAGCTGAAGCTGATTTACCAACTGCTGCATGCACCCTTCTCTTGCCAGCATCCTTTGGAACCCCATCAGAGTTCTTAGGGTTCACCCATCCCACATCCGCTTGAGATGCCTCGTTAGGATTATTTTTCTTTTTGCCCTTCTTTGTTGAGCTTGCCTCAGCTGCAACCTTTACAGTTCGCTTCTCAGGACGTCCTCCAAGGGAAAATTGCCCTCTGAAAAAAAAAATCAGGGAAAGGAACAGTTACAGAGAAGTGATAGAAAGTGATGCAAGTTGACAGACTTAAAATGCACAGATATGAGCACATACATGTAATCAACTGATCCTTCATTTTGTTTGCTTCCTTGGCTATTATTGGCACTCAAGGGAAAAAAGTGGCGCAGACGGTCTTGAACTAGCTTTTGGATCCTTAAATCATTGTTGAAAAAATAGTTATGAGCAGGAAAGAGAGGACTCGTGTGCCTTTGTTGCATACAGTTCTCAGAGAAACTGTTCTTTGGGTTATAACCTTCATTTGCATTCTGAATGTCATTCCTACCTCTCATAGATCTATGAGCAGGAAAGAGAAGACTTGTATGCCTTTGTTGCATACTGTTCTCAGCAAAACTGTTCTTTGGGTGATAACCTTCATTTACATTCTGAATGTCATCCCTACCTCTCATAGATCTAAAATATTCATCACAAACTTCATCCAAAGCAGGGGTAGCAATATGGAAGTCCTTCTCTGTCATAAAACCCTTCCACAAATCATCGGTCTGGGATGCCGCATGAGATGTTTTAGCTGTGCTCTGTTTGTTTGAGACCGCACATTGACTGGGTGACTCTACTTTCTCATCTTTCTTCCGATTTTCAATTATGGATGGATCATCTGAATCTGAATCCGAATCAATCAACTGGAACCTTCTAAGAGGACTAACAGTTAACTTGGGGGATACAAATTTATTGTCACTTTTTTCCATATTTTCAAATGCCAAAGAATCTGTATCCTCTCTTCTCCTTTTCACAGTACTTTGGCTGGCTAACTGCGAGGAAAATTCCCCATGACGGTGTAATGGAATTTTAGAACTGCTACATACAGACCTAACGGTTTTTGGATGACCTGATAATTAATATAAAAAATTAGGGGCTGCTATCAAATATGTAAATCTAATTTTTTTTTTATAGAAAATAAGAAAGTGTGGCAAACTTAGTGGTTATAAATTACATAAAAAGGTATGCACCAAATGACCAAATTGATCAGAAATTGCAGTAGACATGGAGAATTACCAGTTTCTTTCAGTAAGAAAACTAAACGAACCAGGGCAATAGGGCATATAATGAAACTAGTACAATATTAAACCATAAATAGGGTTTAGAAATAATAGAGAACAATGCAAAATTTGACTAGGGGTATGTGCAAAATATTATTAATGAAAACACATAACTATGAATAAGTAGTCATGAATCACATTAACCTGTCTTTCTTTCTTAGAAAAAAGATAAATTCTCAAACACACATGTTGCGGATGTTAGTGAAATTTGGAATCTTGACACTGAAACACAATTTTCATGGAAAAACAGAGGGAATGCAGTCATTTTAAGTGTAGTTTAATACTATGTAAACAAAAACCTCCTGCTTTTCAGCATTGTAGCATCACTTTGCAGTAGCAGATATTACTCAAGCTCACCATACTTCAATTTCATTCCAAAATCTGGAAATATGTAAACCACGCCAGAAATAAACTCACAAATTGGGATAGGTTTACACATACTTCATTTATCTTCTTTATGTTATTGCAAAAACATAAACGTCCAACAGTAATTACCCTAAAAAGATTCTAACGGAGCATAGGTTATGTTCGACAAGTGACAAATTACAAGAAATAATTTCAAAATATGAAAACATACATTGCAAAATTAAAAGGGCAAAAGGAAATAGTACTAAAAAGCTGAAATATTTTTACCTTCAGGCCGATCTTCCTGGGAAGAGAACTCTTCAATCTCGTCTTCCACATCACGCCACGTCTCCTCCTTGGCATTCCGATTTTCGGGGGGTGGTGTGGGTTTGCAGGAGGTGGGCCCACGTCGGAGGCGCTTCAGTGTCGGCGGTGGATCCGTACATTTCGGGTCAGGACCCGGACCCGGCAACTCAAAATCATCGTCATTATCCTCCGCAATTGTCCGGAGACTGGCTGGAAATCTTTTAGCACGTTTTGGAGATGGAACAGGTACCGGAGTAGAATTGGGCTCGGAATCGAGCTCGTCATCGAGCCCTAGAGAGAAAGATGGAGGTTCAAAATCCGCCATGTGAAGTGGTGGAAGCAACGAGGGTTTGGGATGCGAAAGGTGAGCATTTGTGCGAGAGAGAAGATGTGTTGATTTGGGAAATTGCGCCAAAAAATATTTGAAGAAAACGAAAATATGGCGCGTTAGAAATTGGGGCAAATTATACTGTGCAGATAGCACTGTGCACCACGGTGCACATAGCACTGTGCACCACGTAAATAAACGACGTCGTTTTGAGCATTGTAAATTAATCGTCCGTTTTTTTTAGAAATCATGTTTTCCGTTTTGGCCGGTCTCTGTATTTATGTTAATATTCTGTGTATTCCAGACAATCATTCTGTGTATTTTAGGCAACCGTTCAGTGTATTATAGGCAACCGTTCTGTGTATTCATGTTAGTAACACATGTTGTGATTTCATGTTAGTAACACATGTTGTGATGTGTTTGTACATTCGAATTTTTATGAGGATGAGTTCTGTGTATTTTGCGTCAATATTCTGTGTATTATGGGCAAACATTCTGTGTATTCTAGACAAACGTTCTGTGTATTCTATATAATAATTATGTGTATTATAGATAATGAATTTTCTGGAGTCATTCGCGTCCACTAACATTTGTGTATTTTGTGTCAATATTCTTTGTATTCTGGGCAAACATTCTGTGTATTCTAGGAAAACGTTTTGTGTATTATAGATAATGATTATGTGCATTATAGATAATGAATTCCCTAAGTCATTCGCGTTCGCGTCTACTAACACCGAAACGACATCGTTTTACGTACGTGCACCGTGGTGTAGGGTATAACAGTTGAGAAATTGGGGAGAGCAACAAGTTTGCGGCCCATTGTAATTAGATCCATGGATTCGAATGTTTGGTCCAAATAGGGTTTCTGCAATTTTAGATTTCAAATTTATACATTTTTTTTTTAAACATCGAATAAAAAGTAGCATTCTTTGACTCAGTGGAGGCGACTGTTGACTCTTTGTGCTTCAGTAGGTTGAAAAAGTAGTTATGAACAAATAGTACATTGTAATAGAGTCGGTAGTACTAAAAAAACATCGAATAAAAAAGTTATACAATAATCGTTTAGCATAAAAGTGTGTACAATTTACATTATTTATAGATAAGTAACAAATTTCTGGCAAACTCTTAATTTGGCATGCGGCATGCCACATACAAAATAAAATACATTTTTTTTTAATTATTTAACAAATATAATATAATGTTAATTTTTTTATAAATTAAAAAGAAAATTACATTTTTGGTCCTTGAGGTGTACATAAGTTCTAATTCAATTGCTCAATTATGAACGTATACATATTTAACCCTCTAGTTATGAGTTAAGTGATGTGTTTGGTTCCCAATGTTAGGTTTCCGTCTCAACCTGACAAAAAATTAAAAAAAAAAAATCCTTTAAAATTTGATGGATAAAATATGAAATTCACGTATTATTATCACTTTTATATTGAAAAAACTTTTGCAATATTATTTTTCACTTTCCAACCTCTTATTTCAAGATTCTTCAACTTTAAAACCATTTCAATAACCGTTGTATGAGTGTATGACTTGTTAGCAACTTGGATCTCGTATAAGAAACCGGCCTAACACTCCATACAAGCAAAGAAACACTTTATCACCGTCTTCTTTTTACGTGTGAAACACAATATCTTAAAAGTTTTTTATTTCCTAAGTAAGATACAATCATTAATTTATTTCATTTACATATTTATATACTTAAGGTACATAATTTCATAATACAAGATATAAAAACTTATAATATAAGGCACATATTTATGCACCAAAATTCAAAGTACACTGTAAATCCTAATCCATGATATAAGAATTGGTATAATGGTATATTCCGGCCTACCAAAGTGTCAAGTGTTGAAGTAAGAAGGGAAGCTACTAAGGTATATTCCTTATGAAAAAAGTTCCAGGTACATTCTTTATCCTCCAATCATGGATAAAAAAATTTGTCATTTATTTTGGGAAGGAATGCATCCTAAAAACAAATGTAAAACGAATTTCAAACATATGATACTAATTTCTTTACTAAAAAACATTACATTTTTATTAAAAAAATATCAATTAATTTTTAAAAAGATATCAATAAAAAAGTCAGCGTGAAACATGTAATAGTTTTAGGTAAATTAAATACGTTTTTTAATACTACTTACTATATTACAATGTAGTATTTGTTCATAACTACTTTCTCAACCTATTGAAGCACAAAGAGTCAATATACTTAATACTTTTTTATGCACTCATAAAAATATTATATTTTAACTAAAAAATATTGAATGTTTTATGATAAGACAGTCTCATACAATACTTATTATTAGTGAAAATGTAATATTTGTTAACTCATCAAAAGTATCACTTGTCTTACACACGATCAACCACCTTTAAAAAAAAATCTTTATCTCTTAAATATATTTTTTACTTCCACTATTTGATAAGGTAAAAGAATTAATCAAGTCATGCTACATCAAAAAGTGAATACCAAATATTATTTTCCATTCCTAGATTAAGGGTGTGTTTGGAAAATCGAAAAATAATTTTCAGAAATCATTTTTTGAGTTTTTGGTGTTTGGAAGTAGGAAAGAAGTTAGTGGTAGCTTGGATACCACACAATGCTACATTATTATTATTTACCACACAATGTTACTTTTTCTTAGTGAAAATGTAATATTTGTTAACTCATAAAAAAGTATCACTTGTCTTACACACGATCAACCACCTTTAAAAAAAAATTATCTCTGAAATATATTTTTTACTTCCATTATTTGATAAGGTAAAAGAGCTAATCAAGTCATGCTACATTATTATTATTTACTAAAATAGTACTCCGTATTAGTATTTTTTTGAGGACAAAATTGTGTTACACAAAGTGGAGAGATTTTAGTGGAAATAAAAATGCAAAAGTCACAAAAAGTAAGGGCTCAGATGCGCTGATAGTCGTCCAGTATTATTCAGACAAATCGTGGCGACCCAATCACCACTCATGCGCGAATTCATCACAGCTCCTCAGAGTGCACCAGCCGGGAATCGAACCCGGGTCTGTACCGTGGCAGGGTACTATTCTACCACTAGACCACTGGTGCAACCTTGCTTACTATCTCGAATATATTAGTTATAATTGTCAGTCTCTTCTTCTAAGAACCTAGATTGCAATATAGGTTGCAATAGTTTGTATTCTGTCATGAAGTTTCAAGCTGTAGGCTACAGATAAGACCAATAGAAAAGAAATTCTAAAAACCAAAGGTGTTCATCTTTTTTTAAAGAATTGAAGAAATCAGATTTAGCTCAGGAGAACAAACATACATGTTTAAGTGCATGCATGCATGCCTTCCACACTGTTTTACAAAAACAAGTAATATCAGATCAGAGGAGATTTCTTTCCCAGTATCAATCAATCATTCTATACACCATCCCTTCAAATCTCAGGGCTGGTATCACAGTGGCATCAAGCTAAAGGTTGATCCAATTGTGTTTGTGTATGTGAACTTCATTCCATCAGGCTAATGAATTCCCAAGCTGCCTCTCCTTAAATATCTGGCTCAGCCTAATGTATAGTGTTGTCTGGTCCTCATAGCTCAGGCTCCTAACAATCTGCACCATGCAAACTTAAGTCATACTCCCTCATAAACAATCATGTTTGCGGGCCGAGTGCTCCCGGGACATAGCTCGATCAGTGGTCAAAAGGTTAAGTGTGGGTGTAGTGACCCATCAAATACCCGGGTTTGAATCCTTAATAGGGAAGGATCTCAACCTTAGGGCAAAAAGCAAGCACTCAGACTCTGAGTTACTGATCCCGCAATCCCCAAGGCAGGGGGTGAGGGACCCTCAGGTTTAGGGTTTAAATGACTATGTGCAAAAAGCTCAAAAATATTTTTTGTTTTAGGTACCTGATCCAGCATCATTTTAACAGGGTCATATTGTGGGAGAGCAAATGACTGCAGTAATGAATTGTAATTCGGTTGAAAAAGAATAAGGTGTAATAAAGTAAGGAATTCAAATTATATTGTTTGGTAGGAATGAATAAAATTATTGAAAATAAGAATGGAAAAAATGGTGTAAAGACTAAAATATCCTAATATAACAATAATTCTAATAATAACCAAGGATAAAAAATCATTTTCCTCCCTTTTACCTTTCATTTCCCATTGAATTGCAATTCAAATGAGGAGGGTATGAATTACAATTCAACCAAACACTGTAATTCAGATGGCCAAAAAATTAGACTGTAATTAAATTGCAACTACGTGGAATCAAACAACTCATTATATCATCCAAACAATGGTGTACAATGTTTTGACNATGATGCAATAATGTAAAGTATCTACCTATTGCATTTATACATTTATTTTAGAACACTGAATTTTTGTGATATTTGTTGCATGCAAGGAAGACTCATACTATAATTGAATTTATACACTTATTCATACTCATATTCGATGTTATAATTTATATAATTGTATATCGATTCAAATATTTCTTAAAATATTATAACAAATTCATTCCGTGCAACGCACGGGTGAAAATACTAATATTACTAACTCTCTTATAATAACCAATATGGTTGGCGTGGTGGTTTAGTACCTTGTCCCTTAAGCATGAGGTTGGGAGTTCGACTCTCACCCATGTGAATGGAGCAAACCATTTGGCCAGTCCCCTACCACTTAGTGTGTGCTGACCGTTGGGACGAGGGTTAGTCCTTTGGCGTAGGGATACCTTTGGGTAAACCCAAAAAAAAACTAACTCTCTTATAGTACTTAGTGTGCTGACCGTTGGGACGAGGGTTAGTCCTCTGGCGGAAGGATACCTTTGGGTAAACCTAAAAAAAACTAACTCTCTTATAATACTTAGTGTGCTGACCGTTGGGACGAGGGTTAGTCCTCTGGCGGAGGGATACCTTTGGGTAAACCCAAAAAAAAAACTCTCTCTTATAATGTGGGTTAGTCATCTGACTGTCGGTCGGAGCTCTTATAATATGAAATTAAATTTAAAAATAATAAAAAATTACTAAAGAAAATAAAGAAAGAAGAAAGCATTGGTTTGATCAATAAATAGTAAATAGAACATGTAAAATGAGACAGAGGGAGTATTTTATAATCATATAAATTTTATACAAGATTTGAACTCGTATAAAGTACATTCAAAAGCTATTTTGTATGGTGATGATGGGCACTACGCACTAGGCATAGTGTGGGTAGGAGTGATGTTTGGAGAGGATGTGGGCTTGCTTTTCTCCATAATTATTGCTAACCAATAATGATTATAGGGCGGAATTGCATTATTAATGCGTTTAATTGAAGCAATTAAAGGAACGTAGAGGCAGTGGTAGCGACACGCGCTAAGTGCGAGTAGGAGAGATTTGGGAGTAAAAGTAATATAGTAATTGAAGTTGGCGTCGATTAGCGGCAGCAAGAGTTGCACGGTACGTGGGGTTGGTCTGGTCAGAGATCCGAGTGGGTGTCCATATTTTAGTACGCTACAAAAGTATCCGAGGGAGTTACCACGTGGCCTCACACTTGGCCACTGCTGACTCATCACACTCTACATCTCATTTTCCTATAAATAATGAATTAATTAAAATATTTTTGTATTCTATCATGTCACAACCTCAAGAATTCTGACCCTTTTTGTGCACACAAGGCAAAATCTCCCTAAAGACTCACACCTCAATCCTACAAGATTTGTGAATGTGAAATAAAAATAACACAACAGAACATTAAATAAGAAGATCAATGTCTGATACTCACAAGACCCAACTAGAGAGAAGCTTCACATCGGACTCTTCAAAATTTTCTTAAAAGGATGCAAATTGCATTTTTTTCCTATTTTAAACAAGAAAAGAATCACCAATGTAATATCAAAACTGTATGTTGATATCCAAATTGATAGAAACATGTTATTTACAACAGTGATGTGGACATCTGAAATTTAGTGGTAGTGTGGTACCATCTACCATGGGAGTTGCATTATCTCTTCTTGTTATTGGTAGATGATTTCTTATTGGCAGTTGCTTTCTTTTTCGACTTCTTGAACCCTGCTCCGCTCTCCTGCATGCCATCAACAAACACACAATTACTAAAACTCTTCCATTCATGTTAACCAGTTGATAAAATGGTGCTGACATCCAAAAGGTTGGTAAGCCAAATGTGAAACAATTCATGAAGAGTTGAATGTTAATGTAGCGTATTTGGAAAGAATAGATAGAAACCTACCTTTTTATAATGTCTGTAGGCGATTTGGCCAGTCAGCTCTTGCCCGTTTTTGGTGACATAAACCTGGTAAACAGTGTTAAGTTAATTGCACGATTTGGTTAATAAATAGCAACATGAGAATGATGAGACACCATTAATTTCAAGAGTGTTAAAGGAACAAGATCAAAGTAATTGAATCCTAGACTTCATTTGGCATCTATGTATAATGAACATGACAAAATGCAGAAAATAACGATGAGAACTTCTGAAGATCATCAATGATACTTATAATGAACTTGAACTTACTCTCTTTCCATCTGCAGCCGTGAACCAATGCCCAGCTGAAGCTGATTTACCAACTGCTGCATGCACCCTTCTCTTGCCAGCATCCTTTGGAACCCCATCAGAGTTCTTAGGGTTCACCCATCCCACATCCGCTTGAGATGCCTCGTTAGGATTATTTTTCTTTTTGCCCTTCTTTGTTGAGCTTGCCTCAGCTGCAACCTTTACAGTTCGCTTCTCAGGACGTCCTCCAAGGGAAAATTGCCCTCTGAAAAAAAAAATCAGGGAAAGGAACAGTTACAGAGAAGTGATAGAAAGTGATGCAAGTTGACAGACTTAAAATGCACAGATATGAGCACATACATGTAATCAACTGATCCTTCATTTTGTTTGCTTCCTTGGCTATTATTGGCACTCAAGGGAAAAAAGTGGCGCAGACGGTCTTGAACTAGCTTTTGGATCCTTAAATCATTGTTGAAAAAATAGTTATGAGCAGGAAAGAGAGGACTCGTGTGCCTTTGTTGCATACAGTTCTCAGAGAAACTGTTCTTTGGGTTATAACCTTCATTTGCATTCTGAATGTCATTCCTACCTCTCATAGATCTATGAGCAGGAAAGAGAAGACTTGTATGCCTTTGTTGCATACTGTTCTCAGCAAAACTGTTCTTTGGGTGATAACCTTCATTTACATTCTGAATGTCATCCCTACCTCTCATAGATCTAAAATATTCATCACAAACTTCATCCAAAGCAGGGGTAGCAATATGGAAGTCCTTCTCTGTCATAAAACCCTTCCACAAATCATCGGTCTGGGATGCCGCATGAGATGTTTTAGCTGTGCTCTGTTTGTTTGAGACCGCACATTGACTGGGTGACTCTACTTTCTCATCTTTCTTCCGATTTTCAATTATGGATGGATCATCTGAATCTGAATCCGAATCAATCAACTGGAACCTTCTAAGAGGACTAACAGTTAACTTGGGGGATACAAATTTATTGTCACTTTTTTCCATATTTTCAAATGCCAAAGAATCTGTATCCTCTCTTCTCCTTTTCACAGTACTTTGGCTGGCTAACTGCGAGGAAAATTCCCCATGACGGTGTAATGGAATTTTAGAACTGCTACATACAGACCTAACGGTTTTTGGATGACCTGATAATTAATATAAAAAATTAGGGGCTGCTATCAAATATGTAAATCTAATTTTTTTTTTATAGAAAATAAGAAAGTGTGGCAAACTTAGTGGTTATAAATTACATAAAAAGGTATGCACCAAATGACCAAATTGATCAGAAATTGCAGTAGACATGGAGAATTACCAGTTTCTTTCAGTAAGAAAACTAAACGAACCAGGGCAATAGGGCATATAATGAAACTAGTACAATATTAAACCATAAATAGGGTTTAGAAATAATAGAGAACAATGCAAAATTTGACTAGGGGTATGTGCAAAATATTATTAATGAAAACACATAACTATGAATAAGTAGTCATGAATCACATTAACCTGTCTTTCTTTCTTAGAAAAAAGATAAATTCTCAAACACACATGTTGCGGATGTTAGTGAAATTTGGAATCTTGACACTGAAACACAATTTTCATGGAAAAACAGAGGGAATGCAGTCATTTTAAGTGTAGTTTAATACTATGTAAACAAAAACCTCCTGCTTTTCAGCATTGTAGCATCACTTTGCAGTAGCAGATATTACTCAAGCTCACCATACTTCAATTTCATTCCAAAATCTGGAAATATGTAAACCACGCCAGAAATAAACTCACAAATTGGGATAGGTTTACACATACTTCATTTATCTTCTTTATGTTATTGCAAAAACATAAACGTCCAACAGTAATTACCCTAAAAAGATTCTAACGGAGCATAGGTTATGTTCGACAAGTGACAAATTACAAGAAATAATTTCAAAATATGAAAACATACATTGCAAAATTAAAAGGGCAAAAGGAAATAGTACTAAAAAGCTGAAATATTTTTACCTTCAGGCCGATCTTCCTGGGAAGAGAACTCTTCAATCTCGTCTTCCACATCACGCCACGTCTCCTCCTTGGCATTCCGATTTTCGGGGGGTGGTGTGGGTTTGCAGGAGGTGGGCCCACGTCGGAGGCGCTTCAGTGTCGGCGGTGGATCCGTACATTTCGGGTCAGGACCCGGACCCGGCAACTCAAAATCATCGTCATTATCCTCCGCAATTGTCCGGAGACTGGCTGGAAATCTTTTAGCACGTTTTGGAGATGGAACAGGTACCGGAGTAGAATTGGGCTCGGAATCGAGCTCGTCATCGAGCCCTAGAGAGAAAGATGGAGGTTCAAAATCCGCCATGTGAAGTGGTGGAAGCAACGAGGGTTTGGGATGCGAAAGGTGAGCATTTGTGCGAGAGAGAAGATGTGTTGATTTGGGAAATTGCGCCAAAAAATATTTGAAGAAAACGAAAATATGGCGCGTTAGAAATTGGGGCAAATTATACTGTGCAGATAGCACTGTGCACCACGGTGCACATAGCACTGTGCACCACGTAAATAAACGACGTCGTTTTGAGCATTGTAAATTAATCGTCCGTTTTTTTTAGAAATCATGTTTTCCGTTTTGGCCGGTCTCTGTATTTATGTTAATATTCTGTGTATTCCAGACAATCATTCTGTGTATTTTAGGCAACCGTTCAGTGTATTATAGGCAACCGTTCTGTGTATTCATGTTAGTAACACATGTTGTGATTTCATGTTAGTAACACATGTTGTGATGTGTTTGTACATTCGAATTTTTATGAGGATGAGTTCTGTGTATTTTGCGTCAATATTCTGTGTATTATGGGCAAACATTCTGTGTATTCTAGACAAACGTTCTGTGTATTCTATATAATAATTATGTGTATTATAGATAATGAATTTTCTGGAGTCATTCGCGTCCACTAACATTTGTGTATTTTGTGTCAATATTCTTTGTATTCTGGGCAAACATTCTGTGTATTCTAGGAAAACGTTTTGTGTATTATAGATAATGATTATGTGCATTATAGATAATGAATTCCCTAAGTCATTCGCGTTCGCGTCTACTAACACCGAAACGACATCGTTTTACGTACGTGCACCGTGGTGTAGGGTATAACAGTTGAGAAATTGGGGAGAGCAACAAGTTTGCGGCCCATTGTAATTAGATCCATGGATTCGAATGTTTGGTCCAAATAGGGTTTCTGCAATTTTAGATTTCAAATTTATACATTTTTTTTTTAAACATCGAATAAAAAGTAGCATTCTTTGACTCAGTGGAGGCGACTGTTGACTCTTTGTGCTTCAGTAGGTTGAAAAAGTAGTTATGAACAAATAGTACATTGTAATAGAGTCGGTAGTACTAAAAAAACATCGAATAAAAAAGTTATACAATAATCGTTTAGCATAAAAGTGTGTACAATTTACATTATTTATAGATAAGTAACAAATTTCTGGCAAACTCTTAATTTGGCATGCGGCATGCCACATACAAAATAAAATACATTTTTTTTTAATTATTTAACAAATATAATATAATGTTAATTTTTTTATAAATTAAAAAGAAAATTACATTTTTGGTCCTTGAGGTGTACATAAGTTCTAATTCAATTGCTCAATTATGAACGTATACATATTTAACCCTCTAGTTATGAGTTAAGTGATGTGTTTGGTTCCCAATGTTAGGTTTCCGTCTCAACCTGACAAAAAATTAAAAAAAAAAAATCCTTTAAAATTTGATGGATAAAATATGAAATTCACGTATTATTATCACTTTTATATTGAAAAAACTTTTGCAATATTATTTTTCACTTTCCAACCTCTTATTTCAAGATTCTTCAACTTTAAAACCATTTCAATAACCGTTGTATGAGTGTATGACTTGTTAGCAACTTGGATCTCGTATAAGAAACCGGCCTAACACTCCATACAAGCAAAGAAACACTTTATCACCGTCTTCTTTTTACGTGTGAAACACAATATCTTAAAAGTTTTTTATTTCCTAAGTAAGATACAATCATTAATTTATTTCATTTACATATTTATATACTTAAGGTACATAATTTCATAATACAAGATATAAAAACTTATAATATAAGGCACATATTTATGCACCAAAATTCAAAGTACACTGTAAATCCTAATCCATGATATAAGAATTGGTATAATGGTATATTCCGGCCTACCAAAGTGTCAAGTGTTGAAGTAAGAAGGGAAGCTACTAAGGTATATTCCTTATGAAAAAAGTTCCAGGTACATTCTTTATCCTCCAATCATGGATAAAAAAATTTGTCATTTATTTTGGGAAGGAATGCATCCTAAAAACAAATGTAAAACGAATTTCAAACATATGATACTAATTTCTTTACTAAAAAACATTACATTTTTATTAAAAAAATATCAATTAATTTTTAAAAAGATATCAATAAAAAAGTCAGCGTGAAACATGTAATAGTTTTAGGTAAATTAAATACGTTTTTTAATACTACTTACTATATTACAATGTAGTATTTGTTCATAACTACTTTCTCAACCTATTGAAGCACAAAGAGTCAATATACTTAATACTTTTTTATGCACTCATAAAAATATTATATTTTAACTAAAAAATATTGAATGTTTTATGATAAGACAGTCTCATACAATACTTATTATTAGTGAAAATGTAATATTTGTTAACTCATCAAAAGTATCACTTGTCTTACACACGATCAACCACCTTTAAAAAAAAATCTTTATCTCTTAAATATATTTTTTACTTCCACTATTTGATAAGGTAAAAGAATTAATCAAGTCATGCTACATCAAAAAGTGAATACCAAATATTATTTTCCATTCCTAGATTAAGGGTGTGTTTGGAAAATCGAAAAATAATTTTCAGAAATCATTTTTTGAGTTTTTGGTGTTTGGAAGTAGGAAAGAAGTTAGTGGTAGCTTGGATACCACACAATGCTACATTATTATTATTTACCACACAATGTTACTTTTTCTTAGTGAAAATGTAATATTTGTTAACTCATAAAAAAGTATCACTTGTCTTACACACGATCAACCACCTTTAAAAAAAAATTATCTCTGAAATATATTTTTTACTTCCATTATTTGATAAGGTAAAAGAGCTAATCAAGTCATGCTACATTATTATTATTTACTAAAATAGTACTCCGTATTAGTATTTTTTTGAGGACAAAATTGTGTTACACAAAGTGGAGAGATTTTAGTGGAAATAAAAATGCAAAAGTCACAAAAAGTAAGGGCTCAGATGCGCTGATAGTCGTCCAGTATTATTCAGACAAATCGTGGCGACCCAATCACCACTCATGCGCGAATTCATCACAGCTCCTCAGAGTGCACCAGCCGGGAATCGAACCCGGGTCTGTACCGTGGCAGGGTACTATTCTACCACTAGACCACTGGTGCAACCTTGCTTACTATCTCGAATATATTAGTTATAATTGTCAGTCTCTTCTTCTAAGAACCTAGATTGCAATATAGGTTGCAATAGTTTGTATTCTGTCATGAAGTTTCAAGCTGTAGGCTACAGATAAGACCAATAGAAAAGAAATTCTAAAAACCAAAGGTGTTCATCTTTTTTTAAAGAATTGAAGAAATCAGATTTAGCTCAGGAGAACAAACATACATGTTTAAGTGCATGCATGCATGCCTTCCACACTGTTTTACAAAAACAAGTAATATCAGATCAGAGGAGATTTCTTTCCCAGTATCAATCAATCATTCTATACACCATCCCTTCAAATCTCAGGGCTGGTATCACAGTGGCATCAAGCTAAAGGTTGATCCAATTGTGTTTGTGTATGTGAACTTCATTCCATCAGGCTAATGAATTCCCAAGCTGCCTCTCCTTAAATATCTGGCTCAGCCTAATGTATAGTGTTGTCTGGTCCTCATAGCTCAGGCTCCTAACAATCTGCACCATGCAAACTTAAGTCATACTCCCTCATAAACAATCATGTTTGCGGGCCGAGTGCTCCCGGGACATAGCTCGATCAGTGGTCAAAAGGTTAAGTGTGGGTGTAGTGACCCATCAAATACCCGGGTTTGAATCCTTAATAGGGAAGGATCTCAACCTTAGGGCAAAAAGCAAGCACTCAGACTCTGAGTTACTGATCCCGCAATCCCCAAGGCAGGGGGTGAGGGACCCTCAGGTTTAGGGTTTAAATGACTATGTGCAAAAAGCTCAAAAATATTTTTTGTTTTAGGTACCTGATCCAGCATCATTTTAACAGGGTCATATTGTGGGAGAGCAAATGACTGCAGTAATGAATTGTAATTCGGTTGAAAAAGAATAAGGTGTAATAAAGTAAGGAATTCAAATTATATTGTTTGGTAGGAATGAATAAAATTATTGAAAATAAGAATGGAAAAAATGGTGTAAAGACTAAAATATCCTAATATAACAATAATTCTAATAATAACCAAGGATAAAAAATCATTTTCCTCCCTTTTACCTTTCATTTCCCATTGAATTGCAATTCAAATGAGGAGGGTATGAATTACAATTCAACCAAACACTGTAATTCAGATGGCCAAAAAATTAGACTGTAATTAAATTGCAACTACGTGGAATCAAACAACTCATTATATCATCCAAACAATGGTGTACAATGTTTTGACTGTGGGTCTAAATCAAATGTTACCTAACGTGGAATGAGAGAGACTATGAAAATGGGAAATGGCCATACGTTATCCAATCGAATAGGAGCACGGAATTGGGCGTCTACATCGTTTGTATATACTTATTGACTTCTTGTTTCCTTAGCTTCTTGCATACTTGCAAGCAACACTTGACTTGAGCTTGAGCTTCCCTTTTCCGTTTCAGTGATCTTTGCCCACACTTCCATATAACAATTCTGGGTAAGCCGTAGTTTCCAACGAACTTAATAACTTTTATTCTTTTGACACCTGGAAGCTATGTTTGTTTTTTTGAAATGGTTTTGTCTCGAAAGATTGAACCTTTTTGGTCATTTCTGCCATTTTAATGGAGAAAGACTGAAGTTTGTTGATTACCGGCTTTGTTATTCATTTGTTGATGCAGAGGCGAGTTGAGGGAATGGAGAATTTTGGGGTAGGTACGTTTGTGAGAAGCAGGAGATTTGGGAGCTATTTTGAGGCGGGTTCGGGCGTGGATTTGGATAAACCTGCAAAAATAGTTAAGGAGGAGGTGAAGCAGAAGCAGAAAGCAGAGGATGATGATGATGTATACGAGGAAGACGATGGGTGGGTTTCAGTGTTGATATCGTGGATCAGAATCATTGTGTGCTTCGTTTCAATGATGGTCACCACGTTGATATGGGCATTAATCATGCTTCCGCTTCTGCCATGGCCGTATCAGAGGATTAGACAGGGCAATATCTACGGCCATGTCACTGGTAAAATGTTGGTAAGTTTTTTTTTTTTTTTAATTTATAGAATTCAAACTGGACAGTTTGTTTAGAATTTTGTGTTTGAGTAGCATCTTATGCAAATATATTGTCAGTAGATGATGCCGTAATTATCCAGTAAAGTGATTTTTTTTTTTTGGAATAAAAAATTGTATGCTTAATCATAAAAAAAGGTTGTCTTTTTAAGTAACTATTATGATATTAATAAAATGAATAATATTTCCTTTTCAACTCACAGTGATTATAAATTTATTATTTGATTGGAAAAAGACATATTTAGTCCCTAGAACAAGTCTTAGGTTGTGTTTGGAAAGTAGGAAAACGATTTTTGAAAAATAAATCATTTTCTAGAAAATAGGTTTATTTCTAGTGTTTGGATGTAGTTTGGAAACTGTCTTTGTGTATTTGGTTCATTTTTTGGAAAATGAGTAGAATTGTATAATTATCTATTTTTATTATTTTATTTAAAATATTAAAATATTTATAATAATACTAAAACTAATATTTATTTTTTTTAAAAAAACAA
Source organism: Ipomoea triloba (assembly GCF_003576645.1). NCBI lineage: Eukaryota > Viridiplantae > Streptophyta > Magnoliopsida > Solanales > Convolvulaceae > Ipomoea > Ipomoea triloba. The sequence continues at coordinate 7,911,162 of NC_044917.1, read as the reverse complement.
ACAAACAAACAACCTCCGATTTTTGGCAGAAACCATATCTAGTTTCCACCGAAAACCACGTGCTCTAGTTTTCGGCGGAAACCACATGGTTTCGGCTGGAAATTGAACGGCGGAAAATGACTTCCGTCCAAATTGGGCGGAAGTCATTTTCCGCCATTTTGGAAGTCATTTTCTGTTGATTGGGTTTTCCAAGTGTAGCCAAACACCAAAAGCCCGGAAAATGATTTTCAGAAATCATTTTTCAGGCTTCCAAACACATCCTTAGTATTAATTAAATTCTCTTTCCTACATTTCTATTCATGAATTAAATTCTCTTTCTTACATTTCTATTCATGACTTATCAATCAGCCCTCCAGCACTAATACTATGGCTACCCAGCACTAATACTATGGCTACCCGGATTCAATCCTCCTACATCTTGGGTGCAGTTTTACTCAAGAATCAACCGATCAAGCTACCTATGAGGACATTTATGCTATATTCTAATAATACCATCCAATTTAGTATAGAACACCAATATCTCTTTTACCACAAAATATTATGAAACAAACTAAAGGAGAAGAAGAAGAAAACATAGAAGAGAATAATGTTTGATTGTGTTCCTGTTTTGATGTATTCCCTTTCCCTACCATCTTAAGGTGAAATGAGTTGATTAACTTGTCTTGTCTTGGCATGACATGTCATGCATTATCCTAGACTCAAACAATTCTATGTACCTTTCTCAATAAATCATTGCTGCAAATGATACTTTTTGTCTAACAGATTACACCTCATTATGACTTGACTTGGTAGTGGATTCATCATTCAATTTATGGGATTACTAAATTCATGAATCATTATATCTGATGTCCTATCAACAACCACTGCTTTTTGTACTTGGTCTGACTGAAATGGTAAGAGCATCCTTATCAGTGGGGATATTTCACGGTTATTGAGGAGTTTTTGTAAGTGTGATTAAGAAAGAGAAAATGGGGGAGAGAGAAAAAAATAATACTCCCTCCGTCCCATTTTACCTGTCTTACTTTCATTTTTAGTTTGTCCCAAAATAGTATCCTCTTTCTAAAATTGAACATAACTATCATTCTACATTTCCCAATTTACCTTTTTGACTTTTCAACTTTTTAGACCATTATGAGACAAGTACAATTGTACTTTGTACAAATTACACATACTTTTGAAGGACAAAATTGGAAAGTTAATATCATTTGTTATGTTGCATTAAAACCCGTGCAAAAAGTAAATGAGACAAACAATTAGGGACGGGGGAGTAATAAATATGATTTAAAAAAAAAAGAAAGAAAAGTCAGGCGCGCCTGACGCGCCCAGCGGGGATAATGGCAGTGCACGCGCCCGCTGGGTGCACTAATTGCCCATCACACACGCGTGATGAGGCTGAATGTTAATGTTAGTGGGGCCCATTTTCTGCCATTATCCCCTCTTTTGCAGAATGAACTTTTTTTTTTCTCTCTTCTTCTATCTCTCATCCACCTCACTATCACTTCTGACAATAACCCGCTATGAACCACTGATGGCCTTGCTCTAAAAGCTTCAATTCATTTGGGAAAATGTTCATCTGTACTTCCATTCTTGATATAAACACTTATATTAGGACTTACCTGAAAAAAAATAGCTTATTAGAACCCTCTACATTTGAAAATACATGTAGTAAAACTCATTCATTTGTTTAACAGATAGATGTATGATTGTTACGTGGGTTTACAGATGTGGATTCTAGGAAATCCGATAAAGATTGAAAATGCAGAATACTGTAAGGAGAGGGCAATTTATGTGTGCAATCATGCATCCCCCATCGATATCTTTCTCATTATGTGGTTGACCCCTACCGGTACCGTTGGCATTGCAAAGAAAGAGGTTAGGTTTTTGCACCTATGCATGTCTGTTTGACTCATTACATATCTCATTGTCTGAAACTCTTATTATTATTTTCTTTCTGTTCAGATCATATTTTACCCACTCTTTGGACAGCTCTATGTTTTAGCAAACCATCTCCGAATCAACCGTTCTAATCCAACTGCTGCTATTGAATCCATGAAGAAGGTATGGCAAGATAATGTCTGCTTCCCCTTGTAAGTTTCATCATTTTCTTGGCTGACCGGTTGCTGTCCCTGAAACAGGCTGCTCGTGCAGTGGTTGATAACAATTTATCTTTAATCATATTCCCAGAGGGTACAAGATCACAGAATGGGCGCTTACTGCCATTCAAAAAGGTAAGCTAGATTCTTGAACTCTTCCTACTTTAATACCAAATCTAAAAATATGTTCAACTGGAGAATTTGTGGTTGGGTTGCAGGGAGTTGTGCACTTGGCATTGGAAACGCGTCTCCCAATAGTTCCAATCATCTTCACAGGGACTCACCTGGCATGGAGGAAAGGTAGCTTGCATGTACGCCCAGCTCCCCTCACCATCAAGCTTCTTCCTCCAATCAGTACTGATGATTGGACGGCTGACAAAACCGGGGACTATGTAAGATTGGTACATGATGTTTATGTCAACAACCTGCCGCACTCTCAAAAGCCTCTTGTAGAATAGCTGGAGTTTCTGGCACAATCTGTAACTCTGTAAGAATATTGCTCTCCATACATGTATTTATAATGTCAAGTTCTATCTATGCAATAATGATATATCAATTGTCAATTTAAAATGGAGTAAGAATCACTTTTGGTTCTTAAAATAGTACACTAATTTGTAAATCTAGTCACTTTATTATACTCCCTCTGGCCAATCCAAAATTTCTCCCCCTAATTCCTAATTTTTTCTCCTAACATGTCAAGATTCAATACACTTTAGCCATTTATTACAAGTCTGTGTAATCAACTAATTCATAGGTGCTCAATGATTATAAATCACATCATTAGAGAATTTATGAGTAAACAACATTTTCCAATAAAAAATAAACATGGTGACTACCTCTTCCCCCCAGTTTTGGATGAGGCTTTCCTCTTCCTCCGTCAATGTAAAAAAAAAAAAAAAAAAAAA
>NC_044917.1:7837867-7907109 GCF_003576645.1 Ipomoea triloba | reverse complement strand
AAAAAAAAAAAAAAAAAAAAGAGGCAAGCATGGACTCTTACAGTTCTGGACAAAGAGGCAGCCATGGAAGTTGTGCAAAACCTATTTCCTGTTTGTGCAATTTAACTTGCTCTGTATGGGAGGCTAACAAAATCCCTAACACATGTCTAACATGTCTCTAATATAGGTATGTTTTCACTTTGCAAGTTCTGTTGATGAACCAGAGTTGTGATCTTCATCCCTCTTTCCCCTCCAAAGTATAATTTGTTCATCCTTAACCAAGATTGGAATACAAGGTACCAAATCCTGCATTCAAGAAATATGGCCTTTTAAACTTCCTTACTCATTGAAAAGCGTTTAGTGGGCATGGTTCCCATATCATACCACTCTTACAGTGTATGGGAGGGGCAATCTAAACAACCTTACATTTAAACACAACACATCATATCAAGAAGAAAATGAAACTGAGACAGAAAATTACAAATAGAGGTAATTGTGAGACAGTGATCATACATAAGATGATATATCTAGAGTATTTTATAGCAATGAGCTTGAAACAGTGCAAGCATAAGTCATACCCGTAATTTAACACTGATCTTCTTGCAGTCACTTGTTCCAACATGGGAGCAGTCTAATCTTACTAGTTCTGCTGTTTGAAATGCCACCCTAACTTTTTCAACGACATTTATATAGACACCATTCCTAGCTGCATAGTGGATTAATGTGCAGTGAATCAGCTACTATATGATGAAGGATTTAAAACTTACCTAATTTATCATCCAATTGAAAAAGTTTAGAGCAGAATACAAGAGGGCGGTTAGTCTCAAGAGTGACTCACTGAGTTTTGTTAGAGGAAGAGAGTTGAGCCCTCTGGTTCTCATTTCCTTAGTTTCTTCAAATGTCAGGCCATCAGCAACATTCTTCACTAGCTTTGGGTAAATAGGTGCATATGGCTTCCACAGCATCAAGGGAATGGTTGGCCTATTTTTGGGATCATAGTTTCGACCACGAAAAAGAAGTAGGACATTTATGTGGCGATATACAATTTTGCCACCAGATTTGTCCTATGAAGGCACTGTGATCATTATCAGTGAAAATGAAGGAGGAACCAATTACATCATATTCAAATGGAGAATGACAAGAGGGACCCAGATATGAGACCTCAAGATGGAAGCAAATGTTATCCATGTCGAGAGTCGGTACTCCATAGCACTTGATCCTAACAGCTTCAGCTCTCTTCCAGTGGTTGTGGATGTCTTCCAGCATATTGTGTGTAACTCCACCCTTCCCTGCCAAAGGATAGAACTACAGTTTTAGCATTCTTCCAAGAAACATTAAACTTAATACAACTGAATCCAATAGTTATGGTTCCAGTGTGTGTGTGTCTGTAATTGAAGCAAGCAGGGATTGACAAAATTGATTTGGCGAAAGGGGAGGGATGAATATTACCCAGATTGATTTGGCGAGAGCAGTTATTGTGACGGTACTTCTCAACAAGCTCTGCAATTTCCTCTTCCGACAGCGGTTCTCCGAGAACTGCTTGCCGCTCCTCGGCAATCTTCTCCAAGTCCGGAGGGCTTTGTGCAGGGGCACAAGTCCCAGTCCATTTCCTATCGAGGCGTCCAGGCCCAAACGGAGAGAATTTGGGCGGCTCACGGAACCCGATAGGCTCAATAGCGGAGTTGGTCTCGGAGTAAGAATACCGGAAATCAAAAGGCAGATCGGAGCTCACCGGAGAGTTTTGAGAATTATTGCTGGGTGAGATTTTTGTACTCTTCTCCTTCTTTTTTGTCTTGAGGGGCTTTAGGGTTTTGGTGGTGGTGGAAGAAAATGGCGGGTCCGATATATATCCTTCTTGTTCTCCTACAGATTGTGAGTGTGTGAGGAAACGGGAAATACTGGTGAGGAACGGGGAAGGTATAGCAGATATTCTCAAGACTAGGCTGCAACGACGCCATGGAAGTAGCTTCAACATTCTCAATTCCTAACTTCTCACACTGAAATGTTGTCTATATCGCTAGAGGACTTCAGTGGTGCTTTGGTAATTAAGGCGTTAATATTAAATACCAATTCTTATACCGCGTAGGTAGGTGGATTTAATTTGATTCAAAATAATTAATAAATTATGTATCTATTACAATTAATTAATAGATTAATTAGAGTTTGTTAATTGCGAAGTATATAATCTGAAGTCGTGTATATAGTAAGCATTCAAGAGATTGTGATTACTTATAGTTTCCTGTAGCAACATACATGAAGATAGCGTAATTACATTCTTCACAATCCTGTGTTGTACTAATCTGATCTGAAGAGAAAATATGAAAGAATGAATCCATATATGGTACTGTAATACTGCACTTACTATAATGCCTTTGATATGATGATCGATCAGCAACCTACTGGGCGGTGATATTTTGGAGGCATAGACGGGCACCTTTCATTCATATGAGCGTAGGGTTCCATGCTATTGTAACCCGGCAATTCCATCAAATACTTTCCCAGAATTTGACAGAAGGGAAGTAGTTTGTACGGATCATTGCACCACTTTGGTAACCGATTTTTATCCTCCTCGAAAAACCTCAACGAGTATGCATCTTTAATCTGCACCATTTCATAACTCTCATTCATTCATTCATAGCTAGCAGTGATTCATTGCAATTTGCAATTGCATACCAAAATTAAACACACGAAGAACAGAACTGAACTCACAGTGAACTCTGTAACTTGAATGAGGTTTGCAAGTGGACCAAACAGCCCTGCTTCCTTGTACATTCCAAGAACAAAAGCAGCACACGATGTAGACTTGCCATCAGAGTAAACCCAATCATCCTGCTCTGGAATAGGCAATATTTGTGCAAAACATGATCCACGCCGGTGAAGTTCGTCAAGAATTTCAGCGAAACCAAGCCCCTCAGTTCCAAGCCGCTTGTTGAAGCCTTCATTCCACACGTTAGCCGCATTTGCAGGCTGTACTTGATTCCAAATTGCCACAGCAGAAGCCATCTACAGTATTCGATACATCAATTCCAAAATATCAATAATTGAAGATCAGATAGTGATGAAAATGCAGCAATATATACATACATACCACATGAGGATCCAAGGGTTCTGGGTAATTTAGTTTATAAGTGTCAATCCAGCTAAATATTAAGTTGTGATAACTATAAGGCAATCCATCCATGCTTTTAGCATATTCCCAAGCGGCACTCTCATTAAACTTGGCCCGAATATCTGGGCTAAGAGGGAGCAATGCAATATTGGGAATTGAGTAATCTTTTTTCAACTCAAATTCCCACCATTCCTCCCAAGGCAAGATGGCAATAACAGCTTCTCCCTCATCATTCTCACGCCCAGATTCTCCCACCCATAGCTTTCCTCCCTCGTCCTTCAGGCAAACCGCGATATGACCCGCATAAGAACCTGTTACCCACTTCTCCAAAGTCTGGATACCACCCTGCCGGCCTCTAAATCTCGATATGGCTAGTAAATCTCCAGAATGTATATCGTCAGTAGAAATATTAGTTGATATCCATCGTCGCTTAGGACGTATCATGAATGAAGCCTCCATGTGTTTCTGGAGAAAATTGATATTCGACCTCTCACTCCATCCCTCGCTCGTGATCAAAGGAAACACTTCCCTTAGCATATGAAGGGCTCCTAACAGATCAAAATCCGTGATAAAAGTTGAAACCCCAGTGGTTTTAACCTGCAATCATGGTTGAAATTCAAAAACTCTGTACAAATCTAACTTAAAAGCGATAGATAATTTCATAATAGCATTGCATTTACTCACGTATTCTAACTCAGCTTTTGAAATCCATTGGTCGAATTCAATGATATGTTCACGAGATAAGAAGAAGTAATCCCATTTCACACGATACGCAGTGGCGAACAGATAAGTATCATCACAGTACCAGGTGTGTGCCTTGCTTACCTGCAATTCAATAGATCCAAACACATATTGATAAATCAAACGACGCGAATACATTGAAGAATTCAAAAAAAAAAAAAAAACTCAGAGAGCTAGAGAACCTTGATGTGAAGAGCGCCGCCCCCAAATGGAGTGCCGCTCTTGTTGTGGAGCTCCAACCAAGCAGAGTTGTGGTCAAAGCAGGGCGCCTTCCACTGAATATTGGCGGTGTCGGAGGCCGAAGCGGCGCCCACGAAGACGGGCAAGTTGTCCTCTGCAATGCGCCCATGGCGCAGATAGTTGATGATAGGGCGCGAGAGCTGCTGTGGCAACAATGGAAGAATATCAGTGGGCCGAAACGGGAGCTTCAAGGCATGGCCGCCGTGCGGTGCAAGGAACAAGGAAATGGCGAGGATTAATGTGATGAGGAAAAGGGTTCTTGAGAGAGCTCCTATGGATGTTGCCATGGCGGGGAAGCTAAGAGCGAGGAGTGAGATAGGAAGAGGAGGCGAGACTGGTTGAATTTTATAACCGCCTCCTCGCCTTGGGATTTTTCTTATTTTGGCGTGTAGCGACTGATCGGTACTGAATTCACTAACAGAATAGTAACAAGAATCCAAAGCAGTTATCAGGTTGGTTATTTATAATTTATTATTTTTGTTAAATTTGAAACTTTGTATAGTAGTTGTTAGATTTGTTGGCATCACCTCGCTCCATCTTCTTTAACATCCATCAATATTATATTGCTAAGTTATAACATAAATATAAATTGTGTTGGTGTTAGGGGTGGGTGAGATATCTAATCCAATCAATTTGTATCTGTATTTTTAGTCGATTGGGTATGTTTAACCAAATTGTGTGAATGGGTATTCAAGTATGGGATATCTAATCCAATCAATTTGTATTTGTATTTGTAGTCGATCGGGTATGTTTAACCAAGTTGTGTGCTTATATTCCGAAAATTAAAACGTGTTATGTTAGAAGAAAATAAGAAATAAGTTTACACCATTGAATTTAATTGTTAAGTTATAATTGAAATTAAAATTGTGTTTGTGTAATTTGTTGCATTTATGTCTTATACTTTATGCTATTTTTTTGGGGTACTCTCACCGACACTTCATGATTTTTACATCTTTTTAGTTTTGCTTATACTTTTTTCAATAGTAAAGATTTGTGGAAACTTTTTTCTTTCTTTTTTTCTTTTTTTTTTCTTTTTTTTGCTCTCTTTCTATGAATTTGTTGAAATCTATGATATCGAGTGTATTCTTCAAGTTTTAGCTACCATGGATCAATCAACAGATAGAAGCAACTAGAGTTCAATGGATCATTCAATTTCATTTAATACACAGAAATATTATTAATGCACTGCTAAAATATCATTCTAATTCAATTACATGCAATTTTATTTGATAATATATACACTCAATATATAAGATTTGTTATTCAGTCTCATTTAATTTTATATACACTGCAGATTCATTGCAACATCATTAAAGTATCATTATAATTCAATTACAATTTTATTTGATAATATCCACTCAATATATGAGACCTGCTATTCAATTTAATTTTATACAGATTGTAATTGCATATTGCATTTTCCTGTACCAACATAGATACATGAAGATTAGCTTAATTACATTCTTCACAATTCTGTCATTTTGTGTGTACTAACCTGAAGGTCAATTACAGTAAGCATTACATAAGAGCAGAACAGAACAGAACAGAAAATAGGAAAGAATGAATCCAGCTTCCAGCAATATAATACCTTGGAAGCAAAAATATTGAGCAAACAAAAGTGTTGATCACTTGATCTGATCAGCAACCTTCTGTGCGGTAATATTCTGGAGGCATAGACGGGCACCTTTCGTTCATGTGAGCGTATGGTTCCATGCTATTGTAACCCGGTAATTCCATCCTGTACTTTCCTCGAATTTGACAGAAGGGAAGTTCCACTGTGTCCCCATCGTTGCACCACTTTGGTAAGTGACTTGTATCGTTCTCGAAAAAGTTCAACGTGTAAGCATCTTTAATCTGCACTTATATATGATTTCATAAGGCTCATAGCAGTGATTCATTGCATCGCAAAACACATCCCTGAGCTGTTTGACAAAAAAACTCACCGTAAACTCTGTAACTTCAATGGAGCTTGCAAGTGGACCAAACAGTCCCGCTTCCTTGTACATCTCGAGAACAAAAGCAACACATGATGTAGACTTCCCATCAGCGTAAACCCAATCATCCTGCTCCGGGACAGTCAATAGTTCTGCAAAAGATGATCCTCGCCGTTCAACTTCCACAAGAATTTCAGGAAGATCAAGCCCCTGCTCCAACACAAAACTTATATCATTAGGTGACACAATTTATCACCACATGTATTAGAAGCCCACACTTTCTAGGGTAATTTGATAACCACATCAATTTGCAAGCTAAGATAAACTTTATGAGATTGAAGTTTGGGGGAAAATCTACTTTAAAAAACTAAAATCTGGCCCAAAGAGTGATGATATAAAAGAAGTTTTAAAGCCACTTTTTTCTAAACCGAATCAGCTGGGACAAACAAGCACTTGGCCAAGGGAGATTCACATTAATCAGGTCATCAGTTTTTTCTAAAAACTTTGTATAAAAGAAGAAATATTTAGCAGAAATACAACCTCAGTTCCAAGCCGCTTGTTTAAGGCTTCATTCCACAGGTTAGCGGCATATGCAGGCTGTAATTGATTCCAAACTGTCATGGCAGAAGCAACCTGTACATATCACCAAGCACCAAAATATCAAAATCAAAACTGAAACTTTAATGGAACCTTTATCAGTGTTACATATCTGTATCTATTTTGAAATGATTGCAGGAATCAAAGAGCTAGAGCAAAGATGCAGTGAAAAGAGAATAAATGAATATTGAACTTCAAAAGCAAGAAGAATGCAAATTTTCTTTGAATCAGAAATACTAGAGTGAAGATTCATTACCAGATGAGCATCCAAGGGTGGAGGGAAATTTTCTTCTATCGTGTCTATCCAGCTAAATATTAAGTTGTGATAACCATAAGGTAATCCATCCATGCTTTTAGCATATTCCCATGCAGCAGTCTCATTAAACTTGGCCCGGAGGTCTGGACGCAGAGGAAGCAATGCAATATGTGGATTGGAGTCATCTTTCGTCAACTCAAACTCCCACCATTCATCCCAAGGCAAGATAGCAATAACATCTTCTCCCTGAAAATGAAACATACAAATATTTATGTGTGCAAAACAGGCTGTGCCAGAGTAAAGCATGACAGTAATACAGCACTGGCAATTTAACATTCAAGATCATGATTGCAAAGGGAAAATAGTGAACTTATACATTAGTACTTAAAAGTGAGAGTTAGGAGAGATTTACCACTCTAACCAGTCCATTCTTAGCAGGATTCTAGCATAGATGTAATATGATCAAGTACACTCAATACATTTAAAATCCTACCTCATCATTATCATGTCCAGATTCTCCGACCCATAGCTTTCCTTCGGCGTCCCTCAAGCAAACAGCAGTATGACCAGCATAAGAACCTGTTACCCACTTCTCCAAAGTCTCAAAACCACCCCAGCGGCCTCTAATTTTTGAGATTGCCAGAAAATCTCCAGAATATATATCATCCGTAGAAATATTTGCTACCCACGGCTGAGGACGCTCCTCAAATGAAGCCTTCATATGTTTCTTGAGAAAATTCAGATTTGAACTCTCACCCCATCCAGTGTTTGTGAACAAAGGAAAGACTTCCCATAGCGCACTAAGGGTTCCTAACATTCCTGCTTGCATGAGAAAAATTGAAACCCCAGTATTTTTTACCTGTCATGGTTGAAATTTAAAGAGTCTGTAAGTGACAAGTCTAACTTAAAAGTGATGTTCAGAAACATAATATTATTACCCTACGACTTCATAAAGGTCATAGCATTTACTCACGTATTCTAACTCAGCTTTTGAAACCCATTCATCGAATTCAAGGGTATGTTCACGAGATAAGAAGTAGTAATCCCATGTCACACGATACGGGGTGGCAAAGATATAAATATCCATACATGTCCAGCTGTGTGCATTGCTTACCTGTTCAATAGAACACATTGAAAAATTGTAATAAATACTCAAATTTAATGATTAGAAAGCAAGACTGAGCTCAAAGATGAATCCCATTATCAGTCCAAATCAATCTTTGTGGTTCAATGCAATAATATCAAAATAAATCAGAAAAACATTTTAAGGGTAACAGAACCGTGAAAGCAGAATTTTTAGTATCAAACAATAACATGTACAAATGAATAGTTCAAATCCAGACCCTGTGTTCAGATTGCCCAAAATAGAAGATCCAAATGAAAATTGCGTACAAAACTTCAAGAATCCTGAATTTCTCAAGTTACTGGCAGTCAAACTTCAAGAAAGAAAAACACTTTTTGAATTCAAGAATAACAAATACCCATATAAAATTTTAAAAGAAAAGAAAAGAAAAACTCAGAGAAATACCCCCAAATCCAAATGGATACAAATATATAAAACTCCAAATTGATTTGAAGCAATAAAATTTCAAGATAGTTAAACACTTAATAAGATAAAAACACAAAGAAAATGAAGACGATAATAGGAAATTTGAAAAGAATTTGACGGATACCTTGATGTGAAGAGTGCCTCCACCAAATGGAGTGCCACTATTGTTGTGGAGCTCCAACCAAGCAGAGTTCTCGTAAAAGCAGGTTCCCTTCCACTCAATATTGGTGTTGTTTGAGGCGGAAGCAGCGCCCACAAAGGCGGGCAAGAGGTCCGCTGCGCCGTGCAGGGAGTTGATGATAGGCCACGAGAGCTGCTGTGGCAACAGCGGAACAATATCAGTGGGCCGAAACGGCAGCTTCAAGGCATAGCCGCCATGCGGTGCAAGGAACAAAGAAATGGCGGCGAGGATTGTGATATGGAAAAGGATCCTTAAGAGAACTCCCATGGAGGGCAGATAGGCACTAGGAAGAGGAGGCGAGAAAGATTGACTTCTATAACCACCTTCGGCAGTTGCTTTGTCTTATTTAGACTTTAGGCATAAACTCAAACTAAATTGGAATAATTGAAAAAATAAGTCATCGAAAATATAATTAAGCCATTAAATTGAAAATAAAGAGCTCACTTGTCATTTGAGCTATCTCATTAGGTTAATTGTACTTTTTAATTGAATAACATAATCACATTCGTGTATAATTCGGTGGTCTATTTGACCCTTATTCCAACTAAATTTACTGAGAGAAAATGAATTATTTTTCAGAAAATATTATCTTTTATAGTGTTCGGTTGCATTCTCTAGAACTGTCTTGTTATATTTCGTTCATTTTCTAGAAAATAAACAAAATTATATAATTAAATATTTTAATTATTTTTCAATACTGAAGATTTGTCCGAAGATTTTTTTTTTATTTCTTTCTATGAATTTGTTGAAATCTATTTTCTAATTAATTTTTAAAATTGCATAATTTTTATGATGTTATATATATCAAACTTCTAATTCAAATCTTGTAGGACTTAAAAACCTATTACTTGGTGATTTAAAAGAGGAAAAGGAAAAATAATTGTTTTCCTTAGTTGGTCTAACACGTACGTTTTGATGGAAAAAGATGCTCCAAGTTGTCTTTAGTATACTTTAGTAATATTCCGTATGTATTGTACGTGAATATAGTGGTTTCTTTCTTTCTATTTCTTTCTCTTCTTTTTTTTAATAAAAAAAAATATTAGGTGATCCCAGTTTCATCGAACTACTTTTCTTGTGGTACCGAACAGTGATCTTCTCACATAATGGATTGTTAAGTCATCGTAATTTACCCCTTAACTATCATGTTGGGTTGAGGTGTGGGGTCTTGCGGACAAGGTACTTTACCTTTTTGTGAACAAGTAATATATATTGTACTCTAATTAAAACTCAAATTAAATTAAGTAGCTTATGTGTGTGTGAGAGAGAGCAGATCAAATTAAAACATGGTCATCCTGTAAAAAAAAAGAAAAAAAGTGAGGATTGATCTTAATCGTTCATCAAGAATTCATCAATTGTTGAAGGATTTTATTAAAAAAAAAAAAGATATTAATTTTATAATTGTTAAAAATTTGAATATTTTCAATATTTATAAAAAGAACTTCACATTTTTCCCCTTATTTTCTAGCAACTCTCAACTATTGATCTATATAGATACAAAAGTTATACCAGTCCTCACTTTTTACATGGAGGCATATTCATCCTCCCATATATATTAAACCAAAAAAAAAACCCAAAATTTTGTGGTGGAGTGGTACTACACTTTGTAAAAACACACACACACACGTGAATGGATATAACATGAAGTAGATGAAGTAGTTATGTATATGAATTGAAGTTGGGCTAGCAAACAGCCACACACGCAAGTGTTTGAAAAATCCCTACCATATCTTTTGGTCCATTCCATGGAAAATAAGTTTTATATAAATTTTCAAACTCAAACTTATCTAATTTAAATCTAACATAAAAAATATTATGCCAGGGAATGAAGGTTTATATCCTTTACTTAAATTTGCTTTTTGTTAATTTTTTTGGGTATGTTATGCTATAACAAATATGTCATAAATTTTATTGGACAAAAATACTATCATTGCTACAACTTTGATTATCTCGTTTATTGTAGTTATCATACAAATGCATTCACTATATTTTTAATGATAATTTTTAGAGCTGCAACTCTGCAAGTTCTCATCCTGATCATGCTAGTTGGTTTTCTACTGTTCCAAATTGTATTGAACATTTAATCTCTTAATATTAATAATTATTTCCTTTCAAAAAATGATAATTTTTATTAAAAATAATAGTAATTTTTACACAAAATCTACTAAATCTCATGTCTAATGTTAAAATGCCAATTAATAATCTTTCTTATTACTTATAAGAAATAGTTTATTATTATTATTATTATTATTATTATTATTATTATTATTATTATTAATTACATAAGTTACATAATTGGGATAAAGTTAAAGTTTAATAACTTGAGTAAAATCTCTTTAAATGAACCAAAACTATAAAAATGTGATAGATGAAGTTATAACTTATCTTTATTTTTGAAAAATATGTTTTTATCCATTTGATCGGATGCCCAGCTCCTTAGCTTCTTTCGCGGTCGTTACCTTCTCCCACCGAACAAGGTTGCACTTTCACTCATTGATTGTGTTGCCATTATTGATTTTCTTATCTATAGTGTCACAAGCTGCTAACATAAGTAGAGTGGATTACATAACATAATAAGGTATTGTGTTAAGCATTATTGATTGGGTTAAAACTTGTCGCCCCGCCCCAGTGAAATTAAAAATACCTCATTTTCACCCTTTAAACTTCGTATATTTACTTTCTTAATCAACAATGCAAAAATGTTGTTTATAATTCTTCCATGTATTGAAGGCACTCCTAGATACCTCCCTAAATCATTTGTTAACTCAATCCCAACTAAGGTCGAGAGTCTAGCTAGTTGTATCCTCATTTCTAACGTTCGTTGAGAAACAAATTTGAGACTTGCGCAAACTCACTTTTTGGCCTGACGCATTGCCAAAGCTATCATGACATTCTTTGATCACCTCTACTTGGTCTTGAGTGGCCTCTACAAACAGAACAAGGTCATTAGCGAAAAATAAATGAGTTCTCATACCTAGTGAGTTGGATTCCCTTCCACCTTCTGCCCTCCACCTCTCTGCGAATGGCATGCCTGAGTCTTTCAATGTAGAGCACAAACAAGTAGGGAGATATGAAGGTGATCCAATCTAGTTGCTCCCCTTCCCAAAGAATCAAGTCAGGGACAAACTACTTTATTCTGGCCTAATAACTACCCTTAAAATTAAAGGGGTTTGTTCTGAAAAAATAAAAATTAAAAATTAAAGGGGCTTAATTAGCTTGACCCTATTGGTTTGGTTAAGACCTTGCTTGTGGATAATCTTGTAACCTCGCTTCGGATTGCTAACTTTGAGTATCAACGCCAACACGTGTCATAATATTCAGCCATGTTTCCATCCAACCACGAACTATTCGATCAAGTACTTAAATTGATTGAATCACCGAGCTAATATGAGGTTCACACATGCTCCCAAGCAAGCCTCTTCATAGAACCTCGCATCATATCGCATGAAACCCGTCAAGACCTGGAGCCTTATACTATACAGTGTCATCTCAAACGTAACATAGCCTTCCTTAATTACTTCATTCCTCCTCGGTGATCGGAGTCTAGATAGCAATAGTGCATGCAGCCCCCAACCCACGTGGTCACGTCTTAGTCTTCTTGCTACTCCGCTCTTTTCTAATAACTTCATCTTATTCCTCTAGCCATTTGGTCGATCGGTGGTGGTGAATTTAATCCATAATACCCAAAGATCATTTTTTCAGCTTATTTTTAAAAATATGTTAATTTCAATACCATCACAATTTTAGATTTAGTGCATGCATGATTTTAGTTTTGAAATGTTTGATTACTTAATTTTATAATGTTGGTGCCAAAACTTATAGGAGTCTGAAAAAATCATGAAAAGTATTACTCTTAACATATTTGAAGTCGATAGCATACAATTTTTTATTTATATTGTATAAAAGAAATCACATATCATTAAAATAATATGTTTGAACCGAAATTATTTTAACCTAGTCTCTCCAACACATTTACTCCCCATTTCTCCCATCAAAAGCCTTCCGAATGTGAACAAAAAGTGGCACAAACCAAAATTATTTTTTTAAAAAAAAATACTATATATATATAAAGAATTTGAAGGAACCATCAATAATTGAACCAAACATTTAAAAAAAAAAAAAAAAAAAAAAAAAAAAAAAAGCAGGATATAGCTCAACAATCACAAAGACATTCTTATTCCGCACTGCATTTTTCCTATACCAACATACAAGAAGCATATACACCACAATTACACTTACAAGCTAAGGCTTGCAAAGAAAGAGGTTCATGATCAGCAACGTTCTGGGCGGGAATATCTTGGAGGCTCAGAGGGGCACCTTTCATTCATATGAGCGTAGGGTTCTATGGTATTGTAATGGGGCAATTCCATCTTGTACTTTCCTCGGAGTTGACAGAAAGGAAGTTCCTCTGTGTCCCCCTCACTGCACCACAATGGTAAGCGCCTTGTATCCTCCTCAAAAAACTTCAATGAGTATGCATCTTTAATCTGCACTTTCATATATACATATGATAGATGACTCTGATAGATATCAAATTAAAGAATGTGTATGTTCTATTTCAATTAAATGTCTAAATTGATAGTTAGATTGCACATTTATGTCTATATATATATTATATGCTCAATAGCAGTGCAGTGATTCATTGCAGCGCAAAACACATCAAGCCTGTATGACAAACTCACCGTAAACTCTGTGACTTCAATAGAGCTTGCTAGTGGACCAAACAGTCCTGCTTCCTTGTATATTTGAAGAACAAAAGCAACACATGGTGTGGACTTCCTATCAGCGTAAACCCAATCATCCCGCTCTGGAATTGTCAATAGTTCCGCAAAAGATGACCCACGACGTTCAACTTCCACAATAATTTCACGGAGATCAAGGCCCTGCTCAAACACAAAACTTAGCTCTAAACTCGGTTTTAGCTGACATTGTTTATCACATATATATAAAAAGGTTTTCAGGCTACATGATAGGTAAAAGCCAATTTTTTTTCTAGATCCAATCAGCCCGGACAAACAAACAAACACTTGCCTGGGGAGATGCAGGTTAAAAACATTGTATAAAGATTATTTAGCAAGAATACAACCTTAGTTTTAAGCCGCTTGTTTAAAGCTTCATTCCACAGGTTAGCAGCATATGCAGGCTGTACTTGATTCCAAATTGTCATGGCACAAGCAATCTGTGTATCACGAAGCACCAAAATATCAAAATCAAAAAGAGGAAATGGCACTGAATTTTTTATGAAAGCAGCAATAGTACATTTGAACTTCTTGAAATTGTTATCTATGAGAACATCAATATGCTTTTCTTCAATTCTATTTGTTGGCACTCATGCTCCATAAAACAACCTTGAGGCTTTTTTTGCCAAATAAGTTTGGTCTCAATTATAAAGCAATAATAAAGCCTATATATCCTACACTATAAATTTTGTGGAGCATATGATAATACACCTAAAATTCATAAACAGCACTTACAGCTTGCAGATAATAATAAGCTTTTAAAAAAAATGGTTCTTCATGAGAAGGGTACAAGGTCTCTCTATACCAAGTCCAATTAACATATTAACATATTATTGCAATCCAGAAACCTAATACAACTCACTAAGTCTCAACTATATTAAGCTTTAGTGTTATGTGTGTGTGTTTATCTCAAAACATTCAGAGGATATAAAGTTCTAGCATTGTGGTAATGATTGCAGGAATCAAAAAGAACAAGAGCAAAGATGCAGTGAGAAGAGAATAAATGAAAAATAAACTTCAAAAGCAGGAAGAATGCAAATTTTCTTTGAATCAGAAATACTAGAGTGAAGATTCATTACCAGATTAGCATCAAAGTGTTTAGGATAATTTTGATCTATTGTGTCTATCCAACTAAATATTAAGTTATGATAACCATAACGTTCTCCATCCATGCTTGTAGCGTATTCCCAGGCAGCAGTCTCATTGAACTTGGCCCGGAGGTCTGCACGCAGAGGAAGCAATGCAATATGTGGATCGGAGTCATCTTTTCTCAACTCAAACTCCCACCATTCATCCCAAGGTATGAGAGCAATAACATCTTCTCCCTAGAAATGAAAAGTACAAATATTTACAGGTGAAAAATAGGCTGTGCCTGAGTTATGCATGAAGTGCTATCAACTATGAGAGTAATACAGAATTGACAATGTAGCATTCTAGATCATGATTGAAAATGATAAATAGTGATCTTATATATTTCAAATCATATTGATATTGCTTAAGAAATGTTCCTCTCCAGCGTGCTTCTTTCCTCCCAAAGAACATCTAATACAAAATTGCTGAAATCAACTTCACTTGGAACACAAAAGTATTCTTTAACTATATTTGTTTTAAAGTCCTAAAGCTTCCATTTATGCTTCTGTACATACTTGTTACTATAAAAAAGTACAATTATTACTTAAAAGTGAGAGTTAGCAGAGATTTACTACAGTTTAACCAGTCCCCGCCCTTAGCCAGATTCTAACATAGATGCAATATGATTGAACAGTGAAACTACTAGAATACTGAGAACAAGTGCATCTCAATACATTTAAATCACTACCTTGCCATTATCATGTCCAGATTCCGCCACCCATAGCTCTCCTTTGGGGTCCCTCAAACAAACAGCAGTATGACCAGCAAAAGAACCTGTTACCCACTTCTCGACAGTCTCAAAGCCAGCCCAGTGGCCTTTAATTTTTGATATTGCCAGAAAATCTCCAGAGTGTATATCATCAGTGGAAACACGTGCTACCCATGGATTAGAACGCTCCTCGAATCTAGCCTTCATATGTCTCTTGAGAAACTTAATATTCGCTTTCTCATCCCATCCAGTGTTTGTGAATAAATGAAAGACTTCATTTAGTCCATTAAAGGGTACTAGCCATTTTGTTGACATGAGAAAAATTGAAACCCCTGTATTTTTTACCTGTCATGGAAAGTCTATAAGTGATAAGTCTAATAAAAAAGTGATGGTTAGAAACATTATCACCCTATGATTTCATAAAAGGTTATAGAATTTACTCACGTATTCTAACTCAGCTTCTGAAGCCCATTCGCCAAGCTTAACTTTATGATGACGAGAAAAGAAGAAGTAATCCCATTTCACACGATATGGGGTGGCAAAGACATAAACATCCAAACAGGTCCAGCTGCGTGCTTTGCTTACCTGTTCAATAGAACAGGTATTGAAAAATGACATGAACACATTGAAAATTTTTGCAACAAATACTCAAATTCAATGATTAGACAGCAACACTGAGCTCAAAGATGAATCTGATCATCAGTTCATTGAAAAATTGCAACAAATACTTAGACTCTGTTTAGTAAAATAATTAGTCTATCAGCCAATTTTGACTTATTTGACCACTACTAGTAGCTACAGCCATTTTACCAAACAAGCTTTAAAAAAAATACACCCAACTCCAAATTGATTTGAAGTACTAAATTTTCCGCAAACATTATTAGAGAAAATTTGATCAAAATATTAAAATTGAAAGAAATTGATACCTTGATATGAAGAGTGCCTTCACCAAATGCACTTTTACTATTATTGTTGAGCTCCACCCAAGCAGAGTTCCTGTGAAAGCAGGACCCTCTCCAATCCACAGTTCTGGTCGACGCAGCTCCCACAAAGGAGGGCAAGAGGTCCTCTGCATTGTCCAGAGAGTTGATGATAGGCAATGAGAGCTGCTGCGGCAACAGCAGCGGAGCAATATCAGTGGGGCGAAACGGCAGCTTCAAGGCACGGCCGTGCGGTGCGAGGATCAAAGAAATGGCGAGGATTGTGATCAGGAAACGGGACCTTGAGAGAACTGCCATGGCCGGCGGAGAAGAGAGATACGACGACGAGGAGGCGAGACGGAGTGCATTTTATAGCCGGTTAAGCTCTCGCCTCTGCGTTTATCTTCTTCTTCATCCAAGTATTCACGTATTTTGGTACGGACTAGTACAATATTTATATTTTGGAGCTTTTTTTTAAAAAAAAATCTTTTTAAATTTTTAATTTTATTTTTTAATAAGAACAATACTTGTTGTAATGGGTAAACCCAGCTAAGTAAAGTCGAGCAGCTGACTTGACTTTTTAGTTATAGACCATCTAAATTGTGTACTGAATCTCTCATGACAAATAAAGGATTATAAATAGATAAATCAGTTTATGTTGTTTATAGATAAAGTTCAAACTATTATTTATAGATAATCAGTTTAAATTAAAGGTGTGTTTAGTTGGTGAGTTTAGGCATAAGGTATGGATATTAAAGTGATTGTTGTTGTTTGGTTGATAGGTTTTAGAATACTACTGGATTTGGAAATTGGAATACCCCATTAATTGGAAAACACATACCCTAATGAAATAAGGGTTTCATTTCCCTTCCTCATTTCTTCCCCAACTATTAATAATCATCCTCATTCCACCATACTACCAAACATGTAAAATACTTTCACCAAAACACATTATCCTTACTAAGTATTTGATACTCATACCGATTCCGATTCCCATGTGGGTACCAAACACACCTCCTTAAATAGACCAATAGACATTTCTTACAGAGAGTCTAACTTAAAACTTTGTGACTATTAAGCCAATTGTTGAACTAACTTTATTCGGTTGTCGCAATAAGCAATCTTAGTTCTTAACTTGTTTGTAGTCATTGGCCGACTAGAATCACCTAATACTTGTTATAAAATAGATTCTCTATAAAAGTTACTAGTATTTATTAGCGTTTTTGGCTTGAGCATATTAATTATGAATAGTTTAAGCTAGTTTAGTGATTAATTATATTGCTTGTTAGGTCATAAAACAGGTTTCGTTCAAAATAATAATGAATTTTTTCATAAATTAAGAATGGTTTTATGTTGGCCACTTGGTTTAACACTCTAACACGTTTGCTTGAAAGAGATGATCTAAGTTGTCTAAGTACATTATATGTACGCTAATTAAAACTCAAAAACAAATTCATTAGGTTTGGGAAATATGTTTTTATTGGGTGTTGCAATTTTTTAAAAACTGATTACTTAAATTAATAAAATTAAATAATTAGACGTGTTTCTATATGGTACAATCAAAATATTTTATCTATAAGTGTACCGCCTTTTTTTTTAAAAAACCTCGTGTTAAAAGTCTTGTGTTGTTAAAACTCTATTGGCCAGTTATAGCATTAGACATGAATGAATAAATGTCATTGTAGTTCATGGTTTTGATTCCTTAGTTAGCAAGAATGCAGTATACGAAGTAGCACAATTATTTATCCTTTATTTATTAGTTTTCGTACATCTAATAAAAATAATAATAGTAACTCGTAAGAGATGTTTAGTTCGCGAAATTTGATATTACATACCTTACGTAATAGGATTATTCTCAAAAAGTAATGTAAACGTGATAATGTAAAATCATATTGTTTGTTCGGTTGGGATGACGGTGTATAGCATTAACATTTTTTTTTAGTGTTATATTTTAGGTTATGTTGCGTAATTTACTTAGATATCTTCAATGCAAATAACCATACGCACGCACACAATATAATAAGAGCCAATGAAAGTAAGGGTATATTGGCAATTAAAAATATGTTGGTGTAATTGTTTGTAATAACGAATTTTACATTTTGCTTACTTTTTTGTACAATTATGAAATCTGTTTTCATTTGCCCTTATTATTTATTTTTTTTAGACATGACACCTATTTTTTACAAATTGACCTTTGCTCATGGCATTATATACATACATACATATATATATATACAATATATATATATATAGGTTCAGGTGCAGTTGTCATTCCCAGGTGCAGTTGCGCGGTTAAATCTGAGCCATTGATCTTGTCTAAATCAACATCCATGATTAACAGTGATTAAAAAAATGCGCGGTGGAAATTTGATCTTTTTACATCTAGGTCAAATTTAAGGTGCGTGATTTTTGTACTGTGTGGCTTAAGGTGTGTCAGGTGTTGAAAACTTAAGTGCGTCGATCTAAAGTTTTAGGTGCGTGATTTTCCTTCTTAAGGTGTGTGGTTTGTCTACTTAAGGTGCATTAGTTGTTGAAACTTAGGTACGTCGGTCTAGAGCTTTAGATGCGTTGTTTATGTACTTAAGGTGCGTCTTTTTAAGTTAACTGCACAATCGCACAGGAACCTATATATATATGTGTGTGTGTGTGGGGGGGGGGGGAACTTTAATGGTGTAAGAACAATTTTGTCCAATAAAAAAAAATAAATAATACAATATTTGTAAAATATGTACAATTGTACCATTATAGAAATATATACAACAATATTAATACCATAATGATCTAAATAAATTATCAAGAGTAAATCTTAGAGTTATGCAGCGGAAATAAATTATCCCCTTTTTAATCTTTAAGCACGAAGTTTTGTTCCTGAAAAATGTTAGCTTTTGAGCGTGATAAAAATAGTAATAAGTAAAAGAGATAGTGAGGGAAAAAAATTTAAGTGGTTCGGCAAAACCCCGGCCTACGTCTACTCTACTCCTAGAATTTCTTAGGAAGATTGCACTAACTCCCTTTAGTATAATAATCAGCACTTGAGCTTTGAACACCACGTCAGGCTCTAGCTTTAGGTTTTTTCACAAGACTCACTTTTTGTTACTCCACCTCTATCTACTTTTCAAGTAGAGAATTGATTGAGTTGAACAAGGATTTTACAATTTCTCCAACTTAAAGACTTGGCTTTCGAAGCTTCTTGAGTTTGCCAAAGTCTTCTCTAGATATTTCTTTGTATGTTTTCTATTTCTCTCTTATTTTCTCACTCCTTTCATGATTGCCACACTTCTGTTTTTTTTAGCTTGTATTCGCCACACCTATTGATTCTACTTTGGGCTTTCGTATTTATAGAAGAGAGAAAGAATTAATCCGTTGGAGAGGAATTAATTCTTTATTTCTGATCTCATGTGCTGATTATGGGCCTTTGTGTTTCTTGCATGCTTAGGTGAGTTTAGTGGCATGGTAACTCGCACCTTTATCTTTTTGTGGTTGTACTCCTTCAGCCATTGTCTTGGTCTCTTCATCCACTAAGCCGCTTCATGCTTGCTTTTTATATTTCTCATACTTTCTTATTTGCAAGTCGTTAACCTATGTTGAATTAGCCGTTGAAGCTTTGATTGGGTATTTTAAGCATGTTTTGAAAGGTTGCCTCTTTTCGAGCCTTTATAACCTTTCGAGCTTCATAAACTTTTACCTTTCGGAGGTTTCATTTTCCTGACCTTTCGAATTCTTTCATTCCGGGCCTCTCGAGTACCTCTCGAGATCTTACCTTCCGAGCCTCTTGAGTACTAGTTGCGATCTTACCTTCCGGGCCTTGTAACTACTTTCTGAGCTCTGACCTTTAGGGCCTTTGAGTACCTTTCGACTTTACAACCTTCCTAAGTAGCATAACTACGTAAGGTTACTGTTCGAACTTAGTTACTTTCTGATTTATCTTACTTACCGGCATGGGCGAAAAAATCGCTAGGTGCTCCTCAGGTACTCGGGGAGTGCCTAGCGCCTAGGCGGGGATCAATCGGCGCCTAGGTGCCGGTGTATTTTTTTATTATATTTTTTACTTTTCAAAAATTGGTTTAGGTATTCTTACTTTTTAAAGACTAATAATTATAAAGTGTATAATACTTTAATAGTTAATACTAAATTATTAAATATTAACTCAAAAATATCTAGAGTTCGTACAATTTAGTGTTATTTCGCTCAAAACGATGTTGTTTTGAGTGATATAACCCATTAAAACAAAGAACAATAGTTAATCAGTCGACTAGTAGGTGCCTAGGAGGTCTAGTCGGCGCCTAGAAACCCTAGGCGGTCAGTGCCTAAGCAGCCTAGGCGGAGCTTAGGCGATCGCCTAGCCGGCTAGCCTCCTAGACCACCATTTAAGTTTATACTCTAGGCGGCCGATCGGCGCCTATCGCCTAGGCAGGGATTAATAGGCGCCTAGGCGGGATTTTTGCAACATTGCTTACTGGTATGGTAACTTTGTCCTTAAAGTTCCTTTAGGATTTACTTAAAGTCTAGATAAAAATAAAATTTTGGGGACTAAAAATTCTTAACAAGATTTGGTATCACTAAAACCTAATTACAACTTGTTCTTAACATTTTTTTTTTATAAATAATCAAAATAAGATTAATTAACCTAAATTTGTTTTTTTTTTTACTGCAAGAATATTATTTTCAAGATTCCTTATTTGTAATCTTTGATGCTCAACTTTGAATGCTATGTATATAATCTTGCTAATTAATTTATCAACGTTCTTGTTAAATTTTATATTGTATTTTTTTAATACACTCTAGCATATTCATAGTATATGTTCAATAATTATGCCGTAATTAATGACTATTTTGGTCCTTCGACTATGCCGTAATTACTAAATTGGTCTCCAACTATTAATTTTGACCAATTAAATCCTCAACTATTGATTTCGTAACAAATTTGGTCCTTCCTAATTACCAAATTGGTCCTCGGTCAATTGTTTCCTATTTTTGTGGAGCATATCTGTTATGAATTGGAGCCGCAATTTCTTCATCATCCGTCGAGTGTTTGTCCATAAAAAGTGGTCAGTATTTTTTTCGCTTGTTTTTTATTTTTAATTATAATATTGCCTATTATATACGCATTCTAAATAATATGGTTGTGCAACTTAGTAGTGAAAGTTGTGCAATCCGTTGTTGTGGATTGTGCAACCTATGTGTGTGGGTTATGCAACATACTTCGATTTTATTTGTTCTCCATCCAGTCGTGTTGGTTGTGTAACACGTTGTAGGTCTGGTGTACAACCCGTTGTTGTGTATTTTACAATCTGTTGTTTTGAGTTGTACAATATATTTTTAGGATTAGTTATTAAACTCATCATTTACTTATTTGGCCTAAGTTAGTTATTAACGTTGTGCACACTATTAAATTCCAGAAATTAGCCATAAATGTGGGATCTACTATACATCCGACCATCAATCACAAAGACAATCTTATTGCGCACTGCATTTCTCCTATACCAACATACAAGAAGCATAGCCCAATTACACTCACAAGGCTGGCAAAGAAAAAGGTTGATGATCAGCAACGTTCTGGGCGGGAATATTTTGGAGGCGTAGAGGGGCACCTTTCATTCATATGAGCGTAGGGTTCTATGGTATTGTAATGGGGCAATTCCATCTTGTACTTTCCTCGAATTTGACAGAAAGGGAGTTGCTCTGTGTCCCCCTCACTGCACCACAATGGTAAGCGCCTTGTATCGTCCTCAAAAATCTTCAACGAGTATGCGTCTTTAATCTGCATTTTCATATATAGATATGATGACTCTGATACCAAATTGAAGAATGTGTTCTATTTTAACTAAATGTCTAAATTGATAATTAGATTACACATTTATTCTATATATATGTTATATGCCCAACAGGACTGATTCATTGCAGTGCCTGTATAACAAACTCACCGTAAACTCTGTGACTTGAATAGACCTTGCTAGTCGACCAAACAGTCCTGCTTCCTTGTACATTTGAAGAACAAAAGCAGCACATGATGTGGACTTCCCATCAGAGTAAACCCAATCATCCTGCTCTGGAATTGTCAATAGTTCCGCAAAAGATGACCCACGGCGTTCAACTTCCACAAGAATTTTAGGGAGATCAAGGCCCTGCTCAAACACAAACTTGGGTCTAAAGTCGGTTTATGTGACATGGTTTAGCACATATAAAAAGGTTTTAAGGCTATATTATAGGTTTTTCCAAAAAAATTAAAAAAGGCTATATTTTAGGTAAAAGCCACTTTTTTTTTTCTAGAACCAATTAGCCTGGACAAACAAACACTTGCCTAGGGAGATGCAGGTAAAAAACATTGTATAAAGTTATTTAGCACAAAAACAACCTTAGTTCCAAGCCGCTTGTTTAAAGCTTCATTCCACAGGTTAGCAGCATATGCAGGCCGTACATGATTCCAAATTGTCATGGCACAAGCAATCTGTGTATCACGAAAGCACCAAAATATCAACATCAAAAAGAGGAAATTGCACTGAATTTTTTATGAAAGCAACAAGCTCTAAGAAGTACAAACATTAACCGCTCCAACGCCTGCACCATAGGAAACTTTGAGAAAATGTACATGTAATTGAACATATGAACTTCTTAAAATTGTTACCTATGAGAACATTATATGCTTTTCTATTTGTTGGCACTCATGCTCCATAAAACAACCTTGAGGCTTTTTTTGCCAAATAAGTTTAGTCTGAATTATAAAGCCTATATATCCCTATACTATAAATTTTGTGAGCATTTGATAATACACCTAAATTTTCATAAACAGCACTTACAGCTAGCAGGTAATAATAAGCTTTTAACCCCAATGATTCTTCATAAGAAGGGTACAAGGACTCTCTATACCAAGTCCAATTAATATATTATTGCAATCCAGAAACCTAATACAACTCAGTGAGTCTCAACTATATTAAGCTTTAGTGTTATGTGTTTGTGTTTTTATCTCAAAACATGCAGAGGATATAAAGTTCTAGCATTGTGGTAATGATTGCAGGAATCAAAGAACAAGAGCAAAGATGCAGTGAGAAGAGAGTAAATGAAAAATAAACTTCAAAACCAAGAAGAATGCAAATTTTCTTTGAATCAGAAATACTAGAGTGAAGATTCATTACCAGATTAGCATCCAAGGGTTTAGGGTAATTTTGATCTATTGTGTCTATCCAGCTAAATATTAAGTTATGATAACCATAACGTTCTCCATCCATGCTTGTAGCATATTCCCAGGCAGCAGTCTCATTGAACATGGCCCGGAGGTCTGCACGCAGAGGAAGCAATGCAATATGTGGATCGGAGTCATCTTTTCTCAACTCAAACTCCCACCAATCACGCCAAGGTATGAGAGCAATAACATCTTCTCCCTGGAAATGAAAAGTACAAATATTTACAGGTGAAAACCAGGTTGTGCCTGAGTCATGCATTAATTGCTATCAACCATGACAGTAATACAGAATTGACAATGTAGCATTTGAGATCATGATTGAAAATGATGAATAGTGAACTTATATATCTTATACTTCACAGCATATTGATATTGCTTAAGAAATGTTCCTCTCCAGTGTGCTTTTTTCCTCCAAAGAACATCTAATACAAAATTACTGAAATCAATTTCACTTGAAACACAAAATACTCTTTAACTATATTTTTTTTTGAAGTCCTAAACCTTCCAAGTTCCATCTATGCTACTCTATATACTAGTTACTATAAAAAGCACAATTATTACTTAAAAGTGAGAGTTAGCAGAGATTTACTACACTTTAACCAGTCCCCGCCCTTAGCCAGATTCTAACATAGATGCAATATGATTGAACA
The DNA here is from genome assembly GCF_003576645.1 of Ipomoea triloba. NCBI lineage: Eukaryota > Viridiplantae > Streptophyta > Magnoliopsida > Solanales > Convolvulaceae > Ipomoea > Ipomoea triloba. Next base: position 7,883,197 of record NC_044917.1, on the reverse strand, counting down.
GTGAAACTACTAGAATACTGAGAACAAGTGCATTTAAATCACTACCTTGCCATTAACATGTCCAGATTCCGCCACCCATAGCTCTCCTTGGGGGTCCCTCAAACAAACAGCAGTATGACTAGCAAAAGAACCCGTTACCCACTTCTTGAAAGTCTCAAAGCCACCCCAATTGCCTCTAATTTTTGATATTGCCAGAAAATCTCCAGAGTGTATATCATCAGTGGAAATACGTGCTACCCAAGGCTGAGAACGCTCCTCAAACGTAGCCTTCATATGTCTCTTGAGAAACTTAATATTCGCTTTCTCACCCCATCCAGTGTTTGTGAATAAAGGAAAGACTTCAAATAGTGCATTAAGGGTTACTAGCATTTTTGATGGCATGAGAAAAATTGAAACCCCTGTATTTTTTACCTGTCATGGAAAGTCTATAAGTGATAAGTCTAATAAAAAAGTGATGGTTACAAACATTATCATCCTATGATTTCATAAAAGTTATAGAATTTACTCACGTATTCTAACTCAGCTTCTGAAGCCCATTCATCAATCTTAACTTTATGATCACGAGATAACATGAAGTAATTCCAGGTCACACGATATGGGGTGGCAAAGACATAAATATCCAAACATGTCCAGCTCCGTGCTTTGCTTACCTGTTCAACAGAACATGTATTGAAAAATGATATGAACAGATTGAAAATTTCTGCTACAAATACTCAAATTTAATGATTAGACACCAACACTGAGCTCAAAGATGAATCTGATTATCAGTTCATTGAAAAACTTGCAATCAACACTCAGAAAAACACCCCTCAAAATGGAAACAAACATAGGCCTGTATGAAGGTATAATATTAACTGATTGTAGAAAAGTGTTTGGAAAATTAGCTGTTAACTTATAGCTGTTTGGTATAATTTCTTTTCTCGAAAGGCTAATTAAAAAGATGGTTTTGAGTAGCTTTTTGAAATTTAGTATTTTAGAGTTACAAAAACTTATTAACCAAACACTTAGCCTAAAGTTGATTATTTACTACACAGGTCATAATAAACTCCAAATTGATTTGAAGTACCAAAATTTCCACAAACATTACTAGAGAAAATTGTGATCAAAATAGGAAAATTGAAAGAAATTGATACCTTGATATGAAGAGTGCCTCCACCAAATGCACTCTTACTATTGTTGTTGAGCTCCAACCAAGCAGAGTTCCTGCGAAAGCAGGAACCTCTCCAGTCCGCAGTTCTGCGTTTTGAGGTCGTCGCAGCGCCCACAAAGGAGGGCAAGATGTCCTCTGCATTGTCCGGGGAGTTGATGATAGGCCATGAGAGCTGCTGCGGCAACAGCAGCGGAGCAATATCAGTGGGGCGAAATGGCAGCTTCGAGGCACGGCCGTGCGGTGCGAGGAAGAAAGAAATGGCGAGGATTGTGATCAGGAAACGGACCCTGAAGAGAGCTGCCATGGCTGGCGTAGATGAGAGATACGACGACGGAGTGCATTTTATAGCCGGTTAACCACCACTGCCGCGCGCTCTCGCCTCTGCGTTTATTTTCTTTCATCTAAAGTATTCACGTATTTTGGTACGGACTAGTACAATATTTATTTTTTGGAGCTTTTTTTTTTAAAAATAAAAAAAATGACAATACTTGTTATAATGGGTAAACCCGCAATACTTTGGTTTCCGCAGCCCCCCAGAAACCAGAGGATGGTTGGGTTTTTTCTTTTTAAATTTTTAATAAATAATACTATTTTTAATATTATTATAAATATTTTATATTATAAATAAAATAAATAAAATGTTTAATTATACAATTCTACTCATTTTCCAGAAAATGAACCAAACACATAAAAACCATTTTTTATGCCACCAAACATTAAAAATGAAACTAAAAAATAACTCATTTTTCAGAAAATATTTTCTATAAGTTATTTTACTGATTTTCAAACACATGACACACCCTAAATTAATAATGGTTGTAAGTTGGCTACTTGGTCCAACACTCTAACACTTACTTGAAAGAGATGATCTAAGTTGTGTAAGTACATTACATGTACGGTAATTAAAACAAAAAACAAATTCATTAGGTTTGGGAAATATGTTTTTAAAAATAATGGTTTTTAAATTAATACAATTAAATAATTAGGCGTGTTTCTATGTGGTACAATCAATATATTTTATCTATAAGTGTACCGCCTTTTTTAAAAACCTCGTGTTAAAAGTGTTGTGTTGTTAAAACTGTATTGGCAAGTTAGCATAAGACATGAATGGATAAATGTCATTGTAGTTCATGGTTTTGATTCCTTAGTTAGCAAGAATGCAGTATACGAAGTAGTACAGTTATTTATTTGTTACCCTACGTACGTAATAAGATTACTCCTACAAAGTAATGTAAAATTATATTGAATGTGTTTAGTTCATGGGTTTAGCTATCAGAAGAATTAAAGTCTTTGTTATTGTTTGGTTGACAGAATTTTAGAGCACTACTATGATATTTGATTACTCTTAATTAGAAACTCATTCTCTAATAAAATATGAGTTTCATTCCATTATTCCCCTTCCAATTTGGTAATTTGATTTTTAAGTTTGGATTAGTGCTTTTAAATTTTATTTTTTTTGTTAATATTGGTGTTTTGGATGTCTTTATATTAGAATAAACTGTCTCGAATTTTTGTTCTTGTATTTTAAAACCTTTATTCGCATTATATGATCATACATAACCAACAACAATATTATATTGTTAATTATTACAAGTCCACTTTATTACCAAACATGCAAAATACTTTTACCAAAACCCATTATCATTACTGAGTATTTGATTCTCATTCCGATTCTGATACACATGTGCAAACCAAACACACTCATTGTTTAATTTGTTTCGTTGGAATGAGGGAGTGTAGCATTAACATGTTTATTTGGTGTTATATTTTAGATTATGCCGTAATTAATGATTGTTTTGGTCCTTCAACTATGTCGTAATTATCAAATTGGTTCTCGACTATCAATTTTGACCAATTAAATTCTCAACTATTGATTTCGTAACCAATTGGTCCTTCTAAATTACCGAATTGGTCCTCGATCAATTGTTTCCTATTTTTGTAGAGCATTCCTGTTGCGAATTGGAGCCGCAATTTCTTCATTATCGGTCGAGTGTTCATTCATAAAAAGTAGCCAATATTTTTTCACTTGTTTATTTTTATTATAATATTGCTTATATTTAGATGTCATTGTATATATACACATTCTAGATAATATGGTTGTGCATTCGATTGTGTTGGTTGTGCAACCTAGTGGTGTGAGTTGTGCAATCCGTTGTAGTGGATTGTGCAACCTATGTGTGTGGGTTGTGCAACATACTTCGATTTTATTTGTTCTCTGTCCACCTGGTTGCAAGATCACGGGACATATCAACGGGTTCAATAGACATATGTGTCCAACAGGACTACTCAGCGAGTCTATTGAACCAACTAGAGAACATGTGCTCGCATGTGTTGGTTGTGCAACTTATTGTGATGTGGTGTGTAACCCAGTATTATAGATTGTGAAACTCGTGGTGTGAGTTGTTCAACATATTTCAATTTTATTTATTTCTCGTCCCGTTGGTTGAAGGATCATGAAACATATCAACTGATTTGATAGACCCTTTGCACACCAACAGATCTATTGAACCTGTTGGAAATCATATGCTCATCTATGTTGGTTGTGCAACTTGTTGTAACTTGTAAGTGTGTTGTGCAATTCGTTGTTGTGTGTTGTGCAACGTATTTTTAAAATTAGTTATTGGTCTCATCATTTACATATTTGTCCTTAATTAGTTATTAATGTGCTCTCTTAAATTCTATAAATTAGCCATAAATGTAGAATCTACATCCGACCATCAATCACAGAGACTATCTTATTGCGCACTGCACTTTTCCTATACCAGCATATAAGATGCATAGCCCAAATTACACTCACAAGGCTGGCAAAGAAAAAGGTTGATGATCAGCAACGTTCTGGGCGGGAATATTTTGGAGGCTCAGAGGGGCACCTTTCATTCATATGAGCGTAGGGTTCTATGGTATTGTAACGAGGCAATTCCATCTTGTACTTTCCTCGAATTTGACAGAAAGGAAGTTGCTCTGTGTCCCCCTCACTGCACCACAATGGTAAGCGCCTTGTATCGTCCTCAAAAATCTTCAACGAGTATGCGTCTTTAACCTGCACTTTCATATATACACATGATGACTTACCAAATTGAAGAATATGCTCTATTTAAACATGTCTAAATTGATAATTAGATTACACATATATGTCTATATATATATATGTTATATGCCTAACAGCAGTGATTCATTGCAGTGCCTGTATGACAAACTCACCGTAAACTCTGTGAATTGAATAGACCTTGCTAGTCGACCAAACAGTCCTGCTTTCTTGTAAATTTGAAGAACAAAAGCAACACATGATCGGGACTTCCCATTAGAATAAACCCAATCGTCCTGCTCTGGAATTGCCAATAGTTCCCCAAAAGATGACCCACGGCGTTCAACTTCCACAAGAATTTCAGGGAGATCAAGGCCCTGCTCAAACACAAACTTAAGTCTAAAGTCGGTTTTAGGTGACATGGTTTTTCTCACAGGCTATATGATAGGTAAAAGCCACTTTTTTCTAGATTCAATCAGTCTGGACAAACAAACACATGCCTAGGGTGATGCAGGTAAAAAACATTGTGAAAAGGTTATTTAGCTTGAAAACAACCTTAGTTCCAAGCCGCTTGTTTAAAGCTTCATTCCACAGGTTAGCAGCATATGCAGGCTGTACATGACTCCAAATTGTCATGGCACAAGCCATCTGTGCATCACGAAGCACCAAAATATCAAAATCAAAAAGAGGAAATGGCACTGAATTTTTTTATGAAAGCCGCAAACTCTAGAAGTACAAACATGAACCGCTCCAGCTCCTGCACCATAGGAAACTTTGAGAAAATGTAACATTTGAACTTATTAAAATTGTTACCTATGAGAACATTATATGTTTTTCTGAAATTCTATTTCTTGGCACTCATGCTCCATAAAACAACCTTGAGGCTTTTTTGCCAAATAAGTTTAGTCTCAATTATAAAGCCTATATACCCTTAATACTATAAATTTTATAAACAGCACTTACAACTAGCAGATAATAATAAGCTTTTAACACCAATGATTCTTCATGATAAGGGTACAAGGACTCTCTATACCAAGTCCAATTAATATATTATTGCAATCCAGAAACCTAATACAACTCACGGAGTCTCAACCATATTAAGCTTTAGTGTTATGTGTGTGTGTTTTTATCTCAAAACATTCGAGGACATAAAGTTCTAGCATTGTGGTAATGATTGCAGGAATCAAAGAACAAGAGCAAAGATGCAGTGAGAAGAGAATAAATGAAAATTAAACTTCAAAAGCAAGAAGAATGCAAATTTTCTTTGAATCAGAAAGACTAGAGTGACAATTCATTACCAGATGAGCATCCAAGGGTTTAGGGTAATTTTGATCTATTGTGTCAATCCAGCTAAATATTAAGTTATGATAACCAAAAGGTTCTCCATCCATGCTTGTAGCGTATTCCCAGGCAGCAGTCTCATTGAACTTGGCCCGGAGGTCTGCACGCAGAGGAAGCAATGCAATATGTGGATCGGAGTCATCTTTTCTCAACGCATACTCCCACCATTCATGCCAAGGTATGAGAGCAATATATTCTTCTCCCTGGAAATGAAAATGCATTGACAATGTAGCATTGAAAATGATAAATAGTGAACTTATATATTTCACATCATATTGATATTGCTTAAGAAAAGTTCCTCTCCAGAGTGCTTGTTTCCTCCACTTGGAACACAAAATTACACTTAACTATATTTGTTTTAAAGTCCTAAAGCTTCCATTTATGCTACTGTACATACTAGTTACTATAAAAATTACATTTATTACTTAAAAGTGAGAGTTAGCAGAGACTTACTACACTTTAACCAGGCCCCGCCCTTAGAAAGATTCTAACATAGATGTGATATGATTGAACAGTGAAACTACTAGAATACTGAGAACAAGTGCATCTCAATACAATTAAATCACTACCTTGCTATTATCATGTCCAGATTCCGCCACCCATAGCTCTCCTTGGGGGTCCCTCAAACAAACGGCAGTATGACCAGCAAAAGAACCTGTTACCCACTTCTCCAAAGTCTCAAAGCCACCCCAGCGGCCTCTAATTTTTGATATTGCCAGAAAATCTCCAGAGTGTATATCATCAGTGGAAATACGTGCAACCCAAGGCTTAGAACGCTCCTCAAACGAAGCCTTCATGTGTCTCTTGAGGAAATTAATATTCGCTTTCTCACCCCATCCAGTGTTTGTGAATAAAGGAAAGACTTCATATAGTGCATTAAGGGTTACTAGCATTTTGGATGGCATGAGAAAAATTGAAACCCCTGTATTTTGTACCTGTCATGGAAAGTCTATAAGTGATAAGTCTAACAAAAAAGTGATGGTTAGAAACATTATCACCCTATGATTTCATAAAGGTTATAGAATTTACTCACGTATTCTAACTCAGCTTCTGAAGCCCATTCATCAATATTAACTTTATGATCACCAGATAACATAAAGTAATTCCATGTCACACGATATGGGGTGGCAAACACATAAATATCCAAACATGTCCAGCTCCGTGCTTTGCTTACCTGTTCAACAGAACATGTATTGAAAAATGACATGAACACATTGAAAAAGTTTGCAACAAGTACTCAAATTTAATGATTAGACAGCAACACTGAGCTCAAAGATGAATCTGATTAACAGTTCATTGAAAAAATTGCAATAAACACTCTAAAAAATACACTCAAAAGTCAAAATGGAAACAAATATAGTAAACTCCAAATTGATTTGAAACACTAAAATTTCCACAAACATTATTAGAGAAAATCCTGATCAAAATAGGAAAATTGAAAGAAATTGAATGTTATCTCCAACAATTGATACCTTGATATGAAGAGTGCCTCCACCAAATGCACTCTTACTATTGTTGTTGAGCTCCAACCAAGCAGAGTTCCTGCGAAAGCAGGACCCTCTCCACTCCACAGTTCTGCGGTTTGAGGTCGACGCAGCGCCCACAAAGGAGGGCAAGAGGTTCTCTGCATTGTCCAGAGAGTTGATGATAGGCAATGAGAGCTGCGGCAACAGCAGCGGAGCAATATCAGTGGGGCGAAACGGCAGCTTCGAGGCACGGCCGTGCGGTGCGAGGAACAAAGAAATGGCGAGGATTGTGATCAGGAAACGGGGCCTTAAGAGAACTGCCATGGCTGGCGGAGAAGAGAGATACGACGAGGAGGAGGCGAGACGAAGTGCGTTTTATAGCCGGTTAACCAGTTCCCCGCGCTCTCGCCTCTGCGTTTAGTTTCTTTCGTCGAAGTTTTCACTTTTCAAGTATTTTGGTACGGACTAGTACAATATTTGTTTATCAGTCACCATTTTTCTAAAAATATACTTAACTATAATTATTTACATGGAGCTCTTTTTTTTTTCTTTTTTTTTTCTTTTAAATAACGACAATACTTGTTAAGTAAGTCGAGCAGCTGGCTTATTGACTTTTTTAATTTGAATTGGTTAATTATAAACAATTTTAATGTTAATTTACAAGAAAGTCTATCGCGGCCATCTAAATATACACTTTAGGTGAATCTTGCCTTATTGTCCTAGCTAGCAAAGAATCACAAATAAGTAAACTAGTCTAAGTTGCTTATAGCTGATCGACTCAAACTAAAAAGACTAATAGACTGTTCTCAAATAGAGTCTAACTTAGATTTTTATGATTATTAAATCAATTGTTTGACCAACTTTTTTAGTTGCCCCAATAAACAATCTAAACTATCTTAGCTCTTTGTGATTCTTGGTGGACTAGGCTCACAAAATACTTGTTATTACATGTTTTAAGCTAACAAAATAAAGCAAATTATACTATGGATTAGAGTTCACATTGTATTGTGAATCCTAATTCAAAATGACATTTATATTATTTACAACAATTAACCTATTATGGAATATGTATTTTCAGTTAACCGATTATGTACATATAAATAAAATAAAGATACATATTATGTTAATTACAAATACATACTGCATTAATTGTAATAAATACATACAAAGTAATTTATTAGCTACAAGTACATAATGTAATTATAGATGATAATATTTTTTGTGACCAGAATTTATAATGTAAGATATACGGAATAACAATTTAACGGAGCCTATATATGCATACGATCTGGCGGTTATTATCATTAAATTGGTTGCCATTTACATATTTTTCTTCACACTTTGGTTAGAATCCAATATTTGTGGGAGCTGACTATTACCATAGTTTACAAAGTTTTAAGATTGACTCTCTATAAAAGTTATTTATTAATCTTTTTAGTTTGAACATGTTAATTACGAGTAATCTAAACTAATTTAATGATTCATTGTTTAAAAGAAAAAAAAAAGGTGTGGGAGCTAACTATTACCGTAGTTTAGGCCACCCTTATCAGTGGTTTTTGGGAGAAGAATGTCAGAACATTTAGCCATGTAGGCAGAGAGGAGAAGAGAGAGAGGGTGAGGGTTCCTTCTGCAAATAACGCATAATGCTACAGTAAAAGCCTTTTTTTTTAATGCTCTGCTGCTGTGCGCGTTTCGCGCACAGCAGCCGCCCAGGGGGCGCGCCTGACAACCTCATTTTTTTTTTTTGAAATCAGATTTGTTTATTATTATTTTTCCTCCCCTCCCATTTTCTATTTCCTAATCACACTTACAAAAACTTCTCTTATACCGTGAAATAACCCCATTGATGAGGATGCTCTTACAAAGTTTTAAGATTGACTCTCTATAAAAGTTGTTTATTAATCTTTTTAGTTTGAACATGTTAATTACGAGTAATCTAAACTAATTTAATAGTTCATTGTTTGTTAGCAATAAACGGTCCACACAACTGTGTGGATCACGGTCTAATTCAATATACATTTTTATAACTTATAATATACATTATTCTAATACATAATGTATATTACCTTACCCTAGAAGTTCTATTATCTTAACTTATAATGTACATTATTCTAACACCTAATGTACATTATCTTACCCAAAAAGTTTTATTATTTTAATACAAAATGTACATTATTTTAACACATAATGTATATATTATTCTAACTCATAAAATTCAACAATGTCATTTTAGATCATGATCCACACAATAATTGTTGCTTAATAGGGTCATAAAATATGCATCACCCATAACACATTTAAATAGCAATTACGGGCTTTCCGTATATTAAAGAATTGTTTTCCTTAAGTTGGTCACTTAGTCTAACACTACTCTAACACGTTTTGTTGAAATAGATGATCTAAGTTGTCTTAGTATATAGTATGGAGTACATCTTAATTAAGTAATATGTACGCTAATTAAAACTCTAACCAAATTCATTAGGTTTAATTTGGGAAATATATTTTTATTGGATGTTGGAATCTTTTTAAAATAACGATTACTTAAATAACAAAATTAAATACTTAGACGTACAATCTAAATATTTTATCTATAATTGTACCACTTTTTTTTAATTCAAACCTCATGTTAAAAGTCTTGTGTTGTTAGTTGGATTAAAACTATATTGGCAAGTTAGCATTAGACATGAATGCATAAATGTCATTGTACGTAGTTCATGGTTTTGATTACTTACTTAGCAAGAATGCATTATACGAAGTAGTACAGTTATCCTCTATATATATATATATATATATATATATATATATATGGTTTTGTACATCTAATTATAAAACTAACCGTAAGGTGACGTTTAGTGCCCAAAATTTGATATTACGTACTATTACACATAGGAACATAGAATTATCTCAGAAAATAATGTGAAATTACGATAACATTATATTATATTGTTTGTTTAGATGCCAAAGACCTTGTGGTCAAGCGGCACCTGGTCTACACTTCCATGTAAAAGGGAGTGGGTTTGAGCCTTAGTGGAGACATTTGTTGACCTTTTGTGTTTCAGTAGGTTGAGAAATACTACATTGTAACCGAGTCAATAGAACTCAAAAAAAATATTGTTTGTTTAGATAACAACCGTCTTTGGTCGTTTTTTTTTTTTCTAAAAAAATATTTAAAATTATTTTTAAAATTGGTAAGCGTCACATCAACATACTTTCAAGTAAACATGTCAATCTCTGTTGAATTTTATGAGTTTGTATTGTTCATGGATTGAATTGTATTTTTTTTAGTTTGATGACCTAATTGCAGTTTGGTATGCAATTAAGTGATGACCTATCTGATCCTTATTCCAACTTATTATTAAACTAGTGTAATCCCCTAGTGATGCTTGGATATATTATCATTAATTTATTATAATTAAATTAATTTATTATGAATAATTGAATATTATACTATGATTACAAAAATAATATTAATGGTGAACATGTATTTTTTTTTTCTTGTTGATCATATATGGAGGAATATTGATGAACCTACAATAACAAATGATTTTATTAACATACAGTAGTAACTTAATGTAATTGTATGTTAATAACAAATATCGTTGTCATTTAAAAAGAACTCAATTATAATTTTTTAATGATATATCTGTTATACTTTAATTTTATTGATAAAAAATGATAAAAATATATTTAAGTTAAAAAAAATTATGAGAAAAGTATTGATTTATAAAAATCTAAATTTTAATTCTAAATAACTTTTAAAAATCTTTTAACCACTCATTTATAAATCAATCAAACTGAATTTTCAAAATCCTCTTTTATTATTAAAATAAAATAGATATAAAAATGTAATGTGTTATTAATTTGGGCAATGAATCCCATTATGCTTCCATACATCACTATAATATACGTGTGATTTTTTTTCCGATGCTTAACAAAAATGAGAATATGATAGTCCCTTGACAGGGAATCTAGTCGAGAGAATTACAATTCTATTACCATCTAATTCTCACATATTTTCGAATTCAAACAAATTTCTTCGTTTTGTTGGAAAGATTTACAATTCCACGGAATTACAATTTTCTTATTTTTATGCAATTAGAATCCCATGGCCTCTTTGGTATTTCAATTTTGTGGTTTTTAGGAAAAAAAAAAATAATAATAATAACATTAAGACAAAATTACCCTCTCTTTTTTTAACCAAAAATTGATGTATGACATCTCTGATCCATCTCGATCATAGCGCGTGTTCTTCTGTCAATCAGTAGGTCACCCTCAATCTGTTTTCTAAAAACTCTCATCTATTTTATTCACGTGTTACATAATTAAAATTTTCCAAAGCAAAATTTAAATTTGGTATGTGTGTTTTCAATAGCAAAATTTGTATTATGCATAGGTATAATATAATTGTCCAAATTTTCAACAGCAAAATTTTCATTCTTTCTATACAACAGCCAATGGTGTATGGGCATTAATAATAATAATAATAATAATAATAATAATAATAATAATAATAATAATAATAATAATAATAATAATAATAATAATAATAAGGAGGAGGAGGAGCATTTTGCACTTTATGTTCTTCTATTTCAATTCTTATGTATACTAAGCATTGGAATTAAAATTCTCAATAATTGTATTCCTGCGAATTAAACACTAAAATTTAAATTTTCACTTTATTAAGACATTATTCATTTTCTATGAAATTGTAATTCCTTTTCGTCGTAATAACCAAATGCCCCTGCAGTAATGGGTTATCACTTAGCAAATTCATGTAAAGATAATAACATTTGTGTATATATACCAATATATGTGGGTGTTGGTTTAATATTATAGATTTTGTTATTCTATTTTTATTTTTTAATATATTATATGAAAAATTTTACATTATTATTAAACAAAAATATAAATTCTCACTTTTTTTCTTTATATTTCAAATATAATAGTTAAAATTTATCACATTAAAAAATTTACGAAATATAATATGAATTTAAAAAATTTATATATTTTTATTATCAATATTTTAATATTGAACAAAAAATTTTGCATATATATTTGTGTGTGTATATATATAAGAGATATATATTTTTTTTTAAAAAAATGAAGTATGCACATGATGTTTAACACGCAAAACGAAATAAATAATACGGGGAAGGTTTGGTTTGTACGTATTCAACTACCCATATTAAAGACAATATAATTTGAAACAAGATTTTTGGGTAATGCAATTGAGTAACACTTGTGTAAGACCGTCTCACGGGTAACAATTTGTGAGACGGTTCGGGTATTTGATTAATGGGTTAGATCTTTAACTTCATTAATCAAAGATCGACACATCTCACGGATTGAGACCCGTGAGACTGTTAGTATTGTCTCCACTAAGACTCGAACTCACAACCTCCCATGTGAGAAGTACAACTTGATTGGCTCTAAATAAAGCTTATCCTAACTTAAATTACTCATCACTGTCCCAAGCCTAACTTTTTCATTTGTAGTTTTAAGTTTTTTTGCTTCCTTTTTTTTTTTTTTTAATATTGTTGACTCTATTACAATGTTGTCCATATACACTACAAGAAAAATGCTCATAGACAACGGTTTTTAACCGTTGTCTATAAGGTAAAATTTCTGTTGTTGAAGACGGTGTTGTTGTAAGTCCCGCGCAAAAGACAACGGTTTTTTAACCGTTGTCTATTGAGTGTTGTTGAAGCCGGTGTTGTTGAAAGTCACGCACATAGACAACGGTTTTTAACCGTTGTCTTTTCTAGAAAAGATAACGATTAAAAACCGTTGTCTATTGAGTGTTGTTGAAACCGGTGTTGTTGTAAGTCTCGTGCAAAGACAATGGGTTTTAACCGTTGTCTTTTCTTGAAAAGACAACGGTTAAAAACCGTTGTCTATTGAATGTGTTGTTAAAACCGGTGTTGTTGTAAGTCCCACGCAACGACAACAATTTTTAACCGTTGTCTTTTCTTGAATGACTACGATTAAAAACCGTTGTTTAAACTAGTATCGTTAAAATGCCAAATTAATTATTTGATAAATTTTTACGAACGCTACATTTAGCAACATTTGCATATGACATTTTGAGAAAAAATAATTTGTCTCAAAACACCTCTAGTTAATTAATTAATAAACTTAGTTTAAAAAAACGTTGGTGTTGAGGGTCGAACCCTCAATGAGATTGGGAAATATTAGAGCTTTGAGGCTCCTACTCAAGGCTCTATTCCCACTTTTTCCACCGATGTGGCACGGTGGGAAAAGTGGGAATATAGAAGGAAGCAATGCTGCTTCCTTCTATCCTTTTCGTAATTTTAATTTTGATTTTATATAAATTATTAAAGTTAATTATATTTTTTGTCTTAGATTTATATGTGACAGTTAACTTTAATTCTTTTTTATAAGAACATTCACTTTTGGTCCTAGTATTATATTATTATTGTGACATGATCATTTTTAATTTGGTCATCTATCAATAAAAACAACTTGAATGTCATTAAATACAAAGGTATTTCGGTATTTAATTCTGAATTTTTCAAAAAAAAAATAAACATAAAAAATATAGTGGGTTAACCTATTACACGACGTTGTTTATTATTATTATTATTCAACCTATTCATGTTATTATTATTATTATTATTATTATTATTATTATTATTATTATTATTATTATTATTATTATTATTATTATTATTATTATTATGTATACCATTTTAGGTCATTTTACATGTTAATCGCTAACCTAAACAGCTAATTTTATCAAATATTTTTTTACAAAACACTATATATTATCCATTAGTCAAACCCGCTAATACAATTCGTTGGTTAAATAAAACCGTTGTCTAAATAAAAAAACGGGTGCACATGCAAAGACAACTATTTTAATAAACTGTTGTCTTTGAAGTGTTGTCTATTAAAGTGTGCTTAAACACAACACACAAACGACAACGGTTAAATAAAATTGTTGTCTTTAAAAAAAATAAACGCGCAAAGACAATGATTTTTAAAAATCGTTGTCTTTGTAGTGTTGTGTATTCAAGTGCACTTAAAGACAACACATCAATGACAATGGTTTTAATTAAAAAACCGAATGCACATAGACAACGGTTTTAAAAAATTGTTGTCTTTGAAGTGTTGTGTATTAAAATGCGTTTAATAACAACACACCAACAATAACGGCTAAATAAAACTGTTGTCTTAAAAAAAATAAACGCGCAAAGACAACAGTTTTAAAATACCGTTGCCTTTGTATGTTGTGTATTCAAGTGCATTTAAAGACAACACACCAACTACAACGGTTAAATAAAACCGTTGTCTAAATAATAATAATAATAATAATAATAACGGGTTCACAAAGACAACGGTAAAATAAACCGTTGTCTTTGAAGTGTTGTCTATTCAAATGTGCTTAAAGACAACACACAAACGACAACGGTTACATAAAACTGTTGCCTTTTTTTTTTAAATGCACATAGACAACGGTTTTTAAAAATCATTGCCTTTGCGGTGTTGTATTTTGACAAAATGCACAAAGACAACACACTAAAAACAACGGTTCAGTAAAACCCGTTGTCTTTGATAAAAGTGTTGCGTCAAAGACAACGGTTTTGTCCAAAAGTGTTGTCTTTTACACAAAAGATAACACTTTTGTCAAAAACCGTTGTCTTTTTAATGTTGTGTATGTGCATTTTTCTTGTAGTGATAACTACTTTCTCAACCTATTACAATATCGACTCCACTGAGATTCAAGTCTATAATTTTTCATATAATGAACCAACTTGGTGTTACTGGACCATATTAGATGATGGCGTAAATGTAAACGGGGGTACGGATTTACACCACGTGTGTTTGATTGTGTATGATGTAGTGTATGGATCGGTGTATGGATGATTGCAGGGAGAAGGGGAAAGGAAGCCATGGCTTCCTTCTTGGAGAAGAAGAGAGAAGAAGATGGAAGGGAGAAGGAAGGAGCTCAGTGAGTCCTTCAGATTGAGGATCCAGGATCCAGGATGCCATTAAAGGGAGGGTCGGTCCTTTATATAGAAATAGGACCTGACCCTTCAGGAATATAATATTACATTTGACCCTTAACAATTTCTAAGGGACACCCGACTTTTAGGGGTACAATATTACACGGACTATACACATTATATTTCTACAGTAGTCCCTGGGGGTATTTACCCATCACAAGTCCCCCACTTCTTGAATCTGCGAGAGTCGTCAGGTTCGAGAAGTAAAATGTGCTCCGGGCGACCAACTTGTTATAAGCCAAGTCTCCCCGGTCTGAATGCCTTAATAGTCTGTGATGAACCCCTCAAGTCTGAGTTGAGCATGAGGGGCGTGATTTACGCTGGTTGCCTCGTTAAAAACCTTAGACTAAGAAAAACCCTATGGGAAAAAACCTAGCTAAGGGAAAAAGAGTACAACCAAAAAGGCGTAATCATTTAAGACTATTAAGGGTTTGTCTTGGTTGTTTATGCAGCTTGATCAGCCTTTCCAGGTTGAATCTCCAGTGATTCTTCATGTCCATCGTCCAGTGAGCTTTTCAGGGTATGGAGTAGACATCTTCCTGCAAAAAGTTGAGATAAAAAATGCAAATATGCGTGTAATGCATGCCTATCCTGATATGCAAATCCTAAGTTAGTTCCTAACTCCACTTCTATAACTAAAAATGAACCCTCACTCCGAGGGATACCTAACGACTTAATGCACCACTTTGGGGCTGTGCAGGCACCCAAAGCCACTATATTGCGCAAGATTTTTTGTGCCAAAGGCATCTTTTTTACCGAGCTGGTGCTTTGACGATCACAGGGGTCTCATTGCTGAGGAGCGGGATTTTTATAATTATTTTTTTTGCGACCACAATGGTCCTTTTGCGACTACAATGGTCCTTTTTTCTTTGTGCCAAGGGCATCTTTTTCACCAAGCCGGTATTTGGGCGACCATTTTGGTCTCATCGCGGGAGCGCGGGATTTTATTTATTATTATATATATTTTTGCGACCACAATAGTCCTTTTGCGACCACAATGGCCCTTTTGCGACCACAATGGTCCTTTTTCAAGTGCCATGACGAGGCATGGGCACAATCAACCGGACAAATCCGTGCAGGTTGATCAAACCNCAAATGTGCTTAAAGACAACACACAAACGACAACGGTTACATAAAACTGTTGCC
This sequence comes from Ipomoea triloba, assembly GCF_003576645.1. Classification (NCBI taxonomy): domain Eukaryota; kingdom Viridiplantae; phylum Streptophyta; class Magnoliopsida; order Solanales; family Convolvulaceae; genus Ipomoea; species Ipomoea triloba. The sequence goes on along the minus strand of NC_044917.1, from coordinate 7,867,042 downwards.
TTTTTTTTTTAAATGCACATAGACAACGGTTTTTAAAAATCATTGCCTTTGCGGTGTTGTATTTTGACAAAATGCACAAAGACAACACACTAAAAACAACGGTTCAGTAAAACCCGTTGTCTTTGATAAAAGTGTTGCGTCAAAGACAACGGTTTTGTCCAAAAGTGTTGTCTTTTACACAAAAGATAACACTTTTGTCAAAAACCGTTGTCTTTTTAATGTTGTGTATGTGCATTTTTCTTGTAGTGATAACTACTTTCTCAACCTATTACAATATCGACTCCACTGAGATTCAAGTCTATAATTTTTCATATAATGAACCAACTTGGTGTTACTGGACCATATTAGATGATGGCGTAAATGTAAACGGGGGTACGGATTTACACCACGTGTGTTTGATTGTGTATGATGTAGTGTATGGATCGGTGTATGGATGATTGCAGGGAGAAGGGGAAAGGAAGCCATGGCTTCCTTCTTGGAGAAGAAGAGAGAAGAAGATGGAAGGGAGAAGGAAGGAGCTCAGTGAGTCCTTCAGATTGAGGATCCAGGATCCAGGATGCCATTAAAGGGAGGGTCGGTCCTTTATATAGAAATAGGACCTGACCCTTCAGGAATATAATATTACATTTGACCCTTAACAATTTCTAAGGGACACCCGACTTTTAGGGGTACAATATTACACGGACTATACACATTATATTTCTACAGTAGTCCCTGGGGGTATTTACCCATCACAAGTCCCCCACTTCTTGAATCTGCGAGAGTCGTCAGGTTCGAGAAGTAAAATGTGCTCCGGGCGACCAACTTGTTATAAGCCAAGTCTCCCCGGTCTGAATGCCTTAATAGTCTGTGATGAACCCCTCAAGTCTGAGTTGAGCATGAGGGGCGTGATTTACGCTGGTTGCCTCGTTAAAAACCTTAGACTAAGAAAAACCCTATGGGAAAAAACCTAGCTAAGGGAAAAAGAGTACAACCAAAAAGGCGTAATCATTTAAGACTATTAAGGGTTTGTCTTGGTTGTTTATGCAGCTTGATCAGCCTTTCCAGGTTGAATCTCCAGTGATTCTTCATGTCCATCGTCCAGTGAGCTTTTCAGGGTATGGAGTAGACATCTTCCTGCAAAAAGTTGAGATAAAAAATGCAAATATGCGTGTAATGCATGCCTATCCTGATATGCAAATCCTAAGTTAGTTCCTAACTCCACTTCTATAACTAAAAATGAACCCTCACTCCGAGGGATACCTAACGACTTAATGCACCACTTTGGGGCTGTGCAGGCACCCAAAGCCACTATATTGCGCAAGATTTTTTGTGCCAAAGGCATCTTTTTTACCGAGCTGGTGCTTTGACGATCACAGGGGTCTCATTGCTGAGGAGCGGGATTTTTATAATTATTTTTTTTGCGACCACAATGGTCCTTTTGCGACTACAATGGTCCTTTTTTCTTTGTGCCAAGGGCATCTTTTTCACCAAGCCGGTATTTGGGCGACCATTTTGGTCTCATCGCGGGAGCGCGGGATTTTATTTATTATTATATATATTTTTGCGACCACAATAGTCCTTTTGCGACCACAATGGCCCTTTTGCGACCACAATGGTCCTTTTTCAAGTGCCATGACGAGGCATGGGCACAATCAACCGGACAAATCCGTGCCCATGACGAGGCATGGGCACAATCAACCGGACAAATCCGTGCAGGTGACGAGGCATGGGCACAATCAACCGGACAAATCCGTGCAGGTTGATCAAACCCCAAACGGAAGAGCCGGAGAATATATACATATATTTTTTTTCCAAGTGCCATGACGAGGCATGGGCACACTCAACCGAACAAAATCCGTGCAGGTCGGCCAAACCCCAAATGGAAGGGACGGAGAGTTTTTTATATTTTATATATATATATATATATATATATATATATATATATTTTTTTTACAGGAGTCTCCTTACAAAGAAATTAGGATACAAAAATCTATCATTTCTAATAAGGGACTACAATCTTCAACTTGGAGTCGTCTTCAACAATTCTGATTGTTGGAATCTCAAGTCTTCAATAATCTCCACCTTAGATGGAGTCTTCAATCTTCAATAATTTTTGTTGGAGTGCGGGAAATATATTGAAAAGTTTTAAACAACAATGCATATAATAATATTAAAGTGGTACTTGTCTCCCACTATATATACATTTTTTCCTTTTCTTTTCCCGATTTCATTCTCCCATAACAATTTATTTTTGTCTTTTTCTACCACCACCTCTTTCTTTGTTTTTCTNCTTTGTTGGAATCTCCAAGTCTTCAATAATCTCCGTTGGAGTGTTCAGTCTTCACTAATCTCCATCTTCAAGGACCCCATAATATTTAATATTCCATAAAAAGCTAGTGGGAATGAATACTTTATGAGGTAATTTAGAGAGTAATTTAGATGGAATATTTTATAGGGTAATGGGATGAAATTTTGTTTTCTCTCCATACCCATCAGACATCATTCCCCTCTTTTCCTCCTTTTCTTTTCCTCATTTCATTCTCCCACCATAATTTTTGTCTTTTTCTTCCCACTTTCTTTTCTTCTCCTGATTTCTTTTCCCCTCAATATGTTTGTCTTTTTCTACCACCTCCTCTTTCTTTGTTTTTCTTTCTTCCCATGCACAACCACCAAATGTGGGGAACAAAGCCCCCAATTTATGAACTGCACATGGGGTAGCAGCCGTGCTACCCCATAAAATATAAATTTTTTTTTATTTGTTTTCCCCATACATTTGTCTTCCCCATACATACATTTTTTGTTTTTATCTAAAGAGATAAAGAAAAGTAGTAATGAAATGGTGGTGGTGCAGTGGTCTGGACTTCGGCCGACGCTCCTGATGGCGTACGACGGAGGTGATGGTGGGGCTGTTGATCGTTGATGGGAAAAGATAGATGAAAACGGTGGAGATGTTGTGATTGCCGCCAACTGGGTCGCCGGGGCCGGTGGCAAGGAGTGGTGGCAGCGTAGAGATCCGGCAGTGGCGAGGTGCGACGGCGGCTTTGGTCGGAGTTCATTGGTGATGGCGATGATGGAGCTCCGGTGGTGTCGGAGTTCATTGGTGATGGCGATGATGGAGCTCCGGTGGTGGTTGGCCATAGCATGATGAGCAACGGTGACGACCGGACGTCTCCGGTGTCGACGTTGCTGTTATGACGGCGAAGTTCTGTATTTTTTCTTCGTGCCATGTCTTGATATGTGGAGCTATGAAAGTCATGACTTCGTTCATCCTAGCCAGCTGCGTCTACCCTCTCATGTAGACTCTATTTTACAGATAATATCTTATGCAGATGTACATATACAATATAATATATAAAAGAGCCCACTTTTTGTCTTTTCTTTCTTTTTCCCTCATTTCCTGCCAACAACTACTCCCCTCTTTCTTTTTGTTTGTCTTTTTCCCTTTGTCTTTCTTCCCACTTTTACTTTTTCTTTACCCTCTGCCCGACAACCCTCCATTTCTTACTCATATTTCCCCATTTCAAAGTCATACAAGACAAAACAATAATAAAGAAAAGGGGTTATAGATTAGGGTGGTTTGGAGTGCGGGCCGAAGAGGATGGTGGCTGGAGGACTTCGACGGCAGCGATGATGGGCAGTGGACGGGTGATAACGGTGGCGATGTTAGCGATGATGGGCAGTGGACGGGTGATAACGGTGGCGATGTTCCAGCGGCGGTTCCGGCTGGGCAGTGGGAAGCGCTGATTTGCTCACCAATCATGGTCGACGAGGACATCTACAACCGCAAGGTGATAGTCACGCGTCGATGTTCCTTCCGAAACTGCGACCAAGCTGTTGCATGGTGAATTCGACGAGAAAATTGTGATGGTTCACTCGGCGATAACCGCGCCAGGTGACGGTGACCGGAGAAGATGGCGGCTTGGAGCTGGAACTGGTGATGGCGGTGCGGCGGTCGGTGTTTTGCTCCGACGAGGGAGTGAGAGATCACTTCCAGCTGTGATCTATAATTGATGTACCAACTCAAAAATCCTAGAAAGCCAGAACACCAAATTGTTCCATCTTTTAATTGTAGCCACCTTTTCATTTCTTTATTTCCTTCTTCACGTGATTCATTTTGTTTCTACCCAATTCCAAAGCTATGCTCTTTTCATTATTATATAATATTATAATAATAACAAAGAACAAGAAGTAGAATGATACTGGAGTATGGAGCATCAAATCATTCTCCTTCGTTGTTCGCCGACCGGGTAGACAAGGTTGCGACGGTGGCGGAGTATGGTGGCGTCAGAGGAAAGAGCGCAAACCTGCCGCTGGAGGTCGCAGTTTGAGGCAGCGGTCGGCAGTGGCAGTGGCGTCGCGGTGGTGGCTGGTGCGTAGTGGCCGCGGTGGTTGCGAAGGTGGAGGCGGATGTGGTGGCTAAGATGGCGTTCGCTTATGCTGTTGTCGGACCGGAGAACCATGGCTCGTCGTTGCTGCTCGTCTTCTCGTTCTCCGATCTATCATAAGCAGGAGGTCGAGATTGCGAACGGTGGTGAAGGGTTGCGGTATGCTGTAATTTCCCTTCGTTTTCCTTCTTCTTTGACCGATAGCTAACCGCGATGTCCGACGGTTGATGGCAGTGTCGGCGGAGGCCGGTGGCCGGTGTTAGTACACTTCTTCTTCTTTTTCATTCTCGCCTGGACTGGAGCTGGAGAGGACAATCTTTCCCCGTGTCGAGCGCATGCATTGGAAAAAGTTTTCGGCCACGGTCGCTGGCGTTTGGTTCGTAATTCGTTTTTGTTGTTGTTGATGGTGCTTGAGGATGGTGAATGTCATCTTGTTGATTAGAGGAACACGGCATTTCGTCGCATTCCCCACAGACGGCGCCAATGATGGCGTAAATGTAAACGGGGGTACGGATTTACACCACGTGTGTTTGATTGTGTATGATGTAGTGTATGGATCGGTGTATGGATGATTGCAGGGAGAAGGGGAAAGGAAGCCATGGCTTCCTTCTTGGAGAAGAAGAGAGAAGAAGATGGAAGGGAGAAGGAAGGAGCTCAGTGAGTCCTTCAGATTGAGGATCCAGGATCCAGGATGCCATTAAAGGGAGGGTCGGTCCTTTATATAGAAATAGGACCTGACCCTTCAGGAATATAATATTACATTTGACCCTTAACAATTTCTAAGGGACACCCGACTTTTAGGGGTACAATATTACACGGACTATACACATTATATTTCTACAGTAGTCACTGGGGGTATTTACCCATCATTAGATAACAATGTTTCAATTTGATATGGTGACAAATCCTATGTAGCTATATATGCGTGGTAGACCAACAGTTTCCAAAATCTGTCTCATATCTCATTGATGCAATTTTCTCACAAACAACCACGTGTCGTGTACTTTTAGAGAGTAAATTTTTTTCATAATTTTATTAAAAATAATAATAATTGACAGAGTCGGCCAAACCACTAAGATTGTACTGTGGAGCCGAGAAATTTCGGCTCCGTGAATGCAAAGGCCGACTCTGTGAGTTGGCACAATGCATGCCCACCAACGGGTGGGACTTTATGTTTAAGTTGGAGCCTTGAGGCTCCTTTTATAGGAGCCTCAAGGCTCCCATGCCACTTTTCCCACCGATGTGGGAAAAGTGGCAAAACTAAGGGCAGCCGGCCCTTATGTTTTATTCTTTCTGAAAAAAGATTAAAATTTATTTTTTTATTAAATAATAATAATAATGTTAAGTATTATTATTATTACTAATATTTTCGCCCATGCGTTGCACGGAATGGATTTGTTATAATATTTTAAGAATATTTAGATCGATATACAATTATATAAATTATAACATCGAATATTGTATAGCGCAATTGATGAAATTGGTTGGATCAATTATGTTGTCTGGTGTTTTTCTTGCTTGAATTAGAGCAAATAATTGTTCAATTACCAGTGCGATGCACAAATAAATTTTTTATTATATATTTAGATAATAAAAATAAAGAAAATTATTAAAAAAATTCTAATATTGAACGTGTACATTTATTTGATTATAAGATTAGTGCAAAAGTATAACTCAATTAATTGAAATATATATGACTTGTTTGTCTACAATTATCTTAAAAAGATCGATATGTAATATGACTTATGTAATTATATTATTACTAAAATAAATATGAGAAAAATGAGAAATAATTTAATTATAATTATTATAAAAATAAATTCAACGACCAATGTTATTATCATAATAATTATTAGGCAACTATTATTAGTCAATTACACTAATACTTTTATACTTTAAGTATATTAATTTTCACCCGATCACATTTAGTTTTTCTTCCTCCTTCATATTTGAATGAATTAATTGTAACTATTATAAAAAATCTAACAGTCATGTTTAATTAATTTTTTTTAAGTTTTTAAATAATTTGCAGTCAATTAGTAATATCCATTCCCTTTTTCAATTTGCCTAATTTTCCTTTTCCATTATGATTTTTTTATATTTTCAATCAATTAGTAAAATCAGTTTTCTTTTTCATTTTCTCTTTAATATTGTCTGGCAGAATTTCACAAAGGATGACTGACTCGGGAGAAAGCCACATACAATTGACCCTGACTAAAGACCGATTTTTTTAACAATAATCCAACGTGAGTTAGTGTTTGGCCTTAGCTTTTGTTTATAGTCATGGCATATGCAAATATCAATGAGAATTGTTTATGCTGGAACTTGAAGGACAATCAGTGATTCTGCCAAATCAACATTATAGTAAGGCAAAACAGAATCCACGTGCTCCTCCCATAGAGTAACAGTGAGCCGACTACCCCTGAGTAGTGAAAACAACAATGAGCATGATGATGCCTAAATTTATACTTAAACAAATCAAAAAGACATCCAAACAAACACATACCGAGAGTCTTCAATGACAAAATCAATCAACCTTTGAGGATTTGAATTAACTTGGACAACTTTTTGCTCATTAATGAAAACAACAAGGCCAATCAAATCTGCAAAAAACCAAACAAAAGATTTGCAATAAATGACCTTTTGTATCCTATATTGCGAAACTAAAATTTATATATTTTGTAGCAACTAAATATTTAAAGTATTAATAAAGATGCATGTATATTTAATATTATTTTGGTCTGATAAAATGTTTCTTGACAAAAGATTTAAAATTGGCATTCATAAATGTATACTATTAGAAATTTAGTATAACAAAAAGAAATAAAAACACCAAAAAAAAAAAAAAGAAATAAAAACACATCTAGTATAGAATAAGATTTAAAGAAGAATTTACCAATTAGCAATTTAGCATATTGCTATCCACTCTTCCGGGAGCCTTCAATGTTTCTTGAACTTAACCACAAACTCTTTAGGAATTTGTAAATGGATACAAGTTCTCTGAAGAAAGAAAAAAAAAATATTGTAATGCTCTCCAAGTGCAAATATTAAATATGGCTACAGTGTTCACTACAAAATGCCAACCACCGCAAAATTTACACAACCTTTTTTCCTCTAATTCATAGAACAAAATTCGGCCACGATATAGTCACAATCTGCTCTCCCTAATTTATATACACTTTTAAACTTAATAGCATTTACCTGGGAGTCATGGAGTAAGCACTCCAGTGTGTGTTGGTTGATTGTGGAATGTGGATATTCCCTTGACAAATAACAACGCATTAGCCGGAGTCTAATACAACTCCTTCTCGTCTTGGGAGATAGGTCGGAAGCAGAGACAAAAATAGACCCCATTAGTGAAAGAACAATATTGTTGAAAGATTTGCGTGACAATATCGTTTTACTATTTCGATTTGTGTGAGTAGGTTATAAAATTTCTAATAGATGAATGTATTTATAATATGAATTGACGGAGGAATTGTAGTATAGGAATTGTAAAAGAATTGTAGTATACGAATTGTATTGGAATTGTAGTATAGGAATTGTAGAATAGTAGACATCATTTTGTAGTATTGGATTTCATGTTTTAATAGCAGATTTATTTGATACGAATTGTATTGGAATTGTAGTATAGAAATTGTATTGTTTTAATATTATTCTATTGTTTATACGAATTGTATTGAAATTGTAGTATAGGAATTGTATTGTTTTAATATTATTCTGTAGTATTGGATTTCGTGTTTTAATAGCAGATTTATTTGATACGAATTGTATTGGAATTGTAGTATAGGAATTGTATTGTTTTAATATTATTCTATTATTTTAATTGTTTTAATGTACAATATTTTGGGCGGGAAGGAAGATTTCCTTTTGGAGGATTTTGTTTTTATATATATAAAGATTACGCAAACCATAATATTAGGAATTCTATTTGAATTTACAATTGTATTAGGGATAGGAATTGTATTACCATATTTTACAATATTACGCAAACCATAATATTATAGGTCTGTTTTGGAAGGGAAGTTAAAACTGAGGATATTGTTTTTATTAATAGTATAGATTGCGTTGCAGAGAAATATATATACTGAATTATTACCATTAGTAATTCTAGTCTAGAATTGTATTACGAATAGGAAGGGAAGAATATATTTTATTAGGAATTCTATTTGAATTTACAATTGTATTAGGAATAGGAATTGTATTACCATATTTTATAATATTACGCAAACCATAATATTAGGAATTCTATTTAAATTTACAATTGTATTAGGGATAGGAATTGTATTACCATATTATATAATATTACTCACACCAAAATATTATAGGCCTGTTTTGGACGGGAAGTTAAAACTGAGGATATTATTTTTATTAATAGTATAGATTATTATTAATTAATAATATATATTAATATTACATAAGTAATCCTTTTTACAGTAATCATCAATTCAATCATGATTAAGTCTCACAAATAAATATTAATATTACACTTTTACAGTTTACTAGTCTGATAGATAATAAGAATTCATGAGACAACCTAAAAAATCACCCTAAAAATTAGCATACTTTAAGTTAATCTCAGATTCAATAATATACGCACACCTGCACGTATATGTGCAGAGTTGACAAGGGCTTTCTATATGTATGTTTATAAGTTCTGCTGATCATACTCCGGAACTTCTATCATCTCCATCCATCCAAACTATAATTGCTTGCGTGTTTTGATTCATCTCCCCTGCTTTATTTGATAGCTAATTAATCAAAGCATTTCAATCAAAAAAATAATGGTCCTACCAAAAAATAAATGTAATATTACACTTTACCTGACCTGGCCAAATTCGATTTCAAATGTACAAAGAAAAGTATACTTATAAATACTCATGCATACCAAAATGACTGGCATATGTTATGGGGTGAGCATTACCACAAATTTACAATTTCCATCACAACCCAAAAATCCCCACTTTCCCCCTTGCAAGAGGAAACTGCACTCATCATATGCAGTAGGTTGGGAGGATGGCGGGATGATAAACAAACGGTTTGACAGTATGTGAATAGCCTGATTTGTGATTGTAGCTGAACTTAACTCCCGAACTGCCATCTCTCAGGTGCGTGCATTGTTCATGGAAGCTGCTTATGGGCCGAGCTAGGCATGCGTCCCAGCGATCACTCTCTGGCATAGTCTCCGCTACTGTGTATATCCCGTTGGAGTTTGTGAACGCCTGATAGTTTAGAACTTCCCCGGACTTTGTTATGCAAAGAACGGCAACCTCTGCTCCTGCAACCAGAAAATGAGAAGAACCAGATTGTCCTCAGATAAAGTTTCTCCACAGTTTTGAGTAAATATTCTATTCTAGTATAAACAAGCATTGTATGCTCTATGAAGCGGGATGATTAAAACTTGGACTAAAAACGACATGATTCTCTATGACTTCTATGCAGAAGGATAGAATTTCCAACAGATGGATCTGATAGGCCAGAGTAAAAAACCAACATATAATACAAACATCAATATGTATCACACCATCTGTTCAATATGAACTAAATGTACGGTTTCTAGGAATAGCTATTAGAGAGAATGAACCACCAGCAGAACTATGGAACTGTATATCCCAATTCACACCGAGTACTGATCTTGAAAGGGAGTTGGAGGAATTATGAGATATAGTAAGTTAGTAACCAAACATTTTGGCTACAAAGCGGCTAATAGTGGAAAACCAGATTCCTAGAAGAAATCGTTTCAATCGAAGTCAGATAATTGCTAGAAATCAAAACTACACTGTCAACTAGCTTTAGAAACACAAACTGTCGAAGAAGAATTTGATCTACTACAGTACAGCATCCTTGCACATTCAATTGGTTTTAGTTGTTGATTCAGAAAACATCCAGCTTATTTCGCGGGTGAATTCAATTAAAGATCCTTCTCCTTCCCCTTAATGCAAGACGAAAACCCAAATATTGCTTACATTTCATAAAAGCAATGGAAAATGTCTGAAACTCACATTCAATATTAATAAAACAGTAATAATACTCCGTAATAATTAAGGAAGAAAGAGGTGTTGCAAACAACATCTAACTCAAGCTTCACACCTTCAGCATAACAGAGGGAAAACCAGCTTCCAGTTTACATTTATATCCTAATATACCATCATACTCCATATGATTTTACAGCAGAGATTTTGCATAATCAAGTAAAATTTACCACATAATTAACAAGCAAATACAAGGTGCAATACAATAGGGAAATACAAGGTGCCAAATACTGAACTTTCACAAAATCAACCAAGAAAATATCGACTTTTCACTCAACAATACTCAAAATTCTGAAAAAGGTCAACACTTCAATAGACTAACAAACGAAAACAAAGAAATTTCTCTAAAATACAGAAAATTCCAATAAATATTTGAACTCGAAACCTATCAAATAGCTTATATTATTAATCAAACCATGAACATCACAAAGTACTGCATAAAAAATGGAACGAGATTAAAGGAAAATCTCAGAATCTAATGCCTAAATTCTCTATGTTGAGTTCCAACCCGTTCTATCTACTGAAGCTTGAAATAAATTAGCATCAAAATAAAAAAAGAATCTGAAAAGAGAGAAAAGAAGCAACAGAGATGGAATGGTAAGAAAGATTACCTTCCAAAACATGGTCTTCAGGGCCAACAGTAGAATCGCCGCAGACATCACAAACGACTCTGCCATGGATTTCGCCGGTCCAAGCTCTCGAGCTTCTTATCAAGAGAATTAGAGTTAGATTGAGATAGATTAGAGTGAAAAGTTTCCCCCGATTCCACTCCATTCTAGTTCCCCAGTCTGCTTCACAGCTTTCGTATTTCATTTTCTCTCGCCTTTATATGACACCGACTGGCCAAGGGAATGAGGAGTGAGGATGCCCATTGCCGACAAAGCTATTGTTATTTTTGGTCCTCAACTATTACCACTTCTTACATTTAGTCCTTAATTATTAATTTTGCTACATTTAATACATAAATATATTTTTATTGTCGCATTTAATTCAATCAATCAAATCTCTAGCAATTACTCATTAAAAAAATATTTTTTAAAAATTTTTTATCAAAAACTCTACAAGAGAAAAATCTTTTATTCATATCTAAATATATAGTTATATTACTAAAATTTCTCCTTTGTAATATTAACGGTGTTAAAATTACACATTTTTTTATATTATAAGTGATTGTAGATTTTGTCAATATTATCAAATATGACAACAAAACTATACTTGTGCACCAATGCATTATGAATTTGGTTTGCATCAAATGATTTGTTCATGCACTAATCAAGTTTGTGAATCAACTAGAGTTTCTAATCATTATTTTCATTAATGGTGGTGGTGCATGATGTATAAATGTGCATGTGATAATATAGAAGTGTGCTCACAATTTTGACGACATTCAATGGTGTACATCCTGTTTTGCCGTATTATGTTCCACGTGTTTGTCTCACTAAAATAAATTCAATTAGACATAAGCAAAACAATAAGATTTTTATTAAATTCAATAATAATAATAATAATTTATTATTTAAATGAAAAGATTTAATAAATAAAAGCTCACACTTTTTTGTTGACTTATCTATTTCGACATAAGTTTGGAATTTTGTTTGGACATATTTATCCATTAATTGAGATGATTAGTTATTTTTTTTTTCTGCGGATCTCAACGAAAATTCAACATTCAAATTTGGTGAGAATGAGTAAAAAGTATAAATACGAATAGTATTTTTCTGTATGAATTATACAACTGTAAAAGTTACCGCAGACACTAATAAGAGTCTACTATAGTATTTGTACAAGATGTAAACTAAAATCTCATAATTTATTTGGATCTAGTATCAAACATATATTGGTCCACACATCAAAATTTTTGTAATATCTATTTCGATTTCTTTAATGAATAATTTTACATATACTTCAATTTGTTATTCTCATTTTCTATTCCCTGTAATGTGTTACGTCTTTCATTATTTTTATTCACTTTTTTTTTTCCTTCAATCAAATTTGAATATTTTGTGGAAGTTATACTCTATGAAGCACATATATCTTTTTTTTTTTGGGGGTGCAACAGAGGGAACATGTATGTAATTTTATGCGAAATGGCATCGTCCGTGTCTGCTTGAAGAAGCTCCCTTAAGCAATCCTATAATACTTGTTCCAATACATCAATAGTAACTTTTCAATAATTTTTGTAAATTTGTACGCCTATGTGAAGGAGAGAGAAGATATAAGGTTCTACTGTAAGTATTAAGTTTTTGACAGTGAGGTGAGGATACATGCCTCACAAGTCACAACATGTGAAATGCAAATAGTTTTTGACAGTGAGGTGAGGATACATGCCTCACAAGTCACAACATGTGAGATGCAAATTCAACTGGGAGCATAAATTATTAGATTATTTATTTATTTTTTAAATTTGTATTTTGATTTTGTTATTTTTCAATTCATTCTCATCCTCTCTTTCATTTTTTTTTTTAATATAACTGACTTTATTACATTGCACTTTCATAATTACTTTTACAAAAATTCCTCAAAATTTATTAGTATTGGAATACTATAAGCCTCTACTCTGATAAATTCTTTGTATCCAAACAGATAATTGTACCGCAGACCGCAGTCACCCTTACTATATAGTTAAGCTTCAAACCCTAACACACCCATCACTACGGGGAACGCCGTCGGCCACCCTCTTCAATTTCTTCATTGATTAACCTGTGCCTTCTATTTATATGCACGTCGTTTCGCTTTATTGCATAAAGCTGCTCTCCATTTGCTCCAATCTTCTCCTTTTTTTTTTTTTTTTTTTTTTTTTTTTTTTTTTTTTTTTTTTTTTTTTTTTTTTTTTTTTTTTTTTTTGTTCCTGTTTGTTTGTGCTCTCGTTTAGTCATTTCTAGAATAGATTTGGTTAATGAGGATTATTATACTCTGAATCAATTTGTTTCTCGTGCTTTAGAAGTTGATTTCTTTGGGTATATTATGGATCCGAAATCTGATTTTCTAGTCACTGTCCGCCCCTATGAAGAATGTTTTCAATCAATGTTAAAAGTAGTGGACTGAATGTTATGCATTGAGGATAAATTTAAATTCTGAGGGGTTTGGTTTAGCTCTTTTCATCCAGAAACGCTTAAATGTAGTTATGTATTTTTAAAGAATTCGTTTAACCATTTGTTTCCCTTCATCCCTATGATGAATTTCTCAGTACATTTTGACGTTAAAAGTAGCCTGATTATTCTTGATGAGAAATGAAGTACTGAGGGATGTGTTTTTTCTATAAAATTGCTACTGTGAATTCTGCCATTTTATGATTCCTTTTCCGGTTATTGCTCCATTTCTTCTTGAAAAGATTGTGCTGAACTTTGGGACTCTTGGTCATAGGTATGAAGTTTGAAAGAAAGACTAAGAATTTAGTTTCACTAGCGGTAGTTTGAAAACAACCCCTAAAAGTGAGACTCTTTGTGCACAGAAATTAAACTTCTAGCATACTTTTGTGTTTAGTTGGGTTACCATGAATCACATTCCCAGCCCTGAGGATTCTTGAGACTAGGGATTCAACCTTTTGAGAAAAAAAGATTGTGCTGAACTTTTTGAAGGGCTGGTCATTGAAATTAATTAGTTTACAATGAAGTTTAATAATGTTAGCACTCTATAGTTTTAGGAGTTGTGTAATTCTATTATGAGTAGTCTTCTGTATATATTTATCTATCTTGTATAATCTATTGATGTGAATACAGAAATACAGTTCTCATTTGGTATAAGGCCTTTGCTAATGTGTTTGCGGAAGTGACTTGGGTTGTATCTCTGTTGTGTGAGTTCAGGTGTTTCTTTATCTGCTCCTCCGAGGCTGTGGTGACAATTTGGGGGCGACATACATGTGTTCCAATCTTGTAGTTCATGTTAGGACTAAACATGTTTGAGATTGATTATCACTTTGTTTGTGACAAGGTTACTTCTTGTGAGCTTCAGGGTAGATTCATCCCACTAAGGATTAGTTGGCTGATATCTTCACTAAACCGATGCCTGCTTCAAGGTTTGCTTTTCTTCGTGACAAGCTTCAGATTGTGTCCCGTGAACCTTCAGATTCATCCCACTAAGGATTGTGTCCCGTGAACCTTAGGAGTTGTGTAATTCTATTATGAGTTGTCTTCAAATTTATCTATCTTGTGTAATCTATTGATGTGAATGCAGAAACACAATTCTCATCAATAATTTGCTCTTTTTGCAGCTTATATTAGCAAATTTTATTGCTTTGTTTGTATCATATATAATTTGCTTAAGTTCTTGATTATAGAAGAACAAACATTCAGCCATTGAATTTTGACTCGTGTGTATGTTCATTATTTCTTTCATAGAAGTGGACTGATACACTGTTGAGTGTTGATGAGAGCTTGGTTCTGAGTGATTTATTTGTCTTTTCAAGCATCGTGTTCTTTCTGTTCACCTGACTCTGGATTATGAAGATAAGTTTGATTTATCAGTTTCGTTGCCTTGATTTGCTCATATTTTCAAATCTAGATTTGGGTTCTAATCCTGAGATGTAACACAAAACTTACTCCAACTCCAACAATGCTGGTAGGTATCTGTAAAGTGTAAAGTATGAATATGAAACACATGGGCTATGCATTCCTAACTAGCGCTTGCTAACATGTATATGGGAAATTAATTAATTTTTTTTTAAGTTTTAAAATCTTCCTATTTTCATCTAAAATCATGAAAACTTCTTATTTTTGTTAAAATATGATGTAGTGGAACTGTGGAAGTGATTAGAAAGAGAAAGGAAGGAGAAAATTTGGGATTAATTATAAAATTATTTTTTATCCCTTAATTGTTTTCATGCCAATCATTGACTCAAATTGAAAATAGTGTTGGGTTGGACTTCGGTAATAGTCCAATTTGGACAAAATCCATATTTCTTTTATGCTTATTTGTTAGTTAGCTTCTTGAGGAAGCTCTTTCCACCAAAAATAAATAAATAAATAAATAAATAATCTTGAGGAAGCTAGTGGTTTCTCAGAATTGTGGGGCAAGAAAAAGTGAACAATAATTAGAGAGAAGCAGGCAGTACTCATTCAATGGAAAACCTTTTTTTTCTTCTTATCTTCACTCTCATTTTCGGCAGAAGGAAGGAGGAATCCATCCATTTTCTTTCTCCTTCATCTTTTGGTATTGCTGCTAGTGATCTTCATCAAATATTTTAAAGGTCAGCTTATATTTATTTAAGATATCTTTTAAGTATTTTCGTACAAGGTATTATTCCTTTTAGCATGTGATGTATTAATGATTTATGGATGTATAGCTCATGTGACAGTCTGAATATTTATACTTGAGATTTGTTATATTGAAAAAAACTTTGTTATTGGTGGTTCTGTGATTTTTTTTTTTTTGATTTTGAGTTTTTCACGTAAATCGTGTTTTTCATGTGTTGATATTTATTTTTAGACTATTATGTATTATCTTGTACAAGTGTATTTGTGATTTCCATTGTGAAGTAACATTTTCTTCCCAACACTTAGCAATTATTACTTAGAGTGAAATGGTTACATTATAAAAGTTAACCACAAAATTTTTATAATGTTTGATAATTTAATTATAAATTTTTAAAGTTCAATGATCAATTATACTCCGTATTATTTAGTTAATTAATTAAAATACTCCGTAACTATTTGACACTTTTTATAAATTCATTTTTAATACAGTAGCATGATTTTCATTTTCTTTTACCTACCTGGTATAGAATATAATGATGGACATATTATTTGTGTGCCGATAAAACAGAAAAGTTCGGATTGGTACGAATGTACGATGTACGGCAATCGGCATAGCATGGCTGATTCAAAATTCCTTGGAAAAAAAAAACAAATTAAAATATTATATATACTCTTTTTTTTTTTTTAATACTACTAACTCTATTACAATGCAGTATCTGTTCATAACGACTTTCTCAACATACCTATTGAAGCACAAGAGTAATCTGTTCATAACGACTTTCTACTCAAAATTTTGATGTAGTTATTTGTAGAATTTATATGAAAAAAAATAGTTTATCAATGCCATTATATTAGAGAGAAATTTAAAAGTTCATGTAATAGAACTCAAGAACAAAAGATCGAAAATGAAAAAGAAATGTAGTCCACTAGTCTTCATATGTCGTGGTGCAATTTAATGAAAATGATGAGAGTATAAAGTAGAGATGCAACAGGTTTTTCAATTAATTCTATGATTACTTAAATTTGTCTCGAATTAATTAAGATGATATTTGTACCCATTTCATATATATTTTAACTTGCATGAATTTGAACTTATATAATTATAAGTTCGCTATCAAGTGCAATCTGAAGGAATTAATAGTTGCAGTACATTCATTCAGTAAATTATACCGACAGCAAGTTGTCTAATTTAATTTATCCATTTAGGTTGATCAACACTTGAAGTTACGCATAAATAATATTTGTAATTCTTTCTTATTTTGAAAACTTGAAGAAACTATCTGAATATAAAAGTCTACTGTTTTTTTTACCAACCATATTCTATTGCACTATAATGCCACAAATTGCAAGGATAAATATGGTCTAACCCGTCACCACCACTTTTTCTAGCACACCGCATTCATGGAGTAAAAGGAAAAGTGGGGTACACCAGTACATGTATCTATTTGTAGTAAGGGAAACGTGGTGCCCAAGAATCAGCAGAGCTAGCTACCCTGAAACAGCAAACAATGGAGGAGGAAGGGTCATCCAAAGACTCCATCTTTGAGGAGAGAGAGGAGTTAATGGTATCACCCACAGGCGGTTCGCCAATCTTCAGACCTGCCCGGTTTCTAAAACCCACAGCTTTCGCCATTGACGGCCAGAGGCCAAAGCTCCCTTCCTTGCCATTCTCCTCCGAAGCAGAGTGGCCTCTTGAGCTGTCATTCTGTGGGTGGAGGGGCCCGCCAAATTTGTGGAGGAAATGGGTCACTTCCATGCGTGCCAAACATCTCTCTGTGTGGAAATCAGCTGGGATCGATGAAGCCATCATGGGTTCTGTGTATAAAATCCACAGAAATGAAAAACTGGTTTTGGGGCTAGCGGAGAGATGGTGTTCCCAGACGAACACCTTCGTGTTCGCCTGGGGAGAAGCCACTATCACTCTAGAAGACATAATGGTTCTTGGAGGCTTCTCTATTTTGGGCGGCCCTGTAACATTGTTCACTCTTCAAGAACCTGACTTGAAAGAAACCCAAAACAGCCTTGAAAGATCACGACACGATTTGGAAAGATTGAAGCTAGATAATCATGCTAAATGGCTGAAACTTTTCATGGACAGTGGGAGTGATATCGAGCACGAGGCGTTCCTATCACTCTGGCTGTCCAGGTTTGTTTTTCCGGGGAATAATCTTGACAAGATTGACAAAGATGTTTTCCCTGTCGCGGTTCGCCTAGCTCGAGGGATCAGGATTGCACTTGCTCCACCTGTTCTGTGTAGCATATATAGGGATATGAGTTTATTGAGAGAAACTATGGAAATGATTTCTTCATCTGGGGAAAATTGTGAGTGTGATGTTTTTGCACTCACACTTGGGGCACCCTTGCAGTTTGTGCAAATTTGGGGTTGGGAGAGGATAATTCCATTGAGGCCACCTCCAAATTGCATTGAACCAGGGGAGGTGAGATTAGCTAGATGGCATAATCTGAAAGATTTTAGTAAGAGTATGAATGTGAGGACAAGTATTGACTCTGCTGCAGAGACATTTCTGTGGAGGCCATATGTATTGGCTGTAGATAATTGGAAAATCCCCAAGTTCTACAAGGAAAAAGAACAGTTTGGGGAGGATTTGAGTGAAGAACTCAAGTCTTTTATGTACTGCTTAAGGGTGTCTCAACTTGTTGGGGTAGATTGCAATGAACCATATCGCCCTAACCGGGTAGCTATGCAGTTTGGGTTTGATCAAGACATTCCCGAATGGATCCCTCGTTCGAATAAACCTGGTGAAGTTGCTTGGTGTGAATATAGCAGGCCAATCGGAATGGTGAATATCCCACCTAGGTTGCTGGAATCTGATGTAACAGCAAGGTATTTGGAATGGTGGAGGAAATCTGTGTTGTTGCTTCCATTTGATGCTAATCAGGGCATGTTGCAAGGTAGAAGAAGTCCAAGGGAAGCAAAGAGATTTCTGAAAAACTCCAAACAAAAGAACAGTAATGTCATTAATGAGAAAGTAGAAAATGGGCTTGATAATGTTCCACCAGGTTTTCCTCCCAAAACCAATGTTTTAGAAGGGAATGACCACAATGCCAATGAGAAAATTTCATCTTGTTTTGATGGGCATGCTGGATTTCATCTCGAGCATTATCCGGTAAAAGTGGAGTATGATGATCTTGTATTTCCAAATGACAATGATAACTCTTCTGAGGTATTGCAGGATAGTAAAATACAGAAAAGAAATAAGGAGAACTTGCTATCTTCTGATGGTCCTCCTGGGTTTCCTCCAAGGCCCAGATTAGTAGCTGTTGAGAAACACCATGAATCTGCAGAGGCAGAAATGGAAGACTTGAGATTGACAAAAGAAGAGCAAAGGGATTGCCTAAATGGAAGTAAGATTCCAGGACCAGATGAAATTGAAGCTAGAATTTCCAGGCTTGAGAAGTTAATAGCTTGTCTAAAAAACAAACATAGCTAATAATTAGTGACAATAGGATCTGAAACTCATATTGAAGCAATGGTGCTTCTATCCAACTATACTTTCTCTTCTCATTCTAGCACTCAAATAGTGACTGTGGGTATTTGAAGATGAATGGTCAATAGTGATAGTATAAACTTGATGCTTATTCTTCCCTTTTTGCTTAAAATTTCTAATACATACTAGTGAAGATGTTACAAAGTTAGTGAACAAAGTATTATTTTCTGAAAAAAATCAATGTTTTTCTCTTAAGCAGAAGGTGAGGGATTGGTGAAAATTAAATTATTCATTAGTGGTGGCCATCCAGTTGTCCAATTCCAAATATTACAAAATGATAAATGCTATATATTCATGATTGTCCTGCCCAATTCAGGAATCCTGTGGTTTATATTTACTATAATGTGGCTAGCTACCAAGCTGCTCAACAGTCAAGAAGTTGATGTCTTCATTTCCCTTCCTTCTCCATTGCTCCTCCATTAAAAGTTAACTTCACTTTTAGTATGCTAGTAGTTTCAAAAAAAATTTTGAAACACTAATGATTCTTTACAAGGTAGTATATGTTTTATACTTTCTCAATGTTCTCACCATCCTGATTCAATCCTTGACCACCCAGTTGAAATGGTAACATGTGTCATCACACTATATAATAGTTGACAAGTTTCATATTTAGTCATTAACTTTTAATTTGATTATACTTTCCATTGTAATGTATTGTGTTATATTTTTCTTTCAACAATCCTTTAAATGTGTTGAGATTAACAAGAACAAGAAACAATAATAATGACATAAAGTAAAGAAGACAAGGATTGTGATACTACACCTGTATTTATAGGCATCTAATCCCTCTACAATTGGTTTAACCCCACTCATATTTCTTATATGAGAAAAACTCATATTCCTAATACCTATATGAGACAAACTCAACAAAATGTAAGGACAAAAAAAGTAATTTGTGGGTAACTTGGTAACCACAAGATTACAAGTTCAACTCTTACCAGGAACGACCTTCCTGGTTAGAGCTGGTCAATTATGGACATTCTAAGCTGATTTACCTCCCCGTGGTACTTTGCTAGCTAGGGTTACAAGCACTGTTACAAAAATAGGCCGCCTAGGCACCACTAGGCCGAGGCGAATTGCTACCTAGGCGGCTGCCTAGCACCTAACTCGGCCGACTAGGTTGAGTTGGCGGCCGACTTGGCCGAGTTAACTCGCTCAACTCGGTAGAGTTAGCTGAGTTAACTCGAGCAAGTCAGCCTTATTAATTGTTTTATTATATTTATATATAGAGTCTCAAAATGGTCCTTCGATTATGGCATTTTCTCAATTTAGTAACTCAACTTTCAATTGCACTTAATGTGGTCCAAGTTGAAGTGTGTGCAAACGGTGATTAAGTGTGTGCGAACGATGATTAAATGTGTGCGAACGGAATGAGTGTGTCAATCAATCTAGACTATTAAAAAATTTTAGATTGATGTACAAGATTTGACACAATATTTTAATGGTCTAGATTGATTAAGATTCCAAGTTGGAGTGTGTGCAAACGGTGATTAAATATGTGCGAACGGAGTGGGTGTGTCAATCAATCTAGACCATTAAAATTTATTAAATTAATGCACAAGATTTGATCTCACAATCTAACAGTGATCTCATAGGAACCTTCCTATATATATATATATATATATATACCACACACATGCACTATTTTTTTGTTTTTATAGGTCGTCACTTAGACAGCCTAAGCTAGCGCCTAATGCAACCATGATTACAAGGCGAGGTTTACCCATTGAATACCCACGGGTAGTAGCTGCAGGTTTTTTTAGTTATTTTTTTTATTTTTTTTTTAAAAAGAGTAATTTGTGAGGAGTACTGAGTAGTTGGGTTTTCTGATCTTCTGTGATATGTATTCTGCCTTTAGCTGTAATTTGTGGAAAGAGGGCTTGTGGTTCTGGTGATAAACTGATAATCTATGTCCATTGGCCATAATTGCATTTGATGAAACTTGATAGCAAATCAAGAACCAGTTAGTTGGTATTGAGGCTACCCTTCTGTTTTAATTTTTCTTGAGAAAAAAAAATTAATTTGATTCTGCATAGAGCAATGATAGAAATGAAATATTTTCTTTGGCTCCAAACATATTGAATGGAAGGCTCCTTCATTGCATAAAGCATAATATAGAAAGTTGTGTGTAGGAAAGGGAAATATGGGGTGATCCACAGAATCTGCTGGACCCCTATTTATGTAGCATACAGGATTGTACACTTGGACCATGATAGAATTCCTATTTTCACTGGCTAAACAATGTTTTTTTATTCTCCTTATTTTTTTGGGAAGAAAAAGAAAAAAAAAAAAAAGAAGAAGAAAAATTGACAATGTCAAAAGTCCATACAGAAATTCTATGTGAGGAGGGAGAGGAAGCAAAACAGATATTATGGAAACATTTTCATTTGCTTCCAAATCCTGGAATACTAGAAAAAACAAAAACTAGAATGTTTTAGAGGTATTGATGTGTCTTGACAGGAATCCGAGGTTGTAATGATGTTCTTATTGCATGAGTGGATTTCCAGAAATAAGGACATCTACTGAGCATTCCCAGGATTATAAACACATGTTTTGGCCAATGCTGCATCTGGGAGAGTACTGAAAATGTTGGATTGCTTCTCTTGTTGCACGGGAGAGGACACAACCGATAAAGCGTTGAGAGAGGGCAGCATTCATGATTTCAGAGGCATGACCCTGACTTCATTTGCCAATATTTCTTTAAAATCTGGTAATTACATCTCTTCATCTCATTATCAACAGAAACTTGTGATGAAATGCAAGAAAAGCATCATTTCTGTAATGCCAATTAAAGCCATTCTTTTATTTGATATATCTGATGTGATGTGATGAAACAAATTGGTCTGGCTTATTTTGCACGAATGGATTTGAATGGCAATGCAGATAGCAACAGGAGAAAGTATATAGCTGAAGAAGTAGGAAAATTTGGAAAAGGGAATATTTCAGCCCAGGCTTTTACATTCCAGGAATTGAATGACACAACCCAAAAGTTTAACCCTGATTTCTTGCTTGGTGAAGGAGGTTTTGGCAAGGTGTACAAAGGCCACCTAGAAACCAAAAATATTGTATTGTACCCTCACAATCCTTTCCAATTTAAATCCTCTTCAGATTGAAAATGTTGTCAAGGACATTATTAACCTGTTTTTTTTTTTTTGTTCTTCTGCATTTTGATGTCATTCAGGATATTGCAGTCAAACAGCTTAACAGAAATGGTTTTCAGGGAAATAGGGAGTTCCTTGTGGAAGTTCTACTGCTGAGTCTTCTCCACCACCCTAACCTTGTAAACTTGATTGGATACTGCTGTGATGGCGAAGAGCGCATATTAGTATACGAGTTCCTGGAAAATGGCTGCCTCGAAGATCATCTTCTTGGTATTTAAATCCAACTACACTTCACACCAAATCTTACCTTCATTTTCAGGGACTATAGTGAACATATCTGAACCATAAAGCTTATGTTTTTTTATGTTTTCAGACCTGAAACCTGGTAAACCGCATCTAGATTGGAAAACGAGGATGAAAATAGCCGAGGGAGCAGCAAGAGGGCTCGAATACCTACACGAAACAGCCAATCCTCCAGTAATTTACCGCGACTTCAAAGCATCCAATGTACTTCTAGACAAAAACTTCGATGCTAAGCTTTCTGATTTTGGGTTAGCCAAGCTAGGTCCAACCGGGGATCAAACGCACGTCTCTACCAGGGTCATGGGTACCTATGGCTATTGCGCGCCTGAATATGCCTCCACTGGTCAACTTTCCACCAAGTCCGACGTTTACAGCTTTGGGGTCGTGTTCCTGGAGATGATCACGGGAAGAAGAGTCATCGATAACGCTAGACCAAGTGAAGAACAGAACTTGGTTTTGTGGGTACTTGCTCCATCTCAACTAAAAGTCTAAGCTAATAGTTGGACTGCATTTATGTTTATATTATATTTATGCTCAACATCCATTACTATATATACACTCCAAGAAATCTCTGCAGCTCTATAAATACATATTATTGTACTCAACTCTAGAACTGCAGGCTCAACCATTGTTCAAAGACAAACAGAAATTTCACTTAATGGTGGATCCATTGCTGCAAGGGAACTACCCAACAAAGGGACTGTATCAGGCTCTTGCAGTTGCAGCAATGTGTCTACAAGAGGAAGCAGACACGCGGCCATTCATCAGCGACGTAGTCACCGCTCTCGAGTTCCTGTCGGGGAACAGGAAAGCGGAGGGCGAGGGCGGCCAGGAAGAAGAAGGAGCAGCCAAGTCATTGCCTCCAGGGAGTGAAAGTAATGTTGAAAAACATGAAAGCAGTGAGCCTGCTGAAGTTAGAGAAAAAGACTAAAAGCTCTGCAGTGTTTTGGATAGTATTTTTATAAAAGGCCAAATAACTAACATTGGTTTTTACCTAACAAGTAATGCAACTAATGATTTCTATGTTTGGCTTCAAAGTTGATTATTTTGAAGATTCACTCCTCAGAGTTTTTGTTGATAAGACTAACAAGTACTTGTAATGTTTGGATTTTGGCATTCCTTTTGATAAGTTAGTTTGACCAATTATTCATCCTATACAAACTTTCAAACTGAGAAAATAATTTCAAGGTGTAAAGTTTCATAATTTTTATTATTAACTTGGTTGAAGACTTGAAGTACTTACTTTTAAAGGATTCATTTGTTAAGTTCTTCTCTTCTTGAATTTAGTTTGAAGTCTTCAATTTAAGGATGTAAATAAGTTGAGACGGACTCGAATTTAGGTAGGCTCGGGTTTGAGCTCTAAATAATAGTAAGTCTAGTTTGACTTGTGATAGATTGGTAATTAGTGCTATAATGTTTTTTTTTAAACCACTAATTAATGTTCTTTGTTTATATTTTGTGAATCAATAAATATTAGGGTGAATGTTGAAAATGAAGGAAATAATTGATAATTTTATTAAGTTGGCTTTGAAGAAGCAAAAGCTTAGAACAAGAAGAGTGGAAACCCTCACTGCTATTCAAACTCATGAGAGAGTCACTTTGTGTCATTAGGCCACAAAGTCATTAGCACTAATAGTCTCCTCTTGAATACATAAAATAATCGTAGATTTTTTTTTTTTGGTTGAAAGCAAACGGACGGATTTCATTAAATTAAGGCCCCAACCAACAAGCATAATAAATACAAATAGGGGTTGAAAGCCACTCACTGTAACCAGCGTAAAACACAGCATCCCTTGCTAATAAGTGGGCATCCGAGTTCGCCAATCGCTTAACAAACGAAAATCTAATATTAGAAATAACACTAGCTAGATCAATAATGTCGCTCAAGATAAGGTCGAAAGAAATAATGCTACCTTGTCTCTTAAGGCCAAGGATAACCAATTGAGAGTCTAATTCAAGCTAGACTGGCATGCAAACATTCTCCATTACCCATCTGACCGCCTCCATAACAGCTACTACTAATTAGTTGTCAAGCGCCTTGTGCTAAAATGTCATGTTGTTAACTTTTTGTGTTACAATAGACTAAGAAAGTATGTATGAACATATACTACAATGTAATATAGTAAGTAGAACTTAAAAAAAAAATAAAGAGTCTAATTAATTTGTCATTTTTGTTGTTGTTATTAGTATTAATAAAGTTTACCCGTGCTTAACTTTAAAATGACTCCTTGACTAAAGTTCTTGCCTTTCTGATTGAGTTTGAAGTATTCGATTTAGAGATGCAAACAAGTCGAAATAAACTCGAGTTTCTGAATACGAGTAAAATTTTAAAAACTCTTTAAAAGCCTAAATTGAATACCACTAAACATTTATTTAAAAGTTTATAAAGTCTCGATTGAATACACCAATATATTTTTACAAGGATAATGAGGTGTGAATGTGATCGTGTGAATTTCTTTCAACTTAATTAATGAAATTACCTTAAAATCAATGTATTTTATCAAGTTATATTCTTTATATTGATTAAACAAAAAAAATGAATAACTTCACTGGACTACATCTTGTTGTTGGTTGGTCCATCATATAGTCCGTCGAAAATTTGTATTTAAAAAGAAACATTTTATAAAAACATAAGAAAATGTTATGTGTATGCTCATTTTGTACTTTCATAAATAAAATTTTGATGTAGGTATTTATATTGAGATCCAAAAAATAATAATTTATCAAAATTTGTCACATAAAAAGTAAAATTTAGAGAGTAAGATTTGGAAGTAATTGTACTAAAACTCAAAAACATATTTTTCTTTTATTTTATATATAAAATTGCTGCTTAATCTGCGTTTAGTCGTCTTAAACCCTTTCATGTTTATGACCAGTGTCCTTGAGTCCTCCCATTTTGTGTGCATACATGGCGTGTGCTGCTCCGCTCTTCTTCTCATCATTCAAGACTCATAATTACCATAAACTTCCACTATCAGACAACCAATAAACCCTAGTAAAACCCTTTTGTTTGATTCTTCATCCATTTTTTTGTTGTTTTTTGTTTTTATACGGTGAAGCATTGAAAAAGCATATATAGGTGTATCAAAACGGCCGCTTCTCCTCTCTCCAGGAAGCTTGTAGGCCGAGCAGCCTCCGAGGCCATGGCAGTAGTGAGCTTCTCCACCCAGACCGCTACCCCTGTCAAGCGTTCCTCTTTTGCCCCTAATAGATACTTCTGGCTTTGCCCTTGCACTTTCTCTACTTCTCACTCCTTTTGGTTTTCCTGCTCGCCAAAAGCCTGTCACAGGTTCGTTTTATTCCCTAATGCGTTAGTTTTGCTCTTCTATGTTCCTCTCAAACTTCGTTTCAAGTCATTTTGGACCTTCTATTTATTTATTTATTTTGTTTTGTTTTCATATATGGATAAGGTAGTTTGTTTTAAAAATAAAAATTCAAGAATGTTTCTTGCTTTTAGTGTTGTTGTATACCAAATGTCTGTGAGAAGGAGAAAGCATTTGGTATCTTTTTTCTGCCAATTTTGATACCTTATTGCACTTTTGTTGTCTGGATTTAACACTTTTTAGTGTGTTATTTCTCTATACATGTTCTTAGTTTGGGAATGTAGATGACTGATGGTATCTTTTTCTGGAAATTCTGGTAACCTAATTGCACTTTTATTCAGTGATTATTTTTATTTATTTATTTATTTTGCACTTCTGAGTCTTTATTTGTGTATGTGTGCTCTTAATTTGGGAATGTGGATGACTGATAAATTTAAAATTTTAAAGGGCATATTTAATAATGTGCATTATGCAAATTTACTGCCAAATTCATTTACAAGAGAAGGATAAGAACAGAACAAAAAGTTCTTTGTTATGCTTCAATTGGTGGCAAATAGGTACTTAAAAATTAAGTTCTGATCATGTGAAAATGTACTTAATCAGTTATGAATTATCAACTTCTTGAAAGACATCCATTTTCCTATTAGAAAGAAGGGAAATGACTGCTTCATACACATTGTTGTTTATGAAGCTACCATATTACCATTTTTGACATAATGAACACACTCTTTTAGCATTTTGCTTATCTAATTCATCTGGGGGTGGTTGGAAGCCTTGTGGCTTGTGCAATTTGGTCTTGAACATGTCAATACTGAAGTTGCCTTTCCTTGTTACAAATTGACTGTGATTTGCAGCGGAGAAGATTGCAAAACCCTGAGTGCCAATAATGCCTTATCTAGCTTATCCATACTTGGTGATTCCTGTCAGATTAAACGTACACTAAGGCATGAAATAAAACCCTTCTCTAGT
Source organism: Ipomoea triloba (assembly GCF_003576645.1). Lineage (NCBI taxonomy): Eukaryota > Viridiplantae > Streptophyta > Magnoliopsida > Solanales > Convolvulaceae > Ipomoea > Ipomoea triloba. The sequence continues at coordinate 7,840,246 of NC_044917.1, read as the reverse complement.
GGAATTGCACAGAGAATTGAGGAAGATCATGTGGCAGCTCGCTCTGCTTGGGGAGCTGAGGCCGAAGCAATTAGACAAGACAGAAGACGCAATGGTAGTTACAATAATGTTGCCTATTTTCAGGTTGCTCCAGATCTACATTCTGATGAATACAGGCATATTGACAGTAGTAATAACAGTGCTACAGATAAAAGGTATGATGTAATGAGGAATGCAAAGGGAAGTCTGATACTTGAACATGTCACTTATGGACCCAAACCACATTATAACTCTAGTAGCGGACAGCAGAAAGCTCCTACAAATGTACAATTTAGACACCATCTTCCACAATCATCAGTACATGTCAGCCAACCAAGAAGCAATGAACTGAGGTCAATCAATAGGGTTGGTGGTTCAACATTATCTCTAGATCAACTTTTGCCAAATGCTACTCAACCTATTGGGTTATTACCAAACAAAACCAAGGAAAAGAAGGCGGAGAAAACTTTTAAGATAGATGACGACATTCCAATTAAGCAAATGGAAAGGGATGTTGCTGATTTTTGTTGAAAGTAGTACTCTGCCCCAGAAAAGAGTATTACCCAGGCCAACATCCGTGAGAGGCTGGAGTCCATCTATGACAAAGTTTTCATAGTTGACAACATCTCGGTGGCCAAGGAAGTAGTCAGTAAGCTTACAAATGATTTCAGGGATTTCATCCATGCATGTGATACGGAGGCATGTCTTCTGCTTAATTTACATCAATGTTTTTATATACATACATATATGAAGGAAATAAAAGCTGTACTTTGTGTGTAGTTATTTATGTTTTGAACCAATTACAAAATGAAAATAATAATTTATACCCATTTCTGAACTTATTCATCTGTTTACAAACAATTAATAGGTAGCCAAGATTGATGTTAAGCAAGAAACACCAGTTGGTCATGGAGAAATTACATGCTTCAGCATTTATTCTGGACCTGATGCTGATTTTGGAAATGGAAAAACTTGTGTCTGGGTAGATGTCCTTGATGGTGGTGGGAAGGATATTTTAGTAGAATTCGCTCCATTTTTTGAAGACCCTTCAATTAAAAAGGTAAATCCATAGAGGTGGTAGGAGAATCCTTTATCCATATTGCACCTTTAACAGTTATATGATAAAATACCCCATGCTTTCTGTAGGTATGGCACAACTATAGCTTTGATTGCCACATCATAGAGAACTATGGATTTAAAGTTTCTGGGTTTCATGCTGATACAATGCATATGGCTCGATTATGGGATTCCTCTAGACGAACAGAGGGAGGCTATTCCCTTGAGGCACTTACAGGTGATCACTTTGTCATGTGTGATGCAAGAGTGTCCCCTGGTGAAGAGCTGTTAGGTAAAGTGTCAATGAAAACTATATTTGGCAGAAAAAAGCTGAAGAAAGATGGAACAGAAGGTAAAGTCGACATCATTCCTTCTGTTGAAGAGCTGCAAAGAGTGGAGCGCAAATCATGGATTTGTTACTCAGCGTTAGATTCCATAAGCACGTTGATGCTTTATGAAAGTTGAAAGTTAAACTCACTAAGAGGGTCTGGAAGCTTGATGGATTTTATAAAGGGAACATGCTTAACTTTTATGAGAGATACTGGCTTCCATTTGGTGAGCTTCTAGTTCATATGGAAACTGAGGGCATGCTGGTTGATCGTGCCTATCTTGCTGAGTTGGAGAAAGTGGCTAAAGCGGAGCAGGAGATTGCTTCTAAAAGGTTTCGCAACTGGGCATCTAAGCACTGCCCTGATGCAAAATACATGAATGTGGGTAGTGATGCACAGTTGCGTCAGCTCTTTTTTGGGGGCACTCTGAACAGGTATGGGGCTTCTTTAAAATATATCTGTTGATAAAAGGAATATTTTTCTCATCTATTTTTGTGTTAATTTTACTCTGTAATCACTTTGGATTTTTTTCACATTTCTTCTTTTCCTGAATCTTCACGTCCCTTTTACATTTGATTTCCTTTCTTTTGCATGCAGAAAGGACCCTAATGAGAGTCTTGAAAATAAGAGGGATTTTCAAAGTTCCCAACGTTGAGAATATAATTGAAGAAGGCAAGAAGGCTCCATCAAAATTTCGTAAGATCACTCTTCATAAGATTGGTGACCACATCGAGACTGATTTGTACACTGCTAGTGGCTGGCCATCTGTTAGTGGAGATGCTTTAAAGGCTCTCGCTGGAAAATTTCTGCTGATTTTGAAATCATGAGTGAAGCAGATGACAATGTGGAAGAAGTGTCTGCTTCAAGCTCTGATGGGCTGTCTGTGGCTAATAATGAAGCACCCTGTACAGAGCCAGAGGCTTCAGGGTATGGAACAGCTTATAAGGCATTGGGGGTGGAAAAGAAGGAATTGAGG